>NC_059119.1:15760000-16127500 GCF_020740685.1 Jaculus jaculus
AGGTTACACACAGCGAGATGGCACTTAACTTAAGGTGGGTGCGGGGTGGGGGCAGGCTTTAAAGGAAGAGGTTGGTTATGGTGGACGTGGAATAATAGAATTGAGGAGGCATTGCTGAGTGAGTGTTGGAGTGGAGGAGAATGTATTGCACCTACCAGGCAGGTACAGTTGCTGTGTTGGAAGACAGCGATGGTGATGAATCTCATGTTGGAATTGGGGGAGTTGCTAGCTCGGGTATATGAAACTTTTTTTTTTAAATAATGCAGAAGGATGGGATGATGGTTATGCTTGGGAGAGTTTCAGAAAGTGAGTGAGAAGGAAGGGGACGGAGGTTGCCTATGGTTTGCGAAATATATTTGCAGGAGACTATCTCGTGGAAAATCTGTAGGTGTCAAGAAAGTGGGCAGGACTGGGCGAAAGGTCCAGGTGCATATAAATTTGCGCACTGTGCCCTGAATGAGGATGGAGCCAAGAAGGGCATTCGTTTGGGATATTCCTGTTTGTTAGGGTGGATTGCTTGGGAAACTTGACCAGGCGTCGTGAGGGTGGGGAAGGCAGGAAGGGAAGAGGAGCAGTATTTGGGATAGGCATACTGTGGAATAGACTTCTGGTGTTTCTGAATTTGCTAGAACTTTGGTATAGATTCAGGCAGTGGTGGGAGATGTTGTACAAAAGGGCCAGATTATAAATGGCCTTATGCAACATGAAGGAGTTAAAAAGAAATATTTGCAAGGGGATAGAGAGTGGGTGCACCAGGGCCTCCGGCAGCTGCAAATGAATTCCAGATGCATGGGCCACAGCATCTGGCTTTATGTGGGTACTGGGGAACTGAACCCTGGTCGTTTGGCTTTGCAGGCAAGCACCTTAACTGCTGAGCCATCTCTCCAGCCCCCATGAGGGAGTTTTTCATTCTGTACTTGGGAGATATCATACAGAGTATTAAAAGTTATATGGAGTAGTGATGAAGGGTTACAGATGTGGGAAATACGATGACAGAAGCAATGTATCAATTATGTTTGAGATAGAGTGTAAGGTAGGGTCTCACTCTAGCCCAGGTTGACTTGGAATTCAGTATGTAGTTTCAGGGTGGCCTTGAACTCTTACAGTGATGCTCTTACCTCTGCCTCCCAGATGCTGGGATTAAAGGCGTGTGCCAGCATGCCCAGCTGGGTGTCAAGAAATTCAATGTAAAAAGAATACTTGCAGTGTTGGGATACTTTTAGTTCTTTAGTATTCCAATAAAGTTCATATTTGTAAATTGTTTAAAAAGCCAATTCTCCAGAGGCAGAAACAGGAGGATCAGAAGGATCAGCCTTAGCTATGTGTAGAGTTTGCTATCCTGGGTTATATGAGACCCTGTCTCAAAAAAAAAAAAAAAAAAAGTTAGCCTTGTGTTATGGCTCACACCTTTAATCCCAGCAACCGGGAGGCAGAGGTAGGAGAATCGCCAGGAGTTCAAGGCCACCCTGAGACTACCTAGTGAATTCCAGGTTAGCCTGATCCAGAGTGAACCCTGCCAAAAAAAAAAAAAAAAAGAAAGAAAGAGAAAGTGGGGCATGGTGGCACATACCTTTAAAGCCAGTACTCAGGAGGCAGAGGAAGGAGGATTGTTGAGAGTTCCAGGCCACCCAAAGATTACACAGTGGGGCTGGAGAGATGGCTTAGCGGTTAAGCGTTCGCCTGTGAAGCCTAAGGACCCCGGTTCGAGGCTCGGTTCCCCAGGTCCCACGTTAGCCAGATGCACAAGGGGGCGCACGCGTCTGGAGTTCGTTTGCAGAGGCTGGAAGCCCTGGCGCGCCCATTCTCTCTCTCTCCCTCTATCTGTCTTTCTCTCTGTCTCTGTCGCTCTCAAATAAATAAATAAAATATTTAAAAAAAAAAAAAAAAAAGATTACACAGTGAATTTAAGGTTGGCCTGGGCTAGAGTGAGACCCTATTTTGAAAACAAAAACAAACAAGAGAGGCACAGGGTTGAGGAATAACTCAGTTGGTAGAGGGCTTGCCTAACATACATGAGGTCCTTGGTTCTGTCCCCAGAACCTCAAGTGATGGTGCACACCTGTAACCCTCACATTTAGGGAGTGGAGGTAGTGGAATCAGGAATTTTTTTTTTTTTTTTTTTTGAGGTAAAGTTTCGCTCTTGCCCAGGCTGACCTGGAATTCACTATGTAGTCTCAGGGTGGCCTCAAACTCATGGTGATCCTCCTACCTCTGCCTCCCGAGTGCTGGGATTAAAGGGATGTGCCACCATGCCTGGGTTTTTTTTTTTTTTTTTTGAGGTAGGGTCTCACTCTAGTTCACACTGATCTGAAATTTACTGTGTAGTCTCAGGGTGGCCTTGAACTCATGGCTATCCGCCTACCTCTGCCTCCCGAGTGCTGGGATTGAAGGCGAGTGCTGGGATTAAAAGCGTGAGCTACCACGCCCAGCTAAGAATCAAGAATTTGGACCATCATCCTCAGCTAAATTCAAGGCCAGTTTGGGCTGCATGAGAACAAACAAGTAAATAAATAAAAGAGACAGAGAAAGATATTAGTTAGAAGAGGAGTTTAGGGACAACATCGTCAAGAGGAGTTCTGTTAGCAGTCCTTGGCTCTCTGAGCAGAGCGGATGCTGTTACTGCTGTTATATTGTGTTTTAGATATAAGGCATGCTGTGATGAAAGAGTAAATAAAGTGACTAATGGAAGGTAGAGGAAGTTCGATAAGTTATTTTAACTGCTGAACCATGTCCCTAGCCCTTGATAAGTAATTTTTAATGTGCTTTAGAAACTTGGGCTTGTATATGCCAGCTAGAAAAAACTAATCGAGTGCTCTGGTTCACAGTTTCTTAGCCTAGTTCTGGCTTGTACCTCTGGTGTCTATAGTTACAGCCCCTTTAGTTCTCTCAAGTATCTGGATTTGGATGAATTGTGTTACATTGTCATTACAAATTACAGTCAGATGATTGTGCAAAGTGGTGTACTGGGTGGTACAGTCCCTCTAGCAATACATGAATCCTCCATTACTTTTTGTTTTTTTGCCCCCAATTCATACTTGTTAGCTTTTTACATTTTAGTCAGTCTGATAAATTGATCAGGTTGAATAGCTTTTCATGCACTTAATGGGTGATTGGACTTGCTCATTTGTGAAGTTCCTGCTCCATTTCCCTCCCCCTTTTACTTTGGGCCTCTTTAAAAAAAATTATTTATTTATTTATTTGAGAGAGAGAGAGAGAGAGACAGACAGACAGACAGACAGACAGACAGAGAGAATGAGCACCCCAGGGCCTCTAGCCATTGCAAACGAACTCCAGATGCACGTGCCACCTTGTGCATCTGGCTTACGTGGGTCCTGGAGAGTGGAACCAGGATCCTTTGGCTTTGTGGGCAAATGCATTAACCGCTAAGCCCTCTCTCCAGCCCTGTTTGTTTGTTGAGTTAGGGTTTGTCTCTAGCCCAGGCTGACCTGGGTTCACTATATAGTCTCAGGGTGGCCTAGAACTCATGATCATCCTCCTACCTCTGCCTCCCAAGTGCTGGGATTAAAAGGCGTGCCCCACCATGTCTGGCTGGGCCTCTGCCTTTTATTGGTATTTAGAAGTCCTTTATTTGCTATGAATACAAGTCCTTTGTCCTGAGTGTATGTGGCAAATACCTTCTTCCATTTGTGGTTTGCCTTTTCACTCTCTTTATGATGTCTTTTAATGAACACAAGTTCTTAATTTTAATGGAGTCACATTTACTGTCTTTTCTTTATGGTTAGCACTTTTGTGTCTTACTTTAAAGGCGCTTTTCCTACCCTGAGGTCAAAAAGATACTTTTCTTTTTTTGCAGTGTTATCTCCTGAAAGCTTTATTGACCTTACAAGATGTGTAACTATGAGTAAAATATACTGTTCTTGACCCCGACCCTTGCTGTTACAAATCTATTTTTGCTTTTCTTCATTTTCTTCTGTTCTCTCTCTTGAATTTTCACTTCAACTAAGAGCCAGGTGCTGACTTTCCTGTCTCTTAGGAGAAAATGGTCATAGAGACAGAAGTTCATCCAGATTACATTTTACAGGTCTCCAGCTGACTGTATTGCCCTTTTCCTTTTATGAGCTAGCATTTTATTGTACTCTTGCTATGTGACTGCCACCTTCCTTGCTTCTTTCATATTTGTTATCTCAGTGATTCCTCTTCACAGTTCTGTAAAACAGGCTTGTATTCTTGCTTTTAAAGATGAGAAAACTGGGAATTAAATTGATTTAGTAACATGTCCAGTATTCCACAGGTTAGGTAGCTGGCAAAGTGGGGCTTGGACAGCAAGATCTCTGAACAGTACCCATTCAGTTACACTTACGTGTTGAGTAAGATTTCTCTTTTCTTTTCTTGTCTGTCTGTCTTCTTTTTCTTTTTTTTTTGAAACAGTCTCATGTAGTTTAGGCTGGCCTTGAACTTGCTTTGTAGATGAGGATGACTCTATCTCCAGTGTGCTGGGATTGTTTCTTAATACATTGTTCTCAGTCTTTGTCATTAAAAAAACTAACTAAGGCTAATTTGTAATTAGGGGAGAAATCTAGCATTGAATAGAAAAATTTAAATGCCAAAAAGGCTCTCTAATTTTAGTTGATTATTTCTTAAGAGGAAATGCTCAGTTATTCTTATGACTAATCAGTGCACCCTGGCTCTAAAGGCCTGCCGGCTTCAGATGACTTTTCATCTTGTCTCTAAAATCCTCATTTTTACAAGGGATCCCATTTCCTGTGATGTTCCTAACAGTGTGATTAAATTTTAGAGGCTGAAACTGTTGAGCACTTAAATGCAGGAATGACTATGCAAAGCTAATTCATGGATTTCACCAGGAGATTTGGGACATGTCTCCACTAATTTATGATGATGATGTTGAAACTAATCTTTCCTAGGGATTATGGAAGCCATAATAGTTTATTGATGGTTCAGTTATTGTTTGTTGAAGCAGATTTACACAATTATAGTTTAATGACATAACAAGGATATTGTCAACTAGGAGAGCATGACATGAAAAATTAAACTTCCAATTAATATAATATGTATTAGTTGAAATGATAATTTTCATGGTGATTTAGCCTCTTAGAAATCCTTGGAAAACATTATTAGCTTATGAATTGAAAACTCTTATGTTAATGAGTAATGGGAAAGAACTTAGTGTTACTCTAAAAAGATGGAGAATTGAAAATTCAGTCCAACAGACATTTATTGAGTGTCTGCTTTGGACTTGCTGCTGAATTAGACTCAGACATACATTGAACAGGACTGATGTTTGCTGGGGTGAGCTACTGGTTGCTCTGGTTTCTTTCAATCCTAATAGATGGTGGGTGGATGCTATTGCGAGTGAGCCAGATGTCAACACATTCTTGTGTGTGTACACGTGTTCCTGTGTCACTTGTTCCTGTCTTACCCTCCTCTTTCATGTATCACGTTCAGAGAGCACCTTTTTTTTGCTCTGTAGTCACAGCCACCTGGTCTCTCTTTTTCTTTCTTGTTTTTTTTGGGGGGAAAGGTTTTTTGAGGTAGGGTCTCGCTCCAGCCCAAGCTGACCTGGAATTCACTATGTAGTCTCAGGGCGGCCACGAACTCATAGTAATCTTCCTACCTTTGCCTCCCGAGTGCTGAGATTAAACTCTTCTTTTTAAAATTTATTTATGCATGTGTTTTTGTGTGTCTATATGCGTTCAGGGCGGTATGGCCATAGACATGTATGCTTATCAGGACCATTTGGTGTTGAAAAAGAACACCAGATTCTTGGCACTACTTTTTAAAAAATTTGTTATTGACAACTTCCATGATTATAAAAAATATCCCATGGTAATATCCTCCCTCCCCCCCACCTTGAACCTCCAATGTCCATCATATTCCCCCCCCCCTCAGTCTTTTTTATTTTGATGTCATTATCTTTTTCTCCCTTTATGGGCTTGTGTAGGTAGTGGTGGCACCACTTTTTTTGCATCCAGCTTACGTGGGTGGGTGGAGAATTGAACCCAAAAGCAGGTTTTGCCATTTTTTTCCAGCCCTTCTTCTCTCCTTTCGTTTCCTTCCTTACCTTTTTTTTTTTTTTAAAAAAAGTTTTATTCTTTCTATTTTTTAAACTTTTTATTCATTTATTTGAGAGAGAGAAAAAGGCACAGAGGGGAATTGAGAGAGAGATTGGGTGAGCCAGGGCATACATCCACTGCAAATGAATTGCAGACACATGCACCATCTTATGTATCTGGCTCATGTGGGTCTTGGGGAACCGAACTTGGGGTCCTTTGGCTTTGCAGGCAAGTGCCTTAACTGCTAAGCCATCTCTTCAGCCCTGTTCTTTATTTCTTCTTCTCTCTCTACTTCCCTCTCTACCTTTCCCCCTCCCTCCTTCCCCTCCTTCCCTCCTCCTCTTCTGGGACTTGTTAAGTAGCCTAAGGTGACCTCAAACCTGAGATCCTCCTGTCCCTGCCTTCAGAGTGCACCACCATATTTGGCTCTGATTTTCTTAACATTTATTTATTATTATTAAAGATACAGTCTTGCTGTGTATCTCATTTGCCTTGTCCAGTCTGGCCTTGAACTTTCAGTGATTCTCTTGCCTCCCCAGTGCTGGGGTTACCACATCTGTCTCACCAACTTTATTATTTTAATTTGTTGATGCGCGTGTGTATGTAGTCTGTGTGTGAGCACTGGTGTGTGGATGTTCGCAGGCCTGCGGAAACCAGAGGAGGGCTGCTGGATGTCCTCCTCTGTTGCTTTTCTGCCTTGTTTCCTTGAGACTGACGGGCCAGTGAGCCATACTCATCCTCCTAGGCATGCTGGGTTTTAGGTGGTGCTGACTTGAGACCAAAACTAAACCAACCAACCAACCAAACAAACAAACAGAACCCAAGATGGGCATTGAATCCCTCTTAGGGTCCAGTGGATCCAGGTGTAATCCTGGAAGTCTCAAGGAAAGCAAAGGTGAATCCAGGTATGAGTTCTGTTCCTGAGAATTTTATAGTCTACTAAGGGAAAGGAGGTCAGTGCACAGAGGAGCATAATACAAAATGGAAGTTAATATGAAAATAGTAAGGAAGAACAAAAAAAGAAAATAGTAACAAAGCTGGAAGTTTCCTCATATGCAAAGAAATGAAGAGATTGTTCTCAGGTGGTGTTTGCAGTGGTCCGTGAGGGATTTGATTTTATCTAAAGTCTGCATGCATTGTCTTTATTCTTTGGAGGTTTTGTTTTTCAAGGTAGGGTCTCCCTGCAGCACACATTGACCTGGAATTCACTGTATAGTCTCAGGCTATCCTCGAACTCACAGCAGTCCTTTTACCTCTGTTGCCTCCCAACCAAAGGCGTGTGCCACCACACCTGGCCTGTCTTTTGAGTTTTTTGTTTTTTTTTTTTTTAAATCCAGACACAGGTGCCACCTTGTACAGCTGGCTTACGTAGGTCCTGGGGAATTGAACCTGGGTCCTTTGGCTTTGCAGGCAGGCAAGCACTTTAACAGATAAACCATTTCTCCAACCCCCCCCCCCCCCCCATATTTTTTTTTTGAGGTAGGATCTCACTTTGGCTCAGGCTGACCTGGATATTTAGTCCTCTCAGGCTGGCCTCAAACTCATGGCGACCCCTTACCTCTGCCTCGCAAGTGCTGAGATTGTGTGCCACCATGCTGGGTTCTCACGTGTCGTTATTGTGCATCTTGGCTTTACGTGGATCCTGGAGAATTGAATCTGGGTCTGCAGGATTTGCAAGCAAGCATCTTTAATCACTGAGCAATCTCTCCAGTCCCCACTGATGAGCCTTTTTCTTTTTTTCTAGGTAGGATCTTGCTATAGCTCAGGCTGACCTGGAATTCACCATGTAGTCTCAGGGTAGTCTTGAATTTATGGTGACCCTCCTACCTCTGCCTCCTGAGTGCTGGGATTAAATGTGTGGGCCACCATGGCTGGCCATGATGAGCCTTAAATTTTTTTTTTAAAATTGTTTTATTTGCAAGCAAAGAGAGAGAAAGAGAGAGGAGAGAAGAGACAGATAGAATGGGTCAGGACCTCCAGCTACTGCAAACAGACGCCAGATGTACATGCCACTTTGTGCATCTGGCTTTTTGTGCATTTTGGAGAATTAACTTGGGTCACTAGTCTTGCAGGCAAGTGCTAACCACTGAGTCATCTCTCCAACCTCTGGTGAACCATTTTATTTTATTTTATTTTTTGTTTTTTTGAGGTAGGGTGTCACTCTAGCCCAGGCTGATTCGAGGTAGGGTCTTACTCTAGCCCAGGCTGACCTGGGATTCACTGTGTGGCCTCAGGCTGGCCTTGAACTCAAGGTGATCCTCCTATCTCTGCCTCCCGAGCACCGGGATTAAAGGTGTGCGCCACCACTCCCGGCTCTGGTGATAAGTCAATGGCATTTATACATTCACAGTGTTGTTAGACCTCCATCTTTACCTAGATCTGAGGCATTTTCATTCATCCAGAGTAAAATCCCTTACCCAGTAAGCCATTTCCCTTATCTAGGCCTCAGCAGTGCAGGTCTGCCTGTGGGGCTGATGTGTGGGTGTTTGCTTGGTTGATCTTTGACTAGTATTTATACACGTACCCCCCAAGTTCACATGTTGGGGTTTCAGATTAATTTTAGGGGAAATAGATGCGTGGTGGACTTGAAAGTTAACAAAGATCACCATGTGCATGTTTGATTCTTGTCAGACAGCAGGTATTTGTAACCTAAGGGTGCTATTTTGAGCCATTGTGCCCTACCGCCAGGCTGTGGTATGTGGTGATAGAAGAAAAAGAAGTCAGGGTCCCTCCCTGAACAGTTTATGTTGTGCTTTGGAAGATACTGTTACGATTTGTGGATGTTCCCTCAGTTACACAGTGGGCTTTGAAAACAATCCTGCAGCTTATAAAATAAGAGGTAAAAATAGCAAGTTAAACTTGGGATGACAAAAGACTAAGCTCTATTATTAATCTTTATTTTTTCTACCCCTCTTCTTGGCACAGCCATAATCTCATGACTTGAATGTTATGACATTGATTTTGAAATAACACACGGCCTAGGAAAAGCTCTGAGGAGGCCTCACATAATACCCATGATCCAGGGTATTTTGGCTCTTTGGCTGACATGAATATTTCTGAATAGTGTTGATATTTATATAATGCCAGTGAAGCTAACAGCTCAGTGTTGGACTAAGCATTTTGCTAGATCTGTTTAGAATAGTCTGTAATGAGTGATGTAAATAGGGTTATAAGACTGTATAGTACAACCATATAATTTGCTGATAATTTTTTAGCTAAAAATAAAATGTTTTACAAAAGAAGAATTTAATTTGATGTAACATGACTCCTTGAATTAATTTGGAATGATTTACTACCTTTTTTTTGATAGGCTGTTAGTATAACTTTCAAGTTTTTGTAGAAAAAAATAAAAAGAGAATAATGATTTTAGGATTTTTAGCTTGTGATTAAATGTCCTATCATATGTCATACAAGTCTGAGCTGTTAAAAACAACAACAGTGGTGTGGATAATTCTGATTCAGGAAAACAAAATCATTCCTATTAGGCTTTTGAATGAATTATGCATCCCCCCCATTCTAGTTAGATACTGCTTAGGCCAAAATGAAATTGGTTTTCAATATATTCTTGTAGTTATACCAATTGAAAGTGGGGCCAGTGGGATGTGGAAACAAATCAGTCTAAGATTAAAAAATTTTGCGGTGGATAATATACAAAGTGGATAATATACATGTGTTTAGATGAGAATTAGCTACAGATAGACTGGTGATTTTGTTCCTTTCCTAGCCATGTATATATATATATATATTTTTTTTTTCTAAATACTGTGATTCGCTTGTAGCAAAGATCTGTGGAGTTCCATCCGCTTCTGCCTAATTAACTCCCTTGGATGGTGTCAGAGGAGAGCTAATTTTGAGATTAAATTGAGGAGAGGGGTGTGTGCTGCTGGCTGGGGGAGGGGAGGAGGAGGATCCAAGGTCGCTTGGCTTTTTTTTGTGTGTGTGTAAGACCAAAATGTAGTCTTTTCACAGTTGGTTTGCATTTGATTTTGGTTTTGCCTTTGAAGTGAAAATGGCCACTTTGTCCTAAAGTGAAACTTGTGTTGGTCTATGTTACTGGTGTGGAGCTATGGAACTGGTACCTCCTTCTCTTGTTAGTTTGGTGAGTCCATAGGCCTTTTAAAAAAAGATTTATTTTTATTTATTAAAGGGGGGGGGGGAGAGAGAGAGGGAGAGGGAGAGAATGGGTACACCAAAACACATGCATGTCCTTGTGCATCTGGCTTACATGGGACTTGGAGAATCAAGCCTGAGTCCTTAGGCTTCACAGGCATGCGCCTTAACCTCTAGTCCAGACTGACCTGGAATTCATTACGTAGTCTCAGGGTGTCCTCAAATTTATGGTGATCCGCCTACCTCTGTCTTCTGAGTGCTGGGATTATAGGCGTGTGCAACCACGCCAGCTATGTTTGCTTTTTTTTTTTATATTTTTATTTGCAAGGAGAAAAAAGAAGGGAGGAAGAGAGAGAGGGAGAATGGGCACACCAGGGCTTTTAACTGCTGCAAATGAACTCTAGATGCATGTGCTCCCTTTTGCATTTGGCTTTATGTGGATACTTGGAATCGAACCTGGGTCATTAGGCTTTGTAGGCAAGCACCTCAACCACTGAGCCATCTCTCCAGCCTGCTTTCTGTTTTGTTTTTTTCTTTGCAGTAGGTTCTCACTTTAGCTCTGGCTGACCTGGAATTCACCATGTATGTAGTCTCAGGGTGGCCTTGAACACACAGTGATCCTCCTACCTCTGCCTCCCAAGTGCTGTGATTAAAGGCCACCACCACGCCCAGCCAGCCTGTTTTAAAATATTTTTTATTAGAGGGAGAGAGAGAGAATGGGCCTACCAGGGCCTCCAGCCACTGCAAATGAACTCCAGACGCATGTGCCACCTTGTGTATCTGGCTTACTTGGATCCTGGGGAACTGAACCTGGGTCCTTTGGCTTAATCACTAAGCCATCCCTGCAGCCCCCAGCCTGTTTTTAAAATATACATTTTTAAATTTTTGTTTATTTATTTGAGAGAGAGAATGAACAGGTGCACCAGGGCCCCTAGCCACTGCAAACGGACTCTAGACACATTTGCCACCTTGTGTATCTAAGTCTTGCTTATGTGTGTTCTAGGGAATGGAACCTGAATCCTTAGGCTTCGTGGGCAAGTACCTTAACCAGTAAGCCCCCTCTCCATTCTGAATTCCTTTCTTTAGGTACGTTCTGGGCCATTATTGGGCGCTCAGTCTTATCTTTATAGGTACCGTTTATTGGTCTGACAGTTTGTCCCCACATGCAGAGGGTTGATGGGTTGATCTCCCCTCTGCGGCCCCATGAGCTGCGTGGAGTGGTGCTGTGTTAGGTTGGAGACCAGAGGATACTTGCTGAGTTGCAAGGATGTCCCTATGTTCAATGAGCATGTTTCTTTCCGCTTTTCCTTTTCCTTTTAATTTTTTTGTTTATTTTTATTTATTTATTTGAGAGAGACAGAGAGAAAGAGGCAGAGAGAGGGGGAGAGAGAGAGAGAGAGAGAGAGAGAGAGAGAATGGGTGCACCAGGGCCACTGGCCACTGCAAACAAACTGCAGATGTGTGCGCCCCCTTGTGCATCTGGCTAACGTGGGTCCTGGGGAAAACGAGCCTCGAACCAGGGTCCTTAGGCTTCACAGGCAAGTGCTTAACCGCTAAGCCACATCTCCAGCCCTTACCTCTTTTTCTTTAAGTATTTTATTTATTTATTTATTTATTTATTTATTTATTTATTTATTCATTCATTCATTCATTCATTCATTCATTCATTCATTCACTGGAGAGAGAGAGAATGGGAATGCCAGGGCTTCCAGCCATTGCAAATGAACTCCAGATGCACGTGTCACCTTGTGGTTACTGGCTTTGTAGACAAGTGCCTTAGCCACTAAGCAACCTCTCCAGCCTCTTTTTTCTTTTAAAAGCATTTTAAAATATTTATTTATTTAGAGAGAGAATGAGGTAGAGAGAGAGAGGGAGGGAGGGAGGGAGGGAAAATGGACATGCCGGAGTTTCTAGCCACCTCAAATGAACACCAGATGCACGCACAACCATGTGCCTCTGGCTTACATGGGCTCTGGGGAATTGGACCTGTGTCCTTAGGCATTGCAGGCAAATACCTCAACTGCTAAGGTATCTCTCCAGTGCGTACCACCTGAACACCTGGATAGTCTTCATTTTTGTCATGGACTGTTTAAATCTTTGAGTTAGTTTTTCCTTATTTTATTACATTTTTAAGAAAGAAATGTCAGGTTATTGAAATGTGTTGGTAATGGTTTTGAATGATTATTTTGATTGTGGATACAAATTGTGGTTAAAAGCTTGTTATGAGTTTTTTTTTTTTTTCCCCCTCAAGGTAGGGTCTCAATCTAGGTCAGGCTGACCTGGAATTCACTATGTAGTCTCAGGGTGCTCTTGAACTCATGGCGATCCTCCTACCTCTGCCTCTTGAGTGCTAGGATTAAAGGTGCGCGCCATCACGCCTGGCTTATGAGGTGTGTTTTGGGTGTTTACTACTTACGAAACATGTTGGTTTTTTTTTTTGTTGTTTGTTTTTTCGAGGTAGGGTCTCACTCTGGTCCAGGCTGACCTGGAATTAACTCTGTCATCTCAGGGTGGCCTTGAACTCATGGCAATCCTCCTACCTCTGCCTCCCGAGTGCTGGGATTAAAGGCGTGCGCCACCACGCCCGGCTACGAAACATGTTTTGCTTTAACATACGTTCATTGACTATGTAACCAAAATGTCTAAAAGCCACTGTGGCGGTATAGGACTCTTCCCTGTGACCTCTGCTGTTGCTTCCTTCAGATGTATTTTATGCAGTCAAATTAGATTAGTTGTGATTCCTTCTGAATAAATGATGAGAGATGAAATAATTACTTGGACACAGTGAACTGTCTTCTAATGAAATTTTGCTCCAAGCCTTTTGACTTTGGAAAGATGTGTTTCCTGTTTTAAGCTTTCTGACACAGAATGAGGCCTTGTGTCCTGTGCTGAGAGGCCATACAGAGCAAGCAAATGACTTCATTTCTAAGCAGTGTTCCAAGTCCAGCATGTTTGTCAGTGACATATATGTGGTACAAAAGGGAATGCTGATTAGAGTTGCAGTTGTTGTGGAGAGACTCAAGATTCAAAACTGTCTTCAGCAGGTTGTAAGATAAACACAAACTAACAAGATGAAATTGAACTGTAATAAGCTTTAAAATTCTCAGTGTGGTGGAGAGAGAGAAAGAGAGAGATAGAGGCAGACAGGGAGAAAATGGGTGTGCTTAGGGCCTTCGGCCACTGCAAATGAACTCCAGACACAGGCACCATCTTGTGCATCTGGCTTACGGGGTCCTGGAGAATTGAACCTGGGTTCTTCGGGTTTGCAGGCAATCACCTTAACTTCTAAGCCATCTCGCCAACCCATACCTGCAATTTTATCACGGCTGTGGCAGGAAGTTTGGCATGAGCTTGAGGCCAGCATGGGTGAATACCTGGCCAGTAAGACCTTATTTCAAAAAAAACAAACGACAAAATAAAAAATCCCAGCATTTAAAGTTGTGCAAGAAGGAATGGGGTGATTCAGTTTGACAGCTTCTTCTTTCTGTTTTTTTCCCTTTCGGTTTTTTGAGGTAGGGTCTCGCTCTAGCCCAGGCTGACTTGGAATTCACTATGTAGTCTCAGGCTGTCCTTGAACTCACAGTGATCCTCCTACCTCTGCCTCCCGAGTGCTGGAATTAGAGGTGTGTACCACCACCGGACATCTTTTTTGAAAACAGATTTGGGCATTTTAGTTGGACTGTATAGCCAGTGAGACCCTACTTCAAAGAAAAACAAAAACAACAACAACACAAAAGCCTTTAATTCCAGCACTGGGAAGCAGAAATAGGAGGATCGCCATGAGTTCAAGGCCACCCTGCAACAATTCCAGGTCAGCCTGAGCTAGAATGAGACCCTACCTCAAAAAAAAAAAAAAAAAAAAAAAAAGCTGATAATGCAGCCCAATGGTTAAGGAAGTTCCTGTAATCTTAGGTTGCACCTACAGTTGCCAGATTTTAAAGTGGACACTAGCCAAAGTAGTGAACAACAAGGAAGGCTTGGAGACCTAGTGGTGGGTAGAGGTCAGAGAACTGCAATATGAGTGGTTTATTAAGGGAGGGCTTGAGGTAAAGTAGCTGTTTGTAAAACATGCTTTCAAATATTTTGAGACCTGTCATACTGAAGACGTAATAAAAATGTCATGGGATTATTCCAGGGGAACATAGGCTGGTAGATGCAAGTCATAAGGGGAGTAGATTTTTTCTTACTTCTGTGATCAAGGAATATATTAAAACTAGAGCTGTCTAACAGTGGAGTGAACTGTCTCAAAAAGTGACAAATTTTCAATCATTGGAAGTCCTTTAAGGATTTGTGGCTGTGTCTTGGGAGTGTTGGACAAAAATCTTTTACTGTGTAACTAGTGGTTGGACTTGACGACTCTGACGTTTCACCAGCCCCAAGTTTCTGAATCTGGGACCAACAAAAATGAAGGGAACCTACAGTTGATCTGTAAAGAGGTCAACTGCCTCTTTAAACTCTCTTTCAAGCTGTTTCTTTTTTTTTTTCTTTTTTTTGGTTTTTCGAGGTAGGGTCTCACTCTGGTCCAGGCTGACCTGGAATTAACTCTGTCATCTCAGGGTGGCCTTGAACTCATGGCAATCCTCCTACCTCTGCCTCCCGAGTGCTGGGATTAAAGGTGTGCGCCACCACGCCCAGCTTCAAGCTGTTTCAACAAGAATAGTCAGTGGCCCAATTGTTTGTGATAATACTCCAGGATCTTTGAGAGTAAAAGTCACATTTCTCAGTATCTCTGACTAAAGTTTCTGAGAAAAGGTATTGTTTTCTCCATTACACATAGACATCTAAATCAATAATGAAAAAATCTTGATTTTGTATTTCATGACACAGTTTTTCAAAGTGCAGATACTGCATTTGATGGAAGTGTAATAATGGTTCCTATATGTTGACTATTAAGTACCGTATACAATTCTCTGAACAGTCATGGAAGGGATGAATCATACTCCTCATTTACCCATGGTTTCAGTTACTAGCAGTCAACCTCACACCCAAAGTATTACATGAAAAATTCCAGAAATAGACAATCCATAAGATTAAAAATTTTTTAATTAACCCTTATTACAGTATTGTTAGGATTTTCCTATTTTATTGTTACCTTCTTAGTGTGCCTAATTTACAAATTAAAGTTTATCATTGGTTTGTTAGAGGAAAAACCAATATAGAATATATAGGGTTTGTTATTGTCCACGATTCTGATACCACCGGGCACCTGTAACATATCCCCATGGGTAGGTGGGGAATACTTACATGGAAAGTGGTAAAGTTTAAGTTATTTAAGACTCCTCCCCTACACCTTGTAGAGTGGGGGTGTAGAACCACATCAGTGTCTCTGTGGCAAGCAGGCAGGCAGCTGTGGCCCAGGTGAGAACAGCGTTGGGCTTGGATTCTAAAATAACGGTGCTTGAGCCGTAAATCTGCACTCGACTATTGCATAGGAAGCTCTATCTTCCTTTAAGCTGTGCACCTCTAGAATGGTGTTGCGCATTAAGTGACTGTATTTTTTGGGAAGGGGGTGGTGGTAGTTCATTTTTGGGTAAGAAGACAATCTCATGTAGCCCAGGCTGGCCTCAAATTCTTATTATTCTACTGCTTAAGCCCTGGGATTACAGACGTGTGCCACCGTGCCTGGTGAAATGACAAGGTGCATGTGAGCACACTGTGTGTACACTTTAGTGGAGTTAAGACCAAGGTGCTATTGGAGATCCAGAGTCCAGCCTTGGCCTAGGCTAGGGTTTACTCATACCAGGGTCGATCATACGCTGGTCCCTTTCAGAGCATTAATACCACTGTCTAACTGAAATCAGATTTGTAGGGACGTGCTTACATTTTTATTTTCTTTTTATTAACAATTTCCATAATTATAGACAATAACCCATGGTAATTCTCCCTTCCCCATTTTCTCTTTGCAACTCCGCTCTCCATCATGCCCCTTCTCCCTCTCAATCAGTCTCTCTCTTATTTTGATGTCATCATCTTTTCTTCCTGTTATGATGGACTTTCTTTCCTTCTTTCTTTCTTTTTTTTGAGATAGGGTCTCACTCTAGTCCAGGCTGGCCTGGAATTCTCAGGGTGATCTCCTACCTCTGCCTCCTAAGTGCTGGGATTAAAGGCGTGCGCCACCATGCCCAGCTTGGGACTTGCTTTCTTCTGAGGTGTTAAGTGAGCTATAACTGAGTATTAAGGTACTGGGATGCTACATTATTTAAAGGTGAAGGGTTTTGTTACTGTATTGGTTTCAGTTTTCCAACTTATGTGATAGCAGATGTCACAGACCCAGTGCAAGGGCATGAGGGTGTCTAATTCCATGGAAGTAGTTAGGCTGGAAGTTTTCTTACGTGTGAAACTTGGTAAATACAATACCTGGCTGAAATCAGTGTTAGTCCTCTTTTTTTTTAAGTTTAATATTTCTTTTCTTTTCTTTTTTTTTTTTTGAGGTAGGGTCTCACTTTAACTTAGGCTGATTTAGTCCCATATTTGCCTGGAACTCACAGCAACTCTCCTACCTCTGCCTTCTGAGTTCTGGGATTAAAGGCGTGCACTACCATGCCCAACTATGTGATTTCTAAATATTATGTTTATGATAGGCATGTACCCTGGATGCATTCATATAATTTTGTGAATATTAATAAAGTAATATCTTTTTATGTATATATTTTTTTGAGGTAGGGTTTCACTCTGGCCTAGACTGACTTGGAATTCACTATGTAGTCTCATGGTGACCTTAAACTCACAGCGATTCTCCTATCTCTGCCTCCTGAGTGCTGGGATTAAAGGCGTGCGCTATCATGCCTGGCTCGTAATACCTCATTTTAAAAAATACTTATTATTTTGTGTGTGCACACACACCACACACACACCCCAGGGTCTTTTTGCCTCTGCAAATGAACGCCAAATAAACGTGACACTTTTTGTATTTGGCTTTTTGTGGGTGCTGAGACTTAAACCCAGGATAGCAGGATTTGCAGGAATGTACCGTTAGGGCTGGAGAGATGGTGTAGTGGTTAAGGTGCTTGCCTGCGAAGCCTGGGGACCCAGGTTTGATACCCCAGTACCCACATAAGCCAGTTGCACATGGTGGTGCAGCCCATCTGGATGGAGTTCATTTGCAGTGGTAGAGTCCTTGACCTGCCCATTCTCTCTCCAATATATATAAACACCCTTCAGCTTCTGAGTCACTTTCCTCTTTCTGTAGATGTTATCCCTTAAATGTTCCATAAGTGAATACATGTAAATAAGTTTAAAAAAAATCTTTAAAAAGAGTTCCTTCTCAGACTGTGACCTGGTTTCTAGTTGGGAAATCCAATCGCTGTGGCTGTGTTACATAACACCTGACTGCTATTGCTTTTGTGGTCATCTTGCATCTGAAAAAGCAATACTAAATTAGTCAGTTCCATTATTAAGAACTTTTTCTCTCCTTTTTATCCCTAAGGTTTTGATCTCCTAAGATGTCTTTCACTTGAGTGCAGTCTCTCCTGTTGGTAAAATAAGACAGCTGCCAACATTGCCTGCTTGTCCTCTGAATCTCTGAAGGATGGGTGTTCCCGAGGTGTTCCTGAGTATGCTCTGGAATACTCTGCCGACTTGTTGAATTGTAAATGACATTCAAATGTCCAAGTTCTGTTAAATACAAGGAGAACCTCTATGGGTAACTTTGGTGTTGAAGAAGTCATTTGTCAACCATGGTAAAACTTGCAAACCCACTTTACACAGAGTGGATTCTTGAAGCTATACAGAAAATCAAGAAGCAAAAGCAAAGGCCCTCTGAAGAGAGAATCTGCCATGCGGTCAGCACATCCCATGGCCTGGATAAGAAGACAGTCTCCGAACAGCTGGAGCTCAGTGTGCAGGATGGCTCAGTTCTCAAAGTCACCAACAAAGGCCTTGCTTCCTATAAGGACCCAGACCACCCTGGGCGGTTTTCATCAGTTAAACCAGGCACTTTCCCTAAGTCCACCAAGGGGTCTAGAGGACCATGTAATGATCTCCGCAATGTGGATTGGAATAAACTTTTAAGGAGAGCAATCGAAGGACTGGAGGAGCCGAATGGCTCCTCCTTGAAGAACATCGAGAAGTATCTCAGAAGTCAGAGCGATCTCACAAGCACCACCAACAACCCGGCCTTTCAGCAGCGGCTGCGGCTTGGGGCCAAACGCGCAGTGAACAACGGGAGGTTACTGAAAGATGGACCACAGTACAGGGTCAACTACGGGAGCTTAGATGGCAAAGGGGCTCCCCAGTACCCCAGCGCTTTCCCGTCCTCGCTCCCACCCGTCAGCCTTCTACCCCATGAGAAAGACCAGGTAAGTGAAGGCAGAGTGTTAATACGTTTAAAATACTGCCATTTTTCTTAATTTCTATGGATTTTAGTTATGTTTTATATGGAAGTACTGAGTAATGTTTTAAGATGTGTTATAATATAATTCTTAAAAATTTTTATTTATTTGAGAGAAAGAGGCAGAGAGAGAGAGAGAAAGGAGAGAGAAATGGATGTGAGAGAGAAAATGGGTGTGCCAGGGCCTCTAGCCACTGCAAATGAACTCCAGACGCATGTGCCAGTCACCCTGTGCATCTGGCTTATGTGGGTACTGGGGAGTCAAATCTGGGTCGTTTGGCTTTGCAGGCAAGCACCTTAACTGCTAAGCCATCTCTCCAGCCCCTTTTTCTAATTTTTTAAAAAAGATTTATTTTTAGTGGTGCACGCTTTTAATTCCAGTACTTGGGAGACAGAGGTTGGTGGATAACTGTGGTTTGAGTCCAACCTGACAATACAGTGAATTCCAGGTCAGCCTGGGCAGATGAACTCCAGACACATGTGCCACCTTGTGCATCTGGCTTATGTGGGTCCTAGGGAATCAAACCTGGGTTCTTTGGCTTTGCAGGCAAGTGCCTTAACTGCTGTGCCGTCCCTCAAATCCCCTAGTATCTTTGCTTATACTACTATTGCACTGATTTTTAAGTCTTTTATTATGATTTCCCTTTGTTTCAATATTATTTTATTTTATTTTACGGTTTTTTGAGGTAGGGTCTCTCTCACTCTAGCTCAGGCTGACCTGGAATTCACGATTTCATTTCAGTGTGGCCTTGAACTCATGGTGATCCTCCAACCTCTGCCCCCTGAGTGCTGTGATTAAGGGCATGTGTCACCATGCCTGGCTCCAGCCCTATTTTCATTTATTTATTTGAGAGAAAAAGAGTCAGAGAGAGGGTGTGGGATGGAGGAATGGAGGGAAGGAGGGAGAGTGAGAAAGAATGGGGTGCACCAGAGCATCTAGCCATTGCAAATGAATTCCAGACACATGGGCCACCTTGTGCATATGGTTTACATGGGTCCTGGAGAATTGAATTTGGGTCCTTTGGCTTTGCAGGCAAGGCCATTAACCACTAAGCCATCTTTCCAGCTCTCCCTTTGTTTTAAAACTATGGAAGTCATCTCCCAAACTAAAACCAAAGTAGAATGAACATTTAAATTTATTTTTTATTTTTATTTATTTGAAAGCAACAGACAGAGAAAGGGGGGGGGAGGGAGGGAATAAATGGGCACGCCAGGACCTCCTGCCACTGCAAATGAGCTCCAGATGCATGTGACTCCTTGTGCATCTGGCTTATATGGGTCCTGGGGAATCGAGCCTAGAACCATGGTCCTTAGGCTTCACAGGCAAGTGCTTAACCGCTAAGCCACCTCTCCAGCCCTAGAATGAACATTTATAATTCAATTCCTCTCAGTTTTGGGCTCATTATTCTTTCCATTTTATACCTTTAAACCATTAATTATTATTACTAGAGAAAGCACTATCTGAAACCTGCATATTTAGAAAGGATTGAAACTCAAGAGTTGGGGCTGGAAGAGAGCTCAGTGGTAAGCCTCTTTTGTACCATGTACAAAGCCCTGGGTTCCATTCCAACCCCTGAGAGGCAGCCAGGTGTGGGAACCCAAGTGCTGGAAAAACTGGTTTGCTTCTCTTGGGTGCAGTGAGTCCTTGAAGTAGGTCCTGTTAACTTCTGTGTTTAACATGAAACTAGTATGCGCCGAACTCTAGAGACTGAATAGGAGCTAATGATTACCTTTGTACAGGTACTCTAAGGCCTGGAATTTACTCTTCATTTTAATTTATTTTATTTATTTGAAAGAGAGGGAGAGGGAAGTAAAGAGCGTGCCAGGGCGAACTCCAGACACATCCACTACCTTGTGCATCTGGCTTACATGGGTCTTGGGGAATGGAACCTGGGTCCTTTGACTTTAACTTTGGCTTGGCAGGCAAATGCTTTAATCACTAAGCCATCTCTCCAGCTCCCAAAATTTATTTCTTACCTATCTTTTTCTTAGTTTTTTTGAGATAGGGTTTCACTAGCTACTATGTAGTCTCAGGGTGGCCTTGAACTCACTACCTATTGCCTCCCTAGTGCTGGGATTAAAGGCGTGTACTACCACGCATGGCTTTCTTACCTTTCTTTTAAATTACTAGCCTTTTCCAATATTTACTTGAGTAAACTACCACCAATAAAGAAATTAAGTAAACAATGAAATTTTCTTCTCAGTGACATTTTAAATATTATTTTATTTTTATTTATTTGAGAGAGAGAGAGAGAGAGGCAAGAGAAGGAGAGAGAGAAAGAGTACACCAGAGCCTCCAGGCACTGCAAATGAACTTCAGATTCATGTGCCACATTGTGCATTTGGCTTATGTTGGTCTTGGGAAATCGAACCATGGTCCTTTGGCTCTGTAGGCAAGTACCTTAACTGCTAAGCCATCTGTGCAGCCCCTAGGTTTTTTTTTTTTAACGAGAGAATTGGTGCACCAGGGTCTCCTGTCGCTGTCATTGAACTGCAGACGTATGTGCCGCCTTGTGTGCATATGTGACTTTGTGCGCTTGCATCACTTTGTGCATCTGGCTTATGTGGGACTTGGAGAGTCGAGCATGGGTCTTTAGGCTTCACAGGCAAGCGTCGTAACTGCTAAGCCATCTCTCCAGCCCTGACATTTGTTTTAAATAAGTGCAGAGAATGACTCAAATCACAATTTCTGTGCCTGACATAACCACTTTCTCCTTAGTTTATTTTTTCAAAATTTTTTGTTGTTTTGAAGGAGGGTCTCATTCTAGCTCATGATAATCTGGAACTCACCCTGTAGCCCAGGCTTACCTCTAATTCATGGTTATTTTTCTATCACAGTTTCCTGAATGCTGGGATTAAAGGTGTTCATGACCATTCCTGGCTTCTCCAAGTTGTTTTTTTTTTTTTTTTTTTTTGACACAGGAAGCCAGGCGTGGTGGTGCACGCCTTTTATTTATTTATTTATTTATTTTTAAATTTTGCTTATTTATTTGAGAGCGACAGAGAGAGAGAAAGAGAAAGAGAGAGAGAATGGGCGCGCCAGGGTCTCCAGCCACTGCAAACCAACTCCAGACGCATGCACCCCCTTGTGCAACTGGCTAACGTGGGTCCTGGGGAATTGAGCCTCGAACCGGGGTCCTTAGGCTTCACAGGCAAGCGCTTAACCACTAAACCATCTCTCCAGCCCTTTTTTTGTTTTTTTAAGCCAGGGTCTCACTCTGGTCCAGGCTGACCTGGAATTGACTCTGTAGTCTCAGGGTGGCCTTGAACTTATGGCGATCCTCCTACCTCTGCCTTCTGAGTGCTGGGATTAAAGGCGTGTGCCACCATGCCTGGCCTCCATAAGTATTTTAATAAAAGTTTACACACACACACACAAACTATCAGTCATAGGGATTTTTTTTTTCCTCCGAGGTTGGGCCTTGCTCTAGCCCAGACTGACCTGCAATTCACTATGTAGTCTTAAGCTGGCCTCAAACTCAGTGATCCTCCTACCTTTGCCTCCCAATGCTAGAACTAAAGGCTTGTGCCACCACTCCTGGCCCATAAAAATTTTTATTAAGGGAGTGTTGAGCCATTTGTTGATACATTTAGATATCAATATGTACATATCCTTAAGGACATGAAGGTTTTATAATACCAGTAAGTGGTTTAATTCACGGGCTTTTAGCCAGTTTACTAGTGTGCTTTAGTAATATCGTCTGAGAAATAGTTTTACTTGGCCTAGAGGAGATATTACAAATTCCAAAGTGTACTGTACCTTTACTTTTTTTTTTTTCCCCTAAGGCCCAAGCTGACCTGGAACTCACTCTGTAGTCCCAGGCTGGCCTCAAATTCATAGTGACCCTTCTTCCTCTGCCTCTTAAGTGCTGAGATAAATTTGAGAAAGGAAGGGGGGGGGGAGGGAGGGAGGGAGAGAGGGAAAGAAAGAATGGGAACATGCCAGGGCCTCTAGCCACTGCAAATGAAGTCCAGAGGCATGCACTGCCTTTAGCCTCTGAGCCTCTGGCTTCACGTTGGTACTGGGGAATTGAACCTGGGTCTTTGCAGGTAAGCGACTTAACCACTAAGCCATCTCTCTAGACCCCCTTTTTCTTTTTGGGTTTTTTTTTTTTGGGTGTTCTGGGTGTTTTTTTTCTAAATTAATTTATTTTTTATTAACAGCTTCCGTAAGCAATATCCCATGGTAATGCCCTGCCTCCCCTACCCTCCCCTTTTAAACTCCACTCTCCATCGTATCCCTTCCCCTTCTCAATCAGTCTCTTATTTTGATGTCATGATCTTTTCCTCCTGTTTTTTTAAAATACATTATATTTACTTATTTATTTGAGAGAAAGAGGCAGAGAGAGAGAGAGAGAGAGAGAATGGGCATGCCAGGGCCTCCAGCTACTGCACACAGTCTCCAGATGCGTGCGCCCCCTTATGCATCTGGCTAACGTGGGCCCTGGGGAGTTGAGCTGGGATCCTTTGGCTTTGCAGGCAAACGCCTTAACCGCTAAGCCATCTTTCCAGCCCTCTTTTTTGTTTTTAACATAGGTTATAGTCATAGCCCCTCTTCCCTACCCTCCTCAGTAGGGTTATTGGTGTCAACTGTAGGATAATTAGGGCCCCAGTCAATTTGCCTTGTCCTCCCCATCTTTCTCTTTAAACCTTGCCTGGCAATTCTTTCTAACCTTATCATGTTTTGCTTTTTATTAAGGCAGTATCTGCACAGCAGTATTTTTAGTCTTTTACAAAAAATTCAAGTTTGAAAGTGTCTAGGCTTGAGCACAGATAATTTATTGCTCAGTATTTAATTCCTGCTGCTCTTCCTGTGATGCAGGTCTTTCCGTTGTCCAGTTAGATCATCATCTAATAAGGAGAGCTGAGGAAATGTGTTCCAGAATCTTCATTTGACTAAATTCAGAGTTTGGTTAGGTCATAGTCTAATTTTCGGGGGCAGTTCTGAGGACTGGATCAGTGCCGTGTGCATACTGGCCAGGTGTTCCTCACGGAACTTGTCTCACTGCCCAGGCCTCATCTAAATTGTTTTGGGAGAAAGGTGTTGAGACAGTCTTGCTCTGTGCCTCCAGTTGGCCTTGCGCTCACTATGCACACCAGCTTCCTGAATGTTAAACAGATGTGTGCAATCACTCTTGGCTTTGCTTTTATATTTTGTTTTTTTAAAGACAAAAGCCTCAGTATGTAGCCAGACTGGCATGGAACTTCCTACCACTCTGGGTCATCCTGTTAAAGCCTCCTGAGTTCTAGGATCACAGGTGTGTGTCACCACATCAATTTGTAATCTCAATTCTTTTATTTATTTATTTCTGTTTGTTTTTTCAAGGTAGGGTTTCACTCTAGCTCAAGCTGACTGGGAATTCACTGTGTAGTCTCAGATTGGCCTCAAACGCATGGTGATCCACCTACTTCTGCCTTCCAAGTGCTGGAATTAAAGGCATGTGCCCCACCACACCTGGCTCTTAATTCTTTCTATTTATTTATTTATTTATTTATTTATTTATTTATTTGAGAGAGAGAGAGAGAGAAAGAGAGAGAGAGAAAGAATGGGTGCACCAGGGCCTCCAGCCACTGCAAAAGAACTCCATATGCATGCAACACCTTTTACATGTCTAATGTGGAACCTGCGGAATTGAACCTGGGTCCTTTGGGTGTTCAGGCAAGTGCCTTAACCACTAATTCTTCCCTCTAGCCCTCATCTTAATTCTTAATTCTTTTTAAAAAGAACAAATAAAAATCAATTCAAGGGCTGGAGAGATGGCTTAGCGGTTAAGGAGTCTGCCTGCAAAGCCAAAGGATCTTGGTTCGATTCTCCAGGACCCACATAAGCCAGATGCACAAGGGGACACATGCGTCTGGAGTTCATTTGTAGGGGCAAGAGGTCCTGGTGTGCCCATTCTCTCTCTCCCTGTTTCTCTCTCAAATATATAAATAAAAAAATTCAAAATAAAAATAATAATTAAAAAATGAATTCAGGCCAGTTTGGCAGCATATTTGTGTTGCAAGTAACACTAGCATTTTCCCTTGAGTTTTAATTAAACTACATTCTAATGTGTTACCCTTTGAGATGAGAGGTGCTAAGTAGTTTAAGACCATGTATGCTCCCTAAGTAAATGTAATAGATTTTTTTTTTTTTTTGAGGCAAGATCTTCCCATGTAGCTCAGGCTGGCCTTGAACCCACAGTAATCAAACTGCCTTAGCCTCTTGAGACCTGAGTGCTGGGATTGTTGGCCTGAGCCAACGTGCCTGGCCAAATACAGGTTCTTTTCTTTTTTTGTCCCCTGCGATTTTTTTTTTTGGAGGTAGGGTCTCACTCTAGCTCAGGCTGACCTGGAATTCACTGTGTAGTCTTAGGGTGGCCTTGAACGCATGGTGATCCTCCTACCTTTGCCTCCCTTGTGCTGGGATTAAAGGTGTGCACCACCATGCTCAGCTTTCCCCTGAGAAATTTTGAGGTAGGGTCTTGCTGTAGTCCAGGCTGACCTGGAATTCATTATGTAGTCTCAGGATGGCCTCGTACTCAATAGCAATCCTTCTGCCTCTGCCTCTGCCTCTTCAGTGTTGGGATTAAAGGTGTGCCCCACTATGTCTGGCTTCAGATGCTTTTTTTCCCCTGATTTATTTATTTGAGAGAGTGAGAATGGACATATACATCCATATACACACATAAACATGCATACCTACAATGCATTTTCTATTTTGCAGAAGCATGGATTGAACTAGGACCTCTTGCATGCTTGGCAACTGCTCTACAATTGAGCTATTTTAAAATTTTTGTCGTTTTGTTTTTTTTCTTTTTCTTTTTAAAATTATTTATTTATTTATTAGAGCGAGAGAGAAATAGGCAGTCAAAGAGAGAGTAAGAGAATGGGCACACCAGGGCCTCCAGCCATTGTAAATGGACCCGACTCATGGGTCACATTGTGCATCTGGCTTACGAGGGTCCTGGGGGGGTCGAACCGGAATCCTTTGGCTTTGTAGGCAAGCGCCTTACCCGCTAAGCCATCTCTCCAGCCCTTGTTTTGTTTTTTTCAATGTAGAGTGTCACTCTAGCCCAGGCTGGCCTGGAACTCCCACCTACCTCTGCCTCTTGTGTGTTAGGTTTAAAGGCATGCCTCACTACACCAGGCTTTAATTTTTAAAATTTTTGATACAGTGTCTAAGTTGCTTGCTTTGAATTTGTGATCCTCTTTTTTTTAAAAATATATTTTATTTATTTATTTATTTGAGAGTGACAAGAGAATGGGCATGCCTGGCCTCCAGCCTCTGCAGAAAAATTCCAGACACATGCACCCCCTTGTGCATCTGGCTTACAGAGGTCCTGGAGAATCAAACCGGGATCCTTTGGCTTTGCAAGCAAATGCCTTAACTGCTAAGCCAACTCTCCAGCCCCTTAATTTGTGATCCTCTTGGCTTAGCCTCCATAGTAGCTGGGATTCCAGGCATGTGTCACCATGCCTGAGAAATTTAGGATATAAATGGAAACTGTTCAGAGATGGAGCAATCTTAAGTACAGTTTAGTTAAAAAATGACTTCTAAAAAAAGCTCTTATTTTGGTTACTTCTGTTGAGTACTTGAACGTAATTGTAAAGAAGAAAAATAGTAAAAATAATGGCTAATGTTTTAGAAGGCTGAAATGCGGGCGCTGTTCCAAGAACTTTGTGTTTATCTCCGCGACTTATTACCGTCACTGGAAGGAGTCAGATTGTTGCTGGTTGTGCAGATGGAAAACCGAGCTCGCCGTCGAGCTGCTGCCGGTAGAGCCAAGATTCCACCCAGACAGTCTGACTCCAGAGCTCTTCTCCGCTGGGCAGCATTCTGGTTGACACGGGTGGCTCTTCATTAGGGTAACAGTCTCTTCAGCTCTCAAATGGATTTCCAGCTTTTTAAATGCGGTAGTTGCAACGACTTTGTTACAGTTTTTAAAGCCTTGACTATGCACAGTATTAGGAAAATGGGCATGCAGTAGGGAAAGAAGTCTGCGTTTAATTAGATTTAACATCACCATTCCCGGGCATGACTGCTAGCTAGGAGGAATGAAGTGTAAGTTAAATAGGAGAGCTCCTTTCCGAAATGTAATTGTACATCTTCTGATAGTCTGGAATTCAGATTATTACCACACTGGCTCCTTAGCATAAATTCTTTGTATTTACTTATTAAGCAAGCTCTCTCTGGAGAGGTGATATGGAAATGAATTAAACCACTGAAGATAAAACTTTATCTTTGACTTGGTGAGGGAACTCCTAAAGGATAATATTAATGTTTCTCATTAAAAGTGGTAAAGCTCAATTAGGTCAGATCATGAGGACTTCAGAAAGTCAAATATTCTGAGAGACTTAGTTATCACCACACTTTATAGTAGTAAGATTTCATTTGAACATTTGGGCTTTAGCATTTTTATGAAATCAGTTTAGTTCAATTTTAAGCAGATTCCTTAGTATTTTACTTTATTAAGAACATCTTCCTACAACTTGTTAGACATAAATCTTGGTGTTTTTCCACTGTGTATGTAATAAGGAAAATCTCATTCTTAGCTAGTGTCATTGGGCACTGTGACAACTGTAATAATCAGAAAGGGCTTTTTAATGTTTTTTTTTCCCCCCTTTGGAGAAATGAGAGAACTTTATTAGAATCTTAAAATTAAAAACACCTTCATAGTTACATGAGCATTGAGACTATACATTAGAAAAAAAGAAGCTCCAGAGGTTATTTTTATTTTTTTTGACAATTTCATTGTGTATAGTGTATTTTGATCATGTTCATCATCCATGACCTTTCTTATCCCTGTCCTACTCTTGCTAAACTCCTTTTCTTCTCAGCTAGCCCCGTTTAACCAGCCCCTTGTCCTACTTTTATGTCTTTAACAAAAAAAAAAAAAAATGTGTTGGCTGGAGAGATGGCTTAGCGGTTAAGTGCTTGCCTGTGAAGCCGAAGGACCCTGGTTCGAGGCTCGATTCTCCAGGACCCATGTTAGCCAGATGCACAAGGGGGCGCACGCATCTGGAATTCGTTTGCAGTGGCTGGAGGCCCTGGCATGCCTATTTTCTCTCTCTCTCTCTGCCTCTTTCTCTCTCTGTCACTCTCAAATAAATAAATAAAAATGAACAAAAAAATTTAAAAAAAAGTGTGTGTGTGTCAGGGTCTCTTGCCTCTGCAAATGAATGTCTGTTAGGCTTTACCTGGATGACTGGGAAGCCAGCAGGGTTTTCAGAAAACAAGTGCCTTTAACTGCTGAGCCATCTCCCTAGCACCTTATTTTCTTTTTTGACAATTTCATACACACACATACACGTTGTGTTTTGATCATATTCACCCCCTTGTTGCCCTCTCTTCTCCTCCTCCTCTCCTTGCTAAACCTCCCTTTTCTTCCCAACTAGCCCCTTTCCCACTTTCCTGGCTTTGCTTTTCTCTTTCTTTGGTGACTGAGTTTTGTGTGTTAGGGCTGCTTACATAAGCTTTGGGGGGGAGGTTGTTTACTGGAGCATGGACCACTTACCAGTGGCGGTATTGAAGACCATGACTCTACCCACCCCAGTACCATTAACTGCCAATAGCTCCTCAGGGTGAATTGCCATGAAGGAAAAAAAATAAGTTTTTTTTTTTAAAGCACAGTTTGGGTCAATTGAGATGACTTCAAGGTTAAAGGCACTTGCTTGTAAAGCCTGATGGCCCATGTTCAGTTCCCCAGTACCTACATAAAGCCAGATACACAAAACGGCACATGTGTTTGGAGTTTGTTTTTAGTGGTAAGAAGCTCTAGAGTGCCCGTAGTCTCTTTCTTTTAGCTCTCAAATAAATAAAAATAACTAAGAACAGATTTAGCTAGGCTGGTGCACTTGGGAGGCAGAGGTCAGCCTGAGACTACAGAGTGAATTCTAGGTCAGCCTGGGCTAGAGTGAGACCCTACCTTGAACCCTTACCCCCAGCCCACCCCCAACGAAGGGAACACAGTTGATCTGAAATGTGTCTGAGGGACAAAAGCTGTGATGAAAACAGATTGTGGTGGTGGTTTGGGTTTGTTTAGTTGCTTACTCTAAATTTTCCCCTTCCTTCCTCTCCTTCCTCCTTTCTTCCCTCCCTAGTTCTGTATAGTGCAGGCTACATTCAGATTTGCTATATAGCCCCAGGTTGGCTTTCAGGGTAGCCTTGAACTCACGGTGATCCTCCTACCTCTGCCCCCCAACTGCTGGAATTAAAGGCATGCACCACCACACCCAGATGTCTTATGTTTTTATGAGTGTTTCCCTCCTTCTGCATCAGGACATTTGGTCAGGTGTTCAACTCCTACCCCGTACTGGTTAAATTAGTTTTGGGAGTGGGAGCCAGGCATCAGAACTGTTTGAAGCTCCTCAGCAAAAGTCTGAGCCTCAATTTTTTTTTTTTTTTAGTATTTTAGGTAGTGTCTCACTGTAGCCCAGGTTGATCTGGAATTCACTCTGTAGTCTCAGGGTGGCCTTGAATTTACAGCGATCCTCCTACCTCTGCCTCCTGAGTGCTGGGATTAAAGGCGTGCACCACCACGCCCGGGTTGGCCTTTAACACTTAATCGTGTGCTTCAGCCTCCAAACTGCTGGAATTAAAGGCTGTGCTGTCACATTGGCTTCCCACACTCTTCTTAGAGAGGCATTTTGTCAGATTTTTTTGGCAATATTATCAGTATGAAATATTTCCATATGGATATATGCATAACCTACATTCAGTTTCTTGTGTTGTGTAAGTGCTGTAAATCAGAGAATTTTATTTTTAGATATTCCTTTCTTTGATTTTCTTTGTTTTCTCCAGTTCCATAGTCTTGTGTCCCAGAGGGGACCCTCCTCATCTGTGCTCATGACTTCTTGTAGTTGGTACTTGTGAAGGGCCATTCACTAGAGAACGTAAGATGTAGCAGGTTTCTAGAAGTCTCTGAATCCTAGGGGAATTAGGCAATTCTGGATCTTTTTGGCAGAAACATTCATATTTTTAAAATTCACTAACTATGGATTCCTAATGTCCCCTGTTAACCTGAATTTTTCTTTGAATTAATAATGTCCTTTGTTCTTGAGGATATCACACTTCTCAAAGCAAGCGTGCTTGGTACTCAGTTATGTGTATTCAATGTAAAATTGGACAAAGCCCTAAATATCATAAAACATACTCTTCAGAGTTACCTGAATTTGGGAACTGGTATGGATGAAAGTCAATTTTAGAAAGACTGAAGCCCATTATAATGTAATGTGAAGACCAGGTGGATCAAATTCTTACTGTTGGAAGATCAGGGAAGGAAAGCATTGTAGCCCAGGTCGTTCTTGTAGTTAAGCTTCACAAGTTCTTCAGCAGAGCACCGTGTGTGAGGCTGCCGTTGGGAGCAGGTAGCTGCACTCGTTGAGGCATTGTGGGCTGGTGCCAACTGGTTAGCTAGGTCAAGGGGAAGATGCAGTGAGCAGAGCCTGCGCCTTTCTGTGGCACTTAGGTAGGACAGCGTGTTCCGCTTTGGAGCTCTGACCAAGATAGAAGCCGTCTAGTCTTTTAGTGAAGTAGGCTTCCAGGTGGAAGAGAAGCTTGTCAGAGGATTCTGTTCAAGCGTTCTTTTTAACACTTTGGATCTTGTATTTGATGTTTTCTTTTGCTTAGTTTTTCTTACTAATAATCTTACTTGTACATAATCAGTTTGTAAAAATCAGAACCCCAAGCCGGGCGAGCTGGCACACACCTTTAATCCCAACAGAGGTTGAGGGTTGCCTGAGTTCAAGGTCACTCTGAGACTGCATAGTGAATTTCAGGTCAGCCTGAGCTATAGTGAGACCCTGCCTTGGGGCGGGGGTGGGAGAAATCACAACCCCTTTCTGTTACCTTCCTTTTCTAAAATTTTATTTATATATTTATTTTGGTGTTCCCAGGTAGGTTCTCACTCTTGCCCAGACTGACCTGGAATTCACTATGGAGTGTCAGGGTGGCCTTGAACTCACGGTGATCCTCCTACCTCTGCCTCCCGAGTGCTGGGATTAAAGGTGTGCGCCACCACACCCGGCTGTTACCTTTTTTCACCTTTTCCTAGTCCCCTTCCACTGGACCCTTTTCCCTTTCCAACTAGTCCCTCTTGTGTTTTGCTGTCTTTTTAATTTTTTTTTGTTTATTTTTACTCATTTATTTGAGCACAACAGAGATTGAAAGAGACAGAGATAGAGAGAGAGATAGAGAATGGGAGCGCCAGGGTCTTCAGCCCCTGCAAACGGATCTCCAGACTCATGCACCCCCCTTGTGCATCTGGCTAACGTGGGTCCTGGGGAATCGGGCCTCGAACCGGGGTCCTTAGACTTCACAGGCAAGCGCCTAACTGCTAAGCCATCTGTCCAGCCCTTTGCTGTCTTTAAAAAAATTTATTTATTTATTTATTTGAGAGATAAAAGAGGCAGATAGAGAATGGGTGCTCCAGGGCCTCTGGCCTCTGCAAATGAACCCCGGGTACATGTGCCACCTTGTGCGTCTGGTTTACGGCAATCGAACTGCGTCCTTTGGCTTTGTAGGCAAGAGCCTTAACCGCTAGGCCATCTCTCCAGCCCCCTCCTTTTTTTTTTTTTTTTTCCACTTGGAAAGTTGGCGGGCCCAATATTGTGCAGGTCTGGTGCAGGTTACAACAGCCTCTGCGAGGTTGCAAATGCAATGGCCACTTCATGCTGGAAGATGTGTTCCAAAGTACTCTCTTGTGTCCTCTGATCTTACATGGTTTTCCTCCTCTTCCATGTTTCCTGAGCCTCAGAGATCGTGGTAGAAACGAAACGTATCATTCTGTGTTGAGTACTGAGTAGCTACTCAATTATTCACAGACTTTGCACCTTGCAGTCACTGTCACCGGCACAAAGCTCAGAGAGGGCAGCACCAGTCTTAACCACTGGGCCATCTCTTGAGAGCAGCACTAATCTATGGGCATAAGCATAAATATCTAGAGGGCAACTTAATGGGCCCAATATATCCATTTAGCCAAAATATAGTAGTAGTTTCCTCCTGTGGTCTCTGACCGTCTCAGTCATAGGCTTTTGACTAGGTTTTCAGGACCTGGCTTGAATTCCCTTCCATGTAGTGGATTCCCTCCTAACAGTTACTCCACTAATGTACCAGTGGATATATTCTGCCTGGTTGCTTGGTTGTACAGTATGCATGGGGATCCCGTATTTGATAACCTTTCTCTTCAACCTTTAACAAATAATACATTTAAAATGTTTCTCAAAATAGAAGTCTGTTAAACACACACACACCATTATCCCAGTACACAGGTAATACGATTGTTTCGTCATTGCGATAGCACATTTTGATTGTGAAATTCGCTTTGTTTATAAACTTTATTTTCTTGGTTCTGAATATTAAACTACAGTCAATATGGTAAAATTGTTGTCTAGTCACACTGAGATTTAAAATGAATTTGTATCTTCTCAGGTGCTTTTCATCACTCCCATCTATTAATGTTTCTGAGCACATAAACTGCAATTAGCTTACCAAATTAAAGTGAGCAAATGAGTCAGCGTGTGATTCGCTGATGACGTGAGGAGGCGTGTTTTGTTTGCATGTGTGCCCTTGCTGCCTTGGTGTGGAGGTAGAAGCCTGAGACGCTTAGAACTGCAGGCATCAGGTGTCCAGGTTGGGGAGCGCTGGAGGCCGCAGAGCGTCTTCCTGGGTCTGGACTGCTTTCCCAGAGGAGGTGCCAGGAGTGACAAACTGCATGTTATTAATTAGCACAATATAGTGTGTACACTTTTTTTTTATTTTGTTTTACGAAAGATAATGGATTAAAAAGTCTGCACAATGAATAATATGGACAAACAACTGAAATGAATGATACTTGATTGAAACTGAGGCTAGTCTCCAAAAATGCAAAATAAATACTAATCAGTGGTCCCAGCGAACTCCAGGAAGGATTTGTGCTAATTTGACAAGTGGGTTTAAAATTCTTATTTCCCTGAAAGCAGTTTTGTTCCTACATCCTTTCTCTAATGTGCTTCACTTTTGATCTCTGATAAACCAGCTGCATTTCTGTTTCATTAACAAACTTAACTGGTTAACAGATGTTTGTTTTGGCTTGATTATGTCCTTTCTATTAGAAACAGCATCGGCATACATAGAAACCATGCTGGGCCTTTTCCTGTCTAGCTAGACAGGCAGTTCACAAGAGCAGCTTAATTTCATTTACAAGTTCAGTTTTCATTCCTTAGTATTGTTCTCTTAGGTATGCAAACATTGTAGCTCTTGTTCCCCTCATCAGGGAGGTCTTTTGTTGTTAATCCTCCCTCTGTTAGTCCAGTGTATTCCCCTCACCCAGTTTTTTTTTTTTTTTTCTCTTTCCTTTAAGCTTTACAAAAATCTTAGCATGAAGGGAAAAAGGTATTGCAGAAGAGATAATTGAGATATCAGTGACTCTCCCATAGTTCAAGGGAAGGAGAGGGAATAGCCTGGTGAATTTAGATAATTTCTTCCCTCTTCTTTGATGTCAGCAAGCTGCCATCTGGAGAGCAGCGAGGCCTACTGGAAGGAGGTGAGCCTTGGTCTGGGCTGCCTGTGATGTTCTGAGCGGTGTGGGCCGGGAGCCAGAAGCCACACTTTATGATTTTTGTAGGAGCTTCTGATGCGGCCGGTCCTGCTCTTTGCCCATGGTTTCCTGCCACGCTGTGACCCTCTCCACTCGCAACTAGGAGAGATCATTCAGAGAACAGGGTGTAAAGATTATATGGGGTAAGAGAAACAATAGTAAGAGGAGACAAAATTGTACCAGCAAAAAATCCAATAATAAGAACATCAAGAATGATTTCCGTTTTGCTTGACTTGTTTCCATAATACATACTTCTGTCATAATACAAGGTAGCTGCAGGTACCGAGCTTGAACTGTGAGTGAAGCTGTGGAAAATAAGATGTGCCAGAGGAAGTATGTGAGCTATTTGAAACCACCAGCTGTTTCATTGGACCCCTGGGCAGTCTGTGAGGAGACCTGGGAAAGGCAGGCAGGCAGTCCAGGGAGCCAGAACACTCTTTCTCCCTTACCTTGGTAATTTATAAAGGCGTACTATCTGAGAGAGTTGAAAGAGTGCCGTAACACTTTATTCTTTTCTCCTCTTCCTGTGAGTGTATACGGTCTTCTTGTGACTCAATTCAGTCATCTCACGTAACATCCGCACTAACACAAGTGTTCTAATAATAGTCTTAGCTTTTTTTTTCTTTTTTCTTTTTTTTTTTTGAGGCTTGGTCTTACTCCAGCCCAGGATAACCTGTAAATCTTTGAACTCCTGGTGATCCTCCTATTTCAGCCTCCTCAGTGCCGGGATTAAAGACATTCGCTATCATACCTAGCTCTAGTCTTGACTTTTGATCCAGGATCCTACAATGTTAATTCATTGCATTTAATTATGACTCCTTTAATAATCCTTTAACAGTTGTCCCTTTGTCCCTTTGTATTTCTCTCTCTCTCTCTTTTTTTTTTTTTTTCTCGAGGTAGGGTCTCACTCTGATCCAGGCTGACCTGGAATTAACTCTGTAGTCTCAGGGTGGCCTTGAACTCATGGCGATCCTCCTACCTCTGCCTCCCGAGTGCTGGGATTAAAGGAGTGCGCCACCATGCCCGGCATTGTATTTCTCAAGATAGTGCCATGTTTGAGGAGTTGTCTTGTAGGATATCACAAGATAAGTAATTTCAAGTTTCTCCTGTCTTTCTGTTTTAGGATTCGAACCCAGGGCTTCATAAAAGTATGCTACCATAGAGCCACATCTTTAGCTTTAGAATTTTTTTAAATAAATGTATCTTTCCATTTTTGTAATTAATAAGTACTCAATGTAGACAAAGGATTTGGGAGTAACCTTTCACACAGGGTGAATTAATTATTATTATTATTTTGTTTTTTGAGGTAGGGGTTTCACTCTAGCTCAGGCTGACCTGGAATTCACTCTGTAGTCTCAGGGTGGCCTAGAACTCACAGCGATCCCCTACCTCTGCCTCCCAAGTGCTGCGATTAAAGGCATGCGCCACTACGCCTGGCTGTGAATTAATTTTGCATTGCTGCTGTATTCACATGAGTTTCAAGGTGGCCTCAAATTCACAATGATCCTCCTACCTCTGCCTCCCTAGTGCTGATATTAAAGTGCCCAACCACACCTGGCTCTTAATAGGGTTTTTTTTTTTTTTTTTGGCTTCTCAAGGTAGGATCTTGCTCTAGCCCAGTCGACCTGGAATTCACTATGTAGTTTCAGGGTGGCCTTGAACTCATGGTGATTCTCCTCCCTCTGTCTCCTGAGTGCTGGGATTAAAGGCATTCACAGCCACACCCCGCTTTTGTTTTTTTTTAAGGCAGAGTTTCTGCTCTAGCTCAGGCTTACCTGGAATTCACTGTAGTCTCAGGGTGGTCTCGAACTCAAGGCAACCCTCCTACCCCTGCCTTCCTGGGCAGTGCTGGGATTAAAGGGGTGTTCTGCCACACCCAGTTTATTACAGATTTTTTTTTTTTTTTGAGGTAGGGTCTCACTCTAGTTCAGGCTGACCGGGAACTCACTGCGATCCTCCTACCTCTGCCAACCGAGTGTCGGGATTAAAGACGTGAGCCACCACTGGCTGTTTTTTATTGACAACTTCTATAATTGTAAACAATATCCCGTGGTAATTCCCTCTCTCCTTTAATATAGTTAAGAAAATATTTTCTTGAGAAAGAAAGGTGGGATGGGCTGGAGAGATGGCTTAGCAGTTAAGCGCATCCCTGTGAAGCCTAAGGACCCCGGTTCGAGGCTCGGTTCCCCAGGTCCCACGTTAGCCAGATGCACAAGGGGGCGCACGTGTCTGGAGTTCGTTTGCAGAGGCTGGAAGCCCTGGCGCGCCCATTCTCTCTCTCTCCCTCTATCTGTCTTTCTCTCTGTGTCTGTCGCTGTCAAATAAATAAAAAAATTAAAAAAAAAAAAAAAGAAAGGTGGGTTGGGGTGGAAATGGGGGCACCGGGGCCTTTAGTCACTGCAGATGAACTCCAGACACATGTGTCACTTTGTACATTTGGCTTACGTGGGTACTGGGGAGCTGAACCTGGTTCCTTAGGCTTCACAGGCAAGCTCATTAACTGCTAAGCTACCTCTCCAGCCCAGTATAGTTATATCATCTTTTAGTCCTGTGGTGAACAACTCTTAACACGAGCAGGAGCTGCTAGTGCTTGGTGCCCTCCAGGCCCTTGTAGTAACCTTAGAATAGCCTGCCAAGCTGCTACCCATGCGGATGTTCTCTGATGCCCTCTTTGATGAGGACGTGCTACAGGCGGTGCTTTCTACAGCTGGTAGAGTGGCAAGAACCCTGCTGAGCAGCAGGACAAGGGCATGGCCCTTGAATCTGTCATAACCTCCTTCAGGCTTCGTGAGGCTGTGTCAGATTGCAAGCATAACTGAGGGCTGGTGGCCCCGGATTTGAATCCCCATGGACTTCGGGATGGCCCAGACCGGTGCCTGGAGTATCGATGTGTCTGAGCTATAAGGTGGCTGATGAGGCCGGATGTCTTGCGGCTGTCTGGGTCTTCCCCCTCCCCGGGACACTGCCAAGTGTCCCTTTCCTCCCCCTGGGGTGCAGAGATACTATCTATAGTCTTGAAAGTTGGTGTGTCTTACAGGATTGGGCACCACCACCTGCCCCTAGGGTCCCTTTTCTTTCTTTTTAAAATTATATTTATTTGTTTGCAAGCAGAGAGAGAGAGACAGAGACAGACAGACAATGGGCACACCAGAACCTCCAGCCACTGCAAACCAACTTCAGATGCAATGCTCCACTTTGTGCATCTGGTCGTTTGTGTGTACCGTGGAATTGAACCCAGCCAGGTTGTTAGGTTTTGTAGGCAGGTACTTTAACCACCGAGCCATTCCTCCAGCCCTAGGGTCCTTTTTTATTTCCTGAAAATCACTCTTGGAACTGCTGTCCTCACTGCTGCGGTATATACCCCAGTCCCGCACCACCCCTGCTGCTGCCTGGGCAAGGGGAGGGGGACATGGTGCTTGTAATAAAACAAAAAAAGAATTCTCTCTCTCTCTCACACACACACACACACACACACACACACACACACACACACACGCTCCTCCCCCTCAAGAACTCCAACACGAGCCAGGCATGGTGGCACTACCTTCAGTCCCAGTCCTTGGATCAGCCTGTATGCACCAATTTGTGCATCTGGCTTTACATGGGTACTGGAGAATTGAACCCAGGTTATTGCAGGCAAGCACCTTAACCTCTGAGGCATTTCTGTAGCTGTGAGTCCTGTGTTTTGTTTTTTGTTCATTTTTATTTTTTTGAGGTAAGGCTTCACTTTATTTAACCCAAACTGACCTGGAATTCACTCAGTAGTCTCAGGGTGGCCTTGAACTCACTGCGATCCTCTGCCTCCCAAGGGCTGGGATTAAAGGTGCCCATCACCACACCTGATTTTAAGAATTTTATATCTTTTTTTTTTTTAATTTTTTTTTGGTTTATTTTTATTTATTTATTTGAAAGCAACAGACAGAGAAAGAGGTAGAGTGAGAGGGAGAGAATGGGCGCGCCAGGGCTTCCAGCCACTGCAGACGAATTTCAGATGCGTGCGCCCCCTTGTGCATCTGGCTAACGTGGGTCCTGGGGGGTGGAGCCTTGAACCGGGGTCCTTAGGCTTCACAGGCAAGCGCTTAACCGCTAAGCCATCTCTCCAGCCCAAGAATTTTATATCTTTAGCCAGGCGTGGAGGCGCGTGCCTTTAATCCCAGCCCTTGGGAGGCAGAGGATCGCAGTGAGTTCTAGGCCACCCTGAGACTACATAGTGAATTCTAGGTCAGAGCTAGAGTGAGACACTACCTCGAAAAAAACAAAACAAATAAAAAAGAATTTCATATCTGTTTTTAAACTATAAGCCCCTAATTAGGGAACTCTAAATGATCTGAAAAGAAACTGATTTATTAAAAGAAAAACCCTTGGGCTGGAGAGATGATTTAGCAGTTAAGGCACTTGCCTGCTGTGAAGCCTAAGGACCCATGTTTGATTCCATTACCCATGTAAGCCAGAAACACACAGTGGTACATGCATCTGAAGTTTGTTTGCAGTGGCTAGTGCACCCATTCTTTCTCTCTAATAAATAAGTATAAATAACAAAAATTTTTAAAGAAATGTAAAAGAAGAACCAGCTAGGCATGGTGGAGTATGCCTTTCATCCCAGCACTTACGAGGCAGAGGTAGGAGGATTACTGTGAATTTGGGGCCAGCCTGGAACTACAGAGTGAGTTCCAGATCATCTTAGGCTAGAAGGAAACACTTCCTTAAAACAAAACAAAAAAACAAATAAACAAATGAAGGAAGGAAGAAGGATCTATGCAGGTAGATATGTTACTTTTTCTGTTTTTGGGAAAGAAATTCAGAAAAGTAAACACAAAATCCAGGCAGGGAGCCTGGTTTCCTTTCACTCCGTGTTAAGCAGGCTCTGCCGCAGCAGCTGTGGCTGGTTGGGATGCTTTGGGAGTGCCGACAGTTACCAGCTGTCACTGAAAGACTGTTTAGTTATCAGCCTGTAAATGTGCTTTCTAGAGCTGATAAAAATGATGATCTTTCCATTTGATGAGCTCTGACCTTCTGAAACCTTCCAGCTTATCTCATTTTCCGCTACCTACTGAAATATAACAAGATACCAACAATTACATCCTCACAAAGCATTTATACCAACTTATAAAAATCACCTCTTTATTGGAAAATTGTGTAATGTCTTGATTTCAATTTAGCGTGGCGTGTTGGTTAGCAATAAATCCTGCTAGCATATGAACGTAAGCCTGCAGGCAGTTAGGAGGACATTGATCAGGTGTAAACTATGGGTATTTTTCTAGCATTCAAGATTTTCAGACTAAAATGAAATTAATAACTATGGCTGAGAGCAACTACTTTTTAGATTTGCTTATGTGTCCTATGGTGGGGGGAGTACTTGATTTTTTTTTTTTAATTTTACTTTTATTTGTGTATGTGTGTGTGTGTGTGTGTGTGTGTGTGTGTGTGTGTGAGAGAGAGAGAGAGAGAGAGAGAGAGAGAGAGAGAGAGAGAGAGAGAAACAAATTGCAAACAAACTCCAGATGCATGTGCCACCTTGTACATCTGGGGAATCAAAATGGGATTCTTAGCCTTTGCAGGCAAGCACCTTAACCAGTAAGCCGTCTCTCCAGCCCCCTGCTGTACCTTTTTATTTGGGTGATATCAACACAAGTCTGTTGAATTCTTGAATGTATAATGTCCTATACTAGGTGTTATGGAAGTTTCAAAAGCCATGTTTAAATGGTAGTTAGAAGAGCCAGTCAAGGCTGGAGAGATGGCTTAGCAGTTAAGGCACTTGCCTTTGAAGCCTAAGGACCCAGATTTGATTCCCCAGTACCCACATAAGCCAGATGCACATGGTGGCACATGTGTCTGGAGTTCATCTGCAGTGGCTAAAGGCCCTAGTGTGCCCATTCTCTTTCTTTATCTATGTCTTCTCTCTCCCCAGTAAATATGTAGGCTGGGCGTGGTGGCATACACCTTTCATGCCAGCACTTGGAAGGCATCTCTGTGAGTTCAAGGCAACCCTGAGACTACATATTGAATTCTAGGTTAGCCTGGGCTAGAGTGAAACCCTACCTAAGATAAATAAATATCCTTTAAAAAGAGCCAGTTGGGGCTGGGTAGATAGCTCAGAGGTTAAAGGCACTTGCTCGCAAACCATTCAGTCTTGGTTAAATTCCCCAGAACTCAGTAGCAAGAGGCCCCAGCTTTCTCTCTGCATCTATTTGCAAATAATAAAAAATAAAAGTAAAAATAATTTATATACCTATTCATACTCCTACATACATATATGCTTTATTTTTCTGGGTGTGCAGAATTTCAGCACTTGAAAGGCCAAAGTAGGATCACTGTGAGTTTGAGGGCAGCCTGAGACTACATAGTGAATTCCTGTCAGTCTAGATAGGAGCAAGACCCTACTTCAAACCAGTCCTCCATTTTTTTTTTTTGGGGGGGGGGCGATTTTCAGAGGTAAGGTCTTATCAAGACATACAGCTGTGATGTGAGTTGATTCCCCCCCCCCCCCCCAAGGTAGGGTTTCACTTTAGCCCTAGCTGACCTGGAATTCACTATGTAGTCTCAGGGTGGCCTTGAACTCACAGCGATCCTCCTACCTCTGCCTCCCAAGTGCTGGGATTAAAATCATGCACCACCACTCCAGGCCCCTTCCTTTTTTAAAATTTATTTTACTTGAAAGAGAACAGTGTGCCAGGGCCTTCTGCCACTGCAAACGAGCTCCAGATGCATGTGCCACCTTGTGCATCTGGCTCTTGTGGGCCCTGCGGAGTTGAACCTGGGTCCTTTGGCATTTCAGGCAAGCGCCTTAACTGTTAAGCCATCTCTCCATCTTTGACCTCCTAATCCTCTTGCTCCCACCTCTTGGTGCTGAGATTCCAAGTATGTCCCACTGCTTCTGGCTTAATATGGTGTTAATGATTGAACCCAGGCTTTTGTGCACGCTAGGCAAGCACTGCACTCAACGAGCTGCATCTCCAGCCCAAGATGCCTGTTATTAAGTAAGTTCATAGTATGTTCTTGTAGGTGAGTTCATCTTTTGTTTGAAGAAATAGTATTACACTGCATAGCCTTACACGAGTATTAGCATCTGTAGGTTCCCAGGTTAGAGGGTATATACAATTTAAATTTAGTTTTCTCTCCTGAAAAACAATCATAGCTCTTTTATGGCTTTTTAGCTTTGTTCTGTGCATTGGCCTTCCCTTTTGCAAGGGAATGAGAAAACAAATTCTACTTATTTTCTTCTAATGTTTTATGTTTTCACTCTTTTATTGAAATTTTGATCCATCTGGTCTTTATTTTGCTCTAAGGAATGAGGTAGGAATCTAATCTTATTTTATTATCTTTTCAGATGGCAGCCCAGCTGTCCCATTAGCATCCATTGAATAATCTCTTTATTTCCCTACGTATGAAATTCCATCTTTATCCTAAACTAAGTATCTATGTAGTTTCGGATCGTTTTTAGGTTTTCTGCTTTTTTATATTTATTTATTTGAATGAGAAAGAGGGAGAAGGAGAGAAAGAACATGTCAGGGCCTCCAACCACTGCAAATGAACTTCATACACATGTGCCACCTTGTACATCTGGTGTACATGGATGCTGGAGAATTGAACCTGGGTCCTGTGGCTTTGTAGGCAAGTGCCCCAACCTCTAAGCCTTCTGTCCAGCCCAGGTTTTCTGATTTATTTCATTGAGTTATCTAGGCCCATGTCTGTATCATTGGTTTAGACTGTAGCTTCATAATCTGCTTTATTTCTTGGTTAGCTGATGCTCCTGTATTTTCTTTTTTAGTCTTCATGGCTAATGGTGCTTATTTAGGATCAGTTGTTAAAAGTACTTGGAAAATACCAATAATTTCATTAGAATTTAGAACTGCAATCTTTTTTTTTTATCTTTTATTTTTTGTTTTTTCAAGGTAAGGGTCTGTCTCACTCTAGCCCAGGCTACCTGGAACTCACTTTGTATTCCCAGAACTGTGATTCTCCTACCGCTGCCTCCCAAGAGCAGGGATTAAAGGTGTGTACCACCATACCCAGTCCTAAATTGGGAATCTTTTCTTAAAATTACTTTAATTTTTATTAACAACTTCGATAATTGTAAATAGTACTCCATGGTAATGCCCTCCCTCCCCCCACTTTCCCCTTTGAAAATCCATATTATTTTTTTCTTTCAGTTTGTCTCACTGGACAGTCATGATAATCAAATGCCATACATTAAAAAGCATAAAAATATTTTGAGATAATTGGGTCCATAAGAATTTGTAGCAGATATTAAAGAAAGTTAATGGCATAATATTAATGCTCTAGAGCATGCTGATGACATTTTATTATCTGGGTTGTATCCTTGTGCGTTATATATCATGGTGAAACGTTGTGATGTCTGTACTAGACTTTGAAATGGCTCTGCAAGAGTCACCAAAGTGATGATGAATGGGTACATGAATGTGAGCATAGCTAGGAAAGATGTCAGGATACGAGGCAAAGGTGTGAATAACTGACTCTATTGATGGTATACATCTGGTCATTATACTACAAATTTTCTACAAATTTTAGGGCTGGCTATTCTTCGTGTTGGAAATTTGGAAAAGCAAATCTAGGTAGAATTAATCCTGTCACTCTCAGTAGATTTACTGAGGTAAGAGTCTATCATTATTATAAGTGGCATTCTTACAGTGCCATTAATAGAAGGTGATTGAGAAAGTTATTTAAAACATTTTATTAAAGTATTATTGGGGGCTGGGGAGATGGCTTAGTGGTTAAGCGCTTGCCTGTGAAGCCTAAGGACCCACATTAGCCACATGCAAAAGGGGGTGCATGCGCCTGGAGTTCGTTTTCAGTGGCTGGAGGCCCTGGCGCGCCCATTCTCTCTCTCTATCTGCCTCTTTCTCTGTCTGTTGCTCACAAATAAATAAAAATAAATAAATTAAAATATTATTGAGCTGTGGGCATGGCTCAGTGGTTAAAGGCAATTGCTTGCAATGCTTGCTGGCCTGAATTCAAGTCCCCACTACCCATGTAAAGGTAGATGCCTAAAGTGGTGTGTGCATCTGGAGTTTACAGCACCTAGAGGTCTTTGGTATGTTGTCTGTCCTCTCTTTCTGATCATAAATAAATATTAAAAAAAATATTATTGCCTATCATCTGCCAAAGCTCTGAGCCTCAGGCCTGCTGTCTGTAAAGATTAGCAAGCATTTGAGAGGCGTTAAAGGCATATTGGCACCAAACTGAGTCTTTCGGTATGGAAGAAAACCAAAAAGGGAACAACCTTTCCACTCTGTGATTGAGATTACCTCACTTCATCTCAAATCACAAAGCATCTTGATTGCTATTAGTGACAGAACCCCCACTTTGGGAATGCTGTATCTGGAGATCTGTGTCTCTTCTGTTAGGAGATATTGATTCTATTTGTAGTGTCCCTTTTCCTTCTTACTTTCATGTTGAATTATTATTGTTTGAACATGGTGATGATACTATTAGAAGCATGGGCAGCTGAGCGGCGTCCTGGTGGAGGATGTGTCACATAGATGCTGAAGTCTAAATTCTTCCTGACCTCTTGCTCTGAAGCTGCTCTTGTATTAGGGTCCCCCTCCCACTGCTCTGCTGTTAGTTGGAAGGCCCTACGACTGCCTCTTCAACAATCAACGGATCCAGATCCTGTCTGTCTCACATTGTGTTATCCCATACAAGAGTCAATTGAATAAAACATATTACCCATCTGGCCTGGAATTCTCAGTGGCACTCAAAATAACTTACTAACAAGTTGTTGGATCATGATATCTTGAGATCTTCTGAAAGTTCAGCTTCTTTCTAGCTGTTGCTAAGGGAGCTGTCTCATTGACATGAGGAACACGAGGACATGTCTGCACATTGCCAGTTGTTTTATTGGCATTCGGTTCTGCCGCCTTGCAGATGGTAAGACTCTGGGTGGTGGGTCACTGCGCGCTGATTATCTTGCTGAGTTAAGGTAACCTTTTGTGGTCCGCTGAATTCTGCAGACCAGTTGGTCAGTGAGCAGCTGCTCTGTGTGACTTGGATTGAGGTTTTGCAGTACACAAAGACTGTCTTGAAGGGTGGTCAGTGTAATCCAGGTATCTTAACAGCAATAGTGAAAGCTGTCTCCCTCTCGTGACACTGTTTTGTCTTCTGAAAGAAGGGAATGAACAAAAACATTTTTAAGAAAACTTTTTGCTCAGTTAATTAAACGATTAGAACAATGCTTATTGAGTGTTATGCTGATTGCTTGGAAATTACGTTTGTACCTCATGCTCTCATACTTGATGTTAGAAGCATCCTAATTTTATGGCAGAGTCTGGTTTGTACATTATGATGGACAAAGAAGCTTTAAAAAATTTATCGTCACAAATATTCTAGAAACTGAAAGCATGCCTTAATGACCATCTGTTTGCAAATTCTAGCTGCATAACTTTTTGTTTGTAGGGTTGTGTTGTCTTTAGTCTGTCATTTTAAAATGGATTTTTATCTCAATCTGGAAACAGTTTCAGGGGGCGTTTTTTGAGACGAGGTATTGCTGTGTGATCCAGGTTGGCCTCAGAACTGGAGGTCTTTCTGCCTCGGCTGGGTTTACAGGCACATGTGGCTTCTACTACCTAGGAGGCCTCAAATTATGTTAATTTAATAAAAGACAGGTGTGTGTGTGAGAGAGCGAGAGCGAGAGAGAATGAGAACACGTGTGGAGGTGAGAGAACATCTTTGGGTGTGGGCCCTTGCCCTCCACCTTGTTTGAGGGAAGACCTCTTGCTGTTTCCACTGTGTGCATCAGCAGCTGCCTCAGGAGCTTCTGGGAGATTCTCCTGTCTCTGCACTGCCAAGTGTCCAGCTTTAACCCAGCTTTTGGATCCTGAGGATTGCAACCCAGGTACTCATGCTTAATTGGCAAATGTTTTGTTGACTAAGTTAGGCTCCTCAGGCCCTAACAAAGAGGATCTTAATTTTTTTCATTCGGTCATGTATTTACTTATTATTTAGTAACTATATGAAATAGTATATATATATCATGTTCCTCTGGGAGAATTCGTTTTTCAAGGTAGGGCCACTCTAGCCCAGGCTGACCTGGAATTCACTATGTAGTCTCAAGCTGGCCTTGAACTCACAGCGATCCTACCTCTGCCTCCCAAGTGCTGGGATTAAAGGTGTGCACTACCATACCCGGCTTACGGAATTTTTATTGAATTATTCCTTTGGTTTCCTATAGTGTATACTCTAGGAAATGAGTTGATTTTATTATCTTCAGAGAGAAATCACTTAGTAGTGTTTGAAGAGAAGCATCTAATTTTCCAATTTGATTATTGTGGGGGTCCCGGAGGCTTTCGATTCAGTTAGTTCATTCTTTCATTCAGATCCGTGTGCCAGTGACAGTCGGGTCTGTCTACATGCACTGAGCGCTGACTCTGACTGAGCACTGGACTGGGCCCTTTGCTGACGTTTTAAAAATGTTAATTTTCATAACTTGATGAGGCAGGTCTTATGAGCTCCATCTTGGAGGTGAGAAATCAGCCTCCCAAGGGGATGCCAGGAGCTGCCCAGCTCCATCCAGCTGACGAGTGCCTGGGCCGTGTTGGAGTCTAGGGCTGTTTTTCCCTCTTTCTGCCCTGCTGCTGTTTTACTGAAGACCAGCCTGCTACCGAGCCACACTGTTCCAGCCAGGGTCCCCTTTGGCCTTTAGATTCAGTGCCCCATTTACCTTATTAGGAGTCAAAACCAGTGGAACACCACCAAGTTTTTTGTTGTTGTTGTTGTTGTTGGTGGTGGTGGTGAAAATCTTATCACCAAATATTTTATGTTCACTTATTTCCTTCCAGCTTTACCCGTGTACATATTCTTTACACAACTACAATCAGAACATACATGCAGCTCTGCATTCTGTGTTTTTGTAAAAATATGTCCATTTTAAATGTTTTGTTTGCTTGTTCGATTTCATATTTTTTAAAATTTATTTTTGTTTATTTTTACTTGTTTGAGAGCAACAGAGAGAGAAAGAGGCAGGGAGAGAGAATGGGCGCGCCAGGGCCTCCAGCCACTGCAAGTGAACTCCAGACGCATGCGCCCCCTTGTGCATCTGGCTAACGTGGGTCCTGGGGAACCGAGCCTCGAACCAGGGTCCTTAGGCTTCACAGGCAAGCGCTTAACCGCTGAGCCATCTCTCCAGCCCCTGATTTCATCTTTTAAAAGATTTACTTGTGTGGGTGTACAGGCACTATGCCTGCCTGTGTCATGTTCCATTGTAATCAAGGCTCGGTGGTGCACGCCTTTAATCCCAGCACTTGGGAGGCAGAGGTAGAAGGATAGCTGTGAGTTCAAGGCCAGCTTGAGACTGCATAGTGAATTCCAGGTCATCCTGGGCTAGAGGGAGGCCCTCCCTCCCCCCCCCCAATAAAACATATATTTACATGGTTGGCTTGGGAATTGAACCTTGGTTGGCAGACTGTAAGGAAATCTTAAACTGCATAGCCATTTTCCCAGTCCCCTGCTTGCTTGGTCAGTGTTTTTGGGTGTGGCTGACCTAGAATTGACTATGTACTCTCAGGCTGGGCTCGAACTCATGGTGATCCTCCCACCTCTCTCTCCCAAGTGCTGGGATTAAAGGCATGCGTCACCACACCAGGCTGCTTGCTCATTTTTAAGATAGGTTCTCATGTAGCCCAGGCCACAATATTTGGGCAAGGGCTGGGGAGATGGCTCAGTGGTTAAAAATACTTGTTTACAAATTGGGCTTGATTCCTCAGTACCCACATAAAGCCACACGCACAAAATGGCACATGCTTCTACAGGTTTGTTTTTTTTTTTTTTCCTAGTGGCAGAAGGTCCTGGTATACCCTTTCTCTTTCTCTCATAAATAAATATTTGGACAAGGCTGACCTTTTATGTCCTGAAACTCACTATGCTCCTGTCTCTACTTCCTAAGTTCTGGATCACAGGTGAGCCACCAAACCTGACTCTAAATGTCAAAAAAGCAAGCAATAGCAAATAAACCACCTTTTTTCTTACATTTAAAAAATTTTTATTTATTTGAGAGAGAGCGAGTACCAGGGCCTCCAGCCACTGCAAACGAATTCCAGATGCATGAGCCACCTTGTGCATCTGGCTTATGTGAGTCCTAGGGAATTGAACTGGGATCCTTTGGCTTTGCAGGCAAACACCTTAACGGCTAAGCCATTTCTCTAGCCTGCCTTAATTTTTTTTTTTTTTTAGACTTTATTTTCAAGCAGAGAGAGAGAATGAATGAATTAATGAATGAGTGTGCATGAGAGTGCCAGGGCCTCTTTCAAGTGCAATTGAACTTCAGATGCATGTGCCACTTTGTGCATTTGACTTTCTATGGGTACTGGAGAATTGAACCCTGGCTAGCTGACTTTGCTGGCAAGCCCCGTAACTTCTGAGGCATTTCCTTAGCCCAAAACATCCTTTCCTTGTTTTTGTGAGCTTCCTAATCTAAGTGAGATCCCTTTAGCAATGGCAACAATATATATCTTATTTGCTTTATTAGTCTGTATCAACCTGTGAAATACATGCTTGTGTGTTGGGTTATTTTATAACTTAAGTTGAACTCTACTTCCCTCAGTACAGGGACTTGATCTTTTTGCCTGCTTTGGTTAGGCAAATGTAGTTAATATTTCTTACTGGGTAAAATTAAAGTATTTTCTGTTTTGTTTTTATTTTGTGTGTGTGTGTGGGGGGAGATATCTTACCACATTACTGAGAAGCAGCCTGACACATTTGGCCAAGCATGGATGGTTTTTGGAAAGTACGTTTAGAATGATCAGAAGACATGTGTCTTCTTTTTTATTTTTTTGTTTTTCGAGGTAGGGTTTCACGCTAGTCCAGGCTGACCTGGAATTCACTATGTTGTCTCAGGGTGGCCTCAAACTCACGGTGCCAAGTGCTAAGGTTAAAGGCGTGCACCACCACGCCCGGCATGTGTCATTGTTTTTTGATGTTCTGTTAGAGTTAATGCGCACTGATTTTAAACACAAGGCCTAAATTGAAATTCCTTGGTTTGCGTGTTAGAGTACTGGCTCACTTTTCTTCTCCAAGTGGCAACAGGGTCTCAGTATTGACAGATGCCAGTAAGTCAAATAGATCCATTTGATCTTTTTTATTTTCACTTTGTTTACACATAAATCTTCTGTCGAAAGAGATCATTTTAATTGATACGTTTTTCTGTGAATCTCTCCCTGTCCCTACCCCCCCCCCCCCCCCCCCCCCCCCGTTGCAGTCAGGTTCACATTGTGGCAGAAAACACCAGACCAAGAGCAGCTTGTGGGGTGGGGGAGGAAGGGGTTTATTCATGATGGCAGGGGAAAATTGGTGGCATGAGCAGAGGGTGGACATCATTTCCTGGCCAACATCAGATGACAACAGCAACAGGAGAGTGTGTGAACGCTGGCGGGAGGAAGCTGGCTGTAACTCCCATAAGCCCGCCCCCAGCAGTTCACAGCCTCCAGGAGATTCCAGTTCCCAAATTGGCATCAGCTGGGGGCCTAGCACTCAGAACACCTGTTTATGGCAGACACCTGAATCAAACCACCACATACATCCTTTCTCTCTGTCTTTATGTATCTCTGGCTGGGAATGGAACCCAAGGCTCCTTGCTGGCTAAGGCACTACACTCCCATTGAGCTACATCATTCCCAGCCTCCTGACAAAATGTTTTGAGCTTGGGGAACAAGTCATCTCGAATTGGATCATTACCCAGTAGCGTCCCTTTTACCTGCTACAGGTTTTGTTTCATTCTCACTCACTTCCGGCACCTGTCTGGCCCTTCTGCAGCCTTTCCCAGCCCGTAACATTTCCCTGCAGTCTCTCCACCTTCCTTGCACTAGCTCAGGTCATACTCTGTGTAGCAGCATGTTTGCAAAGTAGCTCTGTGTTCTGGAAATCCATGCTAGATACGAAAGCAACGATTAGATATGCCTCTTGTCCTAGCGATGCCAGTACAGTGCTGTGAACGTTGAGCCTGTGCCAGACACACTGCTCAGAAACACCTACCGTTTTGTAAGGTAGCTCCTCACTCAGCCACATGTTAACGCGGCCTCCATGTCTTAGCCAGTGGCTGGCTCAGTGCCTAAAGCTGTTTGCTTGAAAAACCTGCTGGCCCAGGTTCAATTCTGTGTCACCACCGAGGTTTGTGTCCCTTTGGAAGTCTCTAGCTCCAGTCATTTTTACGTCTTAGTGGCACAGTGTTTTTTGGTGTTCACCTTGCTTATTAGTACCGCTTGTGACGGGCTTGGTGGTTGCAAGCTCCTTGGACTGAGAAATCCTGCCTCTATCTAAATATGATGCATACTGTGTACTAACATGCCTTGTGGGTACTTGGGACATATTCAATGCAATTTAAAAAATTATTTACTTATATGCAAGCAGAGGGGTGGGGAGAGGGAGGGAGAGAGGGAAATTAATGAGAATATATGCATGTGCTGGGACATCTAGCCACTGCAAATGAATTCCATCTGCATGTACCACTTTGGGCATCTGGCTTTACCTGGGTACTGAAGATTTGTATGTTTTTAAAATTTATTTATTTGAAAGAGAGAAAGAAGCAAGTAGTGAGAGAGGGAAGGGAGGGAGGAGAATGGGAATGCCAGTGCCTCTAGCCACTGTCAGTGAACTCCAGACACATGTGCCACCTTTTGCATCTAGCTTACGTGGGTCCTAGGGGATTGAACCTGGGTCCTTTGGCTTAGCGGCCCAGTACCTTAACCACTAAGCCATCTCTCCAGCCGGGAGCTAGGGATTTGAACCCTGGTCATTTGGCTCTGCAGACAAGCATTTTCACCATGGAGTGAAGAGGGAGCCCCAGTGAGCTTGTCCCTTAGGTTATTGTTAGTACAAGATTATTTCCTGATGCTTATCTGTGGCTGTAATTCACTTCCTCCTCACTCTATTCAGGAGCCTGTTCTTTCCTTCTAAAAGGACAGCCACCCACTGAATTAGAACATTCTGTCCTCTCCGATGAGCTAAGGAGGTCGGCACTATTCCTACTAACACAGGAGGAAGTTTAGTCCCAGAAGCAGTCAGGGCCGCAAAGTTCACAGGGCAATTCTAATTCTGGTGCTGGATTTAGGCTTTTTGTGTAAATTCAGGTTCTCTTTTAGGGGTGGGTAACTCTCAAACATTCCAAAGCTCCTTATTCTAAATAATACTTATTTATTTTCAAGGAGAGAGAGGATATATGAATGAATATGAATGGGTGCACCAGGGCCTTCAGCCACTGCAAACGAACTCCAGATGCGTACACCTCTTTGTACATCTGGCTTTACAAGGGTACTGGGAAATAGAACCTGAGTCGTTAGGCTCTGCAGGCGAGCACCTTCACCACTGAGCCATCACTCCAGCCCCCAGAGCTCATTATTCTAGTATGCTAAGCCTCCCTGTCATCTTGGCACCTTCCATAGCACATCTTCCAGGGTGGGTTAATTTTTTAAAATTTGTTTATTTATTTATTTGAGAGAGAGAGAGAGAGAGAGAGAGAGAGAGAGAGAGAGAGAGAGAGAAAGAAAGGGCACACCAAGGCCTCCAGCCACTGCAAATGAACTCCAGATGCTTGTGCCCCCTTGTCCATCTGTCTTATATGGGTCCTGGAGAGTTGAACTGGGATCCTCTGGCTTTGCAGACAAGCACCTTAACTGCTAGGCCATCTCTCGAGCCCTAGGGCGAGTTAATCTTGATGTGTAAGCATACATTTATGCCCTGTGGAGGGGAAGAGAGGTCCTGACTGTTCTTGTCAGTGTGGAACCTGTACTGGATGACTTCTTAAACATGTTATTATCATGTGAGGGCTGGAAGGATAGCTTAGTGATTAACCACTAAGTCATCTTTTCTGCCCTGAATTTGTGTGTTTTTTTTTTTGTTTGTTTTGTTTTTCTCCCTGAGGTAGGGTCTCACTCTAGCCCAGGCTGACCTGGAATTCACTATGGAGCCTCAGGGTGGCCTCGAACTCACTGGGTCCTGTAAGACAGCAAAAGACCAGGCAGCTCAGATGGCTGCTGTTGGCTGTCCTGTGTTGTCGCTCTCCTCAGTGACTGAGTGGCTGCAGGCCAGTGCTTTCTCCGTTGTCTTCATAGTCACGCAGCCAACACTGGGCGTGTGCTATGTAGGGAAACTACTGGTCTTGTAAAGGTACACGTTGTGTGCATACATGGCTCTGTAGATGTTGTTTAAAGCAGTTTTTTAGGTTCATTGAAAAATTCACTAGAAGAGGCAGAGTTTTCCGTGTGGGGCCTGCCTTCTAAATTATATATTTATTTACTTATTTATTTATTTATGAGGGAGGGTGGACAGGCAGGCAATTGAGCAAGCAAGCACACTAGGGCCTCTAGCCACTGCAAACAAATTTTAGACACATGCATCTGGCTCTGCATGAGTACCAGGGAATCGAACCTGGGTCCTTTGGCTTGGCTGGCAAACACTGTAACTGCAGAGCCCTCTCTCCAACCCTGTGACCTGCCTTCTAAATGTGCCCAGCCTCTACATTTCATCGTCCACATCAGAGTGGCATATTTGAACTTACTTTGAGACATCATTTACACCCACAGTCAATATATCTTAGGGCTCATTTTCGGTGCTTTAGGCTTGAAGTATATACTCATTTTTTTTTCCCCCCCAAGGTAGGGTCTCACTTTAGCTCAGGTTGACCTGGAATTCACTATGTAGTTTCAGGGTGGCCTTGAACTCACAGCAATCCTCTTACCTCTGCCTCCCGAGTGCTGGGATGAAAAGTGTGTGCCACCACCCCTGGCCTCTTTTTTTTGTTGTTGTTCTTTAAAAAAAGAAAAGAAAGTTTCTCACTTTGTAGCCCAGGATGTCTTGCCATTATGGAGACCAAGCTGGCCTTTAACTAATGGTGATATGTCTGCCTCAGCCTCCTGAGTGTGAGGATTACAGGTGTGAGCCACCTTTCCTAGCCTATCTTCTAGGGCCGGGGAGACATCCCAGAGGAAGTGGTGATTCAAACAAGATTATTGCTCTCTCTCACTGCTATCCTGACACCCTGCTTCAGTGAGGTGGTGACAGACACTGAGACACTCACAAGTCAACAAGGCATAAATCCAGACTAAAGGAGATACATGACACATGTGCCGAGGCTCTGGGAATGTTGGGGAAGAAGGGACAGAAAGGTTGTAAAAGCTATTGGATAGGAAGGTGTATCCTGAGTCATTGTCCATCTGTCCCCAGACTGACTGGTGCAAACCAGTAACTCCACTTAGGAGGGTCCTCAGTGGAATGGGGCGGAGAGGAGGTGATGTAAGATGGCAGCAGGAAGGAAATGGGACCACACATGATTTGTCCATAAAGTTCCTAATTAATAAATTTAACAATTTGTTACATTGGATGACAGCATTTGTTTCACAGGGCTAAATCAACATAACACAAACTGGTCATGATGATGCTACCTGAAATCCCCGCTGTCAGTAAGCTGACACAGGAGGATTGGGAGTTGCAGGGCAGTTAAGCTACACAGTAAGATCTTGTCTAAAAATAATACAACAGAGGGAGGGGCGAAAATAACAAAACAACAGGAAAACTCCGGGCACTTGGAACATTTCTTGTGTTTGTGGTAGTGGCGGCTATTTTAAGGAATTCAGTTGTGGCCGAAGGTGTGGGTTGCAGATCAGTACAGAAGTGCACGGTGGAGCTGGCTGTCATCTGCTGGTGCTACGTGGCAGGTGACTTTGTTTAGCTACTTACTCCGTGTAGTAAATTAAAGCAACCCTGACCAGTTGAAGGCGCCTTGTTACTAGAGTACCATCAAATGAGGATGTCAAATGACCCTAAAATCAGTGTCATGGAAAATTGTTTTCCCTTCCCTCAAACATTTAATTTGCTATTTCTTTTTTGGTTATTCGAGGTAAGGTCTCACTCTGGCCCAGGCTGATCTGGAATTTGACCTGGAATTCACTATGTAGTCTCAGGGTGGCCATAAACTCACGGTGACCCTCCTCCCTCTGCCTCCCGAGTGCTGGGATTAAAGGCGAGTGCCACCATGCCCGGTTTCTTAATTTGCTATTTCTTTTCTTGGTTGTTTTTATTTTTATTTATTTATTTGAGAGCAGTAGAAAGAGAAACAGGGAGGGAGAGAATGAGAATATGGGTGCATCAGTGCCTCCAACCATTGCAAATGAACTCCAGATGCATGCACCACCTTGTGCATCTGGCTTACGTGGATCCTGGGGAATCAAGCCTTGAACCCGGGTCGTTAGGCTTCACAGGCAAGTGCTTAACCGCTAAACCATCTCTCCAGCCCTTAATTTGCTATTTCTTTATCATATATCACCCTCCTTTGCTTTCAAGGTTAGAGGAGATAATTAGTTTTATTATACTGCTACATTTTCACACAAATTATTATCACTGAAAGACCTTCTTAGATTTGACAAATAAAATTTTTTTTTTGTTCCCAAGAGGAACTTATTAAGCCAGTGAAGTTCAAAATTCTAATTCCTGTTCTTTTCTATTATGTACCATTTTCTTCATCTTCAATAAACACACAAACTTACACAAGGCAAGTAGGTTCATTTTAATTAGTGGCTTTATATACAGAATTTGATCATCATGAAATCTGTGAGGCTGAAAGGGAACAAATACACTTCCAGCTTCATGTCAGTATTGCCTACTGTTTGAAAGCTCTGAAATGTAAACAAATTCCTCTGGTGCTTTTAATTGATGTCCCTCATAAACTCATATGTTCTGATTGGTTGGCCCCAGCTAATGGCAATTTGAGATGTAGAGCCTCACTGGAACTCATGCTGTGCTTCCAGGCTGGCCTTGAACTCAGTGATCCTCCTACCTCTGCCTCCCAAGTCCTGAGATTAAAGGCATACGCTACCACATATGGCTGCAATATTCCTTTTTTTTTTTTTTTTTTGAGGTAGGTTCTCACTCTAGCGAAGGCTGACCTGGAATTCACTATGCAGTCTCAGGGTGGCCTCGAACTCACAGTGATCCTGTGATCCTCTGCCTCCCAAGTGCAGGGATTAAAGCTGTGTGCCAGCACGCACAGCTGCAACATTCCTTTTAAGGCATATTCAGGTACTTAGAAAAAAAAAACTATTCTGAGTCATTATTGTTTTAGTAGTTATAGAAGTGTTTCTCAAAATAATTCTAATGTATTTCCAAAGAGAGAGAGAGAGAGAGGGAATGAATATGAATATATGAGAATGAGTGTTCCAGGGCATTTTGACACTGTAAAGGAGCTCCAGATACATGTGTTACTTTATGCATCTGGCTTTATTTGGGTACTGGGAAATTGAACCTAGGCCACCAATCAGGCTTTGTAAGCAAGTGACTTAATTGCTGAGCTACCTCTCTAGCCCCAAGTTTGAACTTAAAAAAATATATATTGGGGGAGAGAATAAGCAGTCCAGGGCCCCTTGCTGCTGCAAATGAACTATAGACACATGTGTCACTTTGTGCATCTGGCTTTACATGAGTACTGGGGAATCAAACCTGGGTCACCAGACTTTGCAAGCAAGTGCCTTTAACCAATGAGCTATCTCTACAGCCACATCAACCTTTCCTTTATTTTTAAAATATTTTATTTATTTATTTGTTTTTGAGAGAGAGAGAGAGAGAGAGAGAGAGCACATGAGAATGAATGAATGAATATGGGTGTGCCAGGGCCTCTCGCCACTGCAAACACCAGACACATGAGTCATGTACATCTGGTTTTAAATGGATACTGGGGAATCGAAGCTAGGTCCTAAACTTTTACAGGTATGTGCCTTAACTGCTGAGCCATCTCTTCGTCCCCATATGAACCTTTTATTCCAAGGCAAAAACCAGCCATAAAGGCTTCTGGAAACAAAATAGCAAAAAGTTGAGATTTGTGTGTGTGTGTGTGTGTGAGAGAGAGAGAGAGAGAGAGAGAGAGAGAGAAAGTAAGCAAAGTGTGTGATAAAAGACTTCAAAAACTGTTTAAGTAAGCTGGGCATGGTTGTGGACACCTTTTTTTTTTTTTTTTTAAAGCTTTTTTTATTTTCATTTTTATTTACTTATTAGAGACAGAGAGAGAGGAGGAGAGAGGGAGAATGGGCATACCAGGGCTCTAGCCACTGCAAACGAACTGCAGATGCATGTGCCACTGGCTTACGTGGGATCTGGAGAATCGAACCTGGGTCCTTAGGCTTCACAGGCATTGCCTTAACCACTAAGCCATCTCTCCAGCCCGGTTGTGGACACCTTTAATCCTAGCACTTGGGAGGATCATCATGAGTTCAAGGACACCCTGAGACTACATAGTGAATTCCAGGTTAGCCTGGGCTAGAGTGAGACACTACCTGGAAAAACAAAAAGAAAAACAAAACAAAACAAACAACAACAACAAAAAACTGTTTAAGTAGACACCTGAAACTCAGCATTTGAGAGGCAGAGGCAGGAGGATCACTGGAAGTTTGAGGCCTCCCCAGTCTAAATAACTAGTTCCAGGCCCACCAGTTATGCTAGGAATTTGTCTCAAAAACCAATATAAAACAAAAAGCCAGGTGTGGTGGTCCACTGCCTTTCATCCGCGCTTGGGAGAGAGGTAGCTAGGAGGACCAGGAGTTCAAGTCCAGCTTCGTCTTCATAGTGAATTCAAGGGCAGCTTAACCTTAACACTTTTTTTCCTATGTGATTTCCCCATACCATACACATAGGACAAAAATTGCTTACATATATAGTGATTGAAAAAAACAAAAAATGCTTATTGATTCTAAAAAGTTTGCTTCAGTGTATTGGAACAGCTTTAAAACAGTGTGACTGATCTTGCCAAGATTTGGAAGATGCATAACTTTTTTTTTTAAAAAAAGGCTTTATTAAAGTTTCACTTTAGCCCAGACTGACCTGGAACTCACTCTGTATTCCAGGCTGACCATGAACTCATAGTGATCTACCTATTTCAGCCTTCCATTTACTGCCTTTTTTTTTTTTTTTCCCCTTTCAAGGTAGGGTCTCACTATAGGTGGGGCTGACCTGGAACTCATGGTGAGGCCCAGGCTGGCCTCACGATGATCCCCCTGCCTCAGCCTGGCTTGTTTGCTACGCTTCTCATGCTGCAGGAAGAGGTGCCTTGGCTTCTTTTCAGCTGGTGTGCGTGGCGATTATGCTATGTCTGTATCCAAGGAATGATCTTGGGTTGCTTGGGTTACTAAGATATGTTTAATAGGTTAATTTCTTCTCAATGCCTCAAAAATAATTAAGATGGAAGAATAGATTAACCCTGTGCCTAGAATGAATAATTAATTAGTAAATGTTCTAGAAGTTGAGGAGGAGAGCAAAAGACATGAGCTTGTCAAATTATTATTGTCAGATAAGGAAGCCGAGGATTGTGGCTTTTTTTTTTTCCCTTCTTCTTCTGGATGTAGGGATAATTATTTTGGATTCTAATCCCGTATAATCAGTGAGTAATGATACTGGTATTCTATCCTTCCTTGTTAAAGAGACACATCCTGGCAGTATAAATGGAAAAATTCAAACAAATAAGAAACACACGTAGTTAATAAAGTTGTCTTGAATGATGCTAAACCCATCTGAGGAGACACTTGCCATCTCTTGGCCTCTCAGAAAGGGATGACAGTTGTGGAGCTGTGGTTATTATTAGTGTAAGCACACAGTCCGGCCTGGGGTAGCGATATAGCAGTGAGTAAGGCACCGTTTGTTCCCCCCGGGGTTAGATCCGCGAGTAGCCGTGTTCATCCGTGTGCACTGGGCTGGTAGCTATAGCCCAGTGGTGGAGTGCTTGCTCAGTGCATGAGTCTTGGGCTTGATCCTTAGCATTGACACGTGTGCACAATGCTGAACCTGGGAGACTCTAGGTATACACTGGATGGTAATGTTGTACACCAAGAGCTCGTTGAACACATCAACTTGGGAGCACCAAAGAGGAGAAGTGTTTTTTTCTTCCTCCTTCCTATGGAAAGCTTTCCAGAGAGAGAAGCAGCTTTTATGGTAAGATTTAAAGTCAGAGCCCAGGGCTGGGGAGATGGTTCAGTGGCTAAAAGTCCTTGCTTGGAAAGCGTGATGATGACCCAGTTTGATTTCCCAATGTCCACGTGAAGTCAGATGCACTAAGTGCCACATGTATCTTGAACTTGTTTGCAGCAGCAGGAGGCCCTTACTCACTATCTTCTGTCCTCCTACCTCCCCCACTCCAATAAACAAAACTACTTTAAGTCATATAACCATCACTAATCTATAGTTCCAGAACAGTTGGATTACCCCAAAGTAAAACCCTTTTTCATTAGCAGCCACTGCCCATCCTCTGCTTCCCTCAGTCCCTGGCATTCACTAATTACTTTCTAGGTATGGGTTTCCTGTGACAGATGTTTGAAAGAGACTCATAGGGTAATTGCCTTTTTGTGACTAGCTCTAAATTGTAACACGAATCAGTACTTTATTCCTTTTTGTTTATTCCTTTATCACCTGTCAGATGTTTGGGTTGTTTCTGTTTTCTGAGTATCTTGAATAGTGCTGTGAACATTTGTATACCAGGTATGTGTATGTGTGTGTGTGTGTGTTTGGAACGAAACAGGGCCTCAGTGTGTAGCTCAGGCTGTCCTTGAACTTGAATCCCTTCTGCCTAAGCCTCCTGAGCCCTCTCCCCAGCCTTTACCTTAGCTGTTTAAGGAGATTGTGTATATCCCCTGTGTTCTTGTTGACTATCACTTGATTGCATTATTTTACAAGATTTGGGCTTATACACATCAGAGTTGCTCTCAGCTGACTCCCTCTTCCCCAGTTGTGGGGCTGTTGTGAAGCCTGAGATCCTCTTGTATAATGAGGTGCTACCCAGAGCCTGCACACCACCCAGGGGCTGCCTCATCTCTTTGCCTTTGGCCAGTGTTGACAGCCCTGTGCCTTCTGTGCACAGCTGTCTGTCAACATACAGGAATCGCATTCACAGATACTTTTTTTTTTTTTGAGATGGTTAGGCTATGTAGTCCATGCTGGCCTCAGACTTTAACCCTCTTGACTTAGCCTCCTAGGTACCAGAACTACAGACATGGGCTCATTCACAGATGATAACTTTAAGAATTGTTATGTTAGGGCTGCAGAGATGGCTTAGCAGTCAAGGTGTTTTCTGTCTAAGTCAAAGGACCCAAGTTTGATTCCCCAGGACCCACGGTAAGCCAGATGCACAAGGTGGAACATGTACCTGGAGTTCCTTTGCAGTGACTAGAGGCCCTAGCATGCTCATTTTTTCCTTATCTCAAATAAAAGGGGGGGGTGCTGGAGTGATGGCTTTGCAATTAAGGCACTTACCTGTGAAGCCTAAGGACTCAGGTTTAATTCTCTAGTATTCACTTAAGCCAGATGTGCAAGGTGGTGCATGTGTGTGGAGTTTCTTTGCAGTGGCTAGAGGCCCGGCAAGCACATTCTGTCTCCCTCTCTGTCAAATAAATAAAATATAAATAAATAAGAATTGTATGTTACCGGTAGTGAAACTGACAAGGGCAAGCATACTTCTAGTCAGTACTCAGGAGGGGCCGGTGTCTCAAACACAGCAGGCTGACTTCTGAGGTTGACCTTGAAAGTAGGTACACAGTTGACCCTGGGTAGGTGACTCAGGAAGGGGAAGCAGGGTTCTGTGGACCTTCCGTTCCCCTGAGCTCTGTAGAGACCTGAGCTGGCTGAAACTGCTGGGGCCGTGTGAACTTTTGAAAGCCTTTCTGTTCCGCGTCTTTCCGCTGGCTTCCCCACTCGAACAGTCTTCCTCCTCCTTTCTCTTCCTTACCTTCATCCTCAAATTGATGGGTATTCTATATTTCCTTGCCTGTTTGCCTTTCTGCTAATCTTTAACATGCTTTCATTCTGCTGCCATCCTCTCTTCTGGTATGCTGGCTGTGCCTCTCCATTGTAGCCTTTGATAATTTAGGACTGTAATAAGGAAGTGTAGCATTCATTCATAGTCTCTTATTAGTAGAGGTATTACTGGATATAACACTAATGTGCATCTGTAACAAGTTGTTCCACTGTGTGAATTCTAATGTCATTTGCAAAGAAGCCATTCTTTGTTTTAAAGACTTTTTCTACATGGGCCACATATTTCCAGACCTATTTCATAGTTGTTTGTGGCTTTTTAGGCACATTAGTAAAGATGCAGTTAGCATGCTTGGATTCTGTTAGATAAACATTTTGTAAGATTGCTTAGTCTGAGAAATTATCTTTATTTAAAAGTTAATTTCTTTCCTAATGTCTTAGTAAAGAAATTATTTAGTATCTAATAGACCTTATAAATTCTAACTAAACCATTTTGTTTTGCTTTTAAGACCCCTCCCTCCCTCCTTCCCTTCCTTCACTTATTTTTTGAGGGAAGGTCTTACTCTAGCTCAGGCTGACCTGGAATTCACTATGTAGTCTCATGGTAGCCTTAAGCTCACAGTGATCCTTCTACCTCAGCCTTCCAAGTGCTGGGATTAAAGGTGTGCACCACCATGCCCAGCTCTTAACACATCTTTGTTTATTTTTTAAGTTTGTATTATTTGTTTGCAGAGAGAGGAGATAAAGAGAGAATGATGCACCAGGGCCTCTAGCCACTGTAAATGCATGTTGTGCATCTGGCTTAGTGGGCACTGGGGAATTGAACCTGGGTCCTTTGACTTTGCAGGCAAGTGCCTTTAACCCCTAAGTCATCTCTCTAGCCCCATTAAGACATCTTTTTTTAAGGGCTGATATTAATGTTTGGTGGGTTACTTTATTATTTATTTTGAGAGAGAGAATATTAATGTGCATGCCAGGGCCTCTGGCCACTGCAAACAAACTCTAGATGCATGTACCACCTTGTACATCTGGCTTATGTGGGTTCTTGGGAAATTGAACCTGGGTCCTTAGCCTTCAAAGAAGGGCAAGCACCTTAACCGCTAAACAATCTCTTCAGCATAGTACTTTTTTTTTTTGTTTGTTTTGTTTTTTTGAGGTAGGGTCTCACTCTAGTTCAGGCTGACCTGAAATTCACTAGGTAGTCTCAGGGTGGCCTCAAATTCTCAGTGATCCTCTTACCTCTGCCTCCCAAGTGCTGGGATAAAAGGCATGCACTCTTTAGGGTCTGGTGCCTTTGAAGTTGAGGTACAAAGGTCCTCAAGTCCTTGTTATGTTTCCTGTCATATCACAGGACTTATATGCTCCCAGGAGAAAATAGGTTTGTGTCAGGATAACAAAAAGCTGTTTATGAACAATTGTGTCAAGTGTTAAAGGATTATCATTGTTTTAGGACTGTGACATAGCTTGAAGGGGAAATGTCCAAGATGGCATCACCAGGATCCCAAATCTTGACTGCTTAACATCTCCTTTGACCTTTGGTTAGTAGGAAGTCATAGGCTTTAGGATCCAGCAGGAAAAGCTGTATGCCTTTGAGTACAGCCCATGCCAGAACTGGTGAATGTAATGTGATCCCAGGCCAGAGGGCACATCGTACATGCCTCCTAGAACATATAGGATTAAGGCTCTGGTAAGTGATTTGTTACTGAGTCATTTACCCCCAAGTGAGCCTTCTTCATGTTATGATCCAACTTTGCTCTTTTTTTTTTAAAATTTTTATTTATTTATTTATTTGAGAGCGACAGACACAGAGAGAAAGACAGATAGAGGGAGAGAGAGAGAATGGGCGCGCCAGGGCTTCCAGCCTCTGCAAACGAACTCCAGACGCGTGTGCCCCCTTGTGCATCTGGCTAACGTGGGACCTGGGGAACCGAGCCTCGAACCGGGGTCCTTAGGCTTCACAGGCAAGCGCTTAACCACTAAGCCATCTCTCCAGCCCAACTTTGCTCTTTTAATTACCCATACCTACTTATCAGCCGTCTCCTTCGCTGTGAAGGGAGAGCCTTCATAGTCAAGTGTTGAATCTTTGCAGTCTGGGATTTTTACCCACTTGCTATTGATTGAGCCTCAGTATTTCTGGATGTCTATACCAAGAGTAGAGACTCCCTTTTTCTAAGTCCCTTATTTTATTTATTTATTTTGGTTTTTTGAGGTAGGGCTAAAGCTCAGGCTGACCTTTAATTCACTGTGTAGTCTTAGGGAGGCCTGGAACTCATCAGCTCCTACCTCTGCCTCCCAAGTGCTGGGATTAAAGGAGTGTGCCACCACGCCCAGTTTAAGTCTGTTATTTATATATTTCGTCTACTCCAGAATCTGCTGGAGAGGGAGGAGACCAGAGGCAATATCCACAGATTATTTTTGCTTTGTTTCCTTTTATGTTCCCATATAACATGTTTCTGGCCACCTTCTGCTCAGCATCAAACTCTGAACTCTTGGAAGATTTATGTATTTTGGGTTTATATGCACACTGAAATCCCCAGACTGAAGATTTTCTATACTATATACTTTTATACTCAAGTCTTAGACATTAAGAATTCTATAAAAAATTAGGTTTTTTGTTTTTTATATTTTCGAGGTGTAGGGTCTTACTCTAGCCCAGGTTGACCTGAAACTCACTATGTAGCCTCAGAGTGGCCTGGAACTCATGGTGATCCTCCTACCTCTGCCTCCCAGTATGCCACCACACTTGCCTTTAAAAGATCAGTTTTTTAAGTGACTATTGATCAGAAATTTGATGCGCTACAGAGCGGATTCATGAAGCTCCAAACAAGCACTGCCCTCTGCATAGCATGTTAATTTTGGCAGCCAGAGGTAGATGGTGTTCACTGAGCTGGTTTTTTTTTTTTTTTTTTTTTTTTTGAGGTAGGGTCTCACTCTAGCCCAGGCTGACCTGGAACTCACTATGGAGTTTCAGGGTGGCCTCAAACTCACGGCAATCCTCCTACCTCTGCCTCCCGAGTGCTGGGGTTAAAGGTGTGCGCCACCACGCCCGGCTGAGCTGAAATTTTTATTGTGATGAGACATATCTATTATAAAAGTTCTGCTAATCAGTGAGAGTGTTTCTGTTATCTATCAATCAATCAATCAATCAATCAATCAATCAATCAATCATGTTTGTCTAGCTAGGGTCTTGCTGTAGCCCAGGCTGATCTGGAATTCACTGTGTAGTCTCAGGGTGGCCTCTAACTCACTTAAGATAAACAATAATCCTACCTCTGCCTCTCCAGTGCTGGATTAAAGGCATGATGGAAACCCAGAGACAAAGGAGAGGCATGAAGTATGAGGCTGCAGCTCTGTTCACCCTGAACTTGTCCATTAAGAGTTATCTTCTTGGCTAATTAAATATGAATATATACCAGAGGGACAGGCATGCCTACCAACCTGGTATCATCCAGGAACCATAGCCCTCTTAGCGCTGTTTGAAGTCAGAAAATTTGGATCCTAGCTGCCTTGGGCACTCTGTCTAGCAGTGTGGTGAGTCCTGTGGGCCTACCTAATGGGAAGCTCAGATATTCAGGGAACATATGCTATACAGTACCTCTTACAGGGAAGGGCAGGGGAGAGCTGGCCACAGGGCAATTCATGACTCTTAATGCAAATATGTAGGGAGGAGAGCCAGCCTCTCCCTTAGTTCCTTGGGGATAGAGTCTGTCTCATGCAGACTTGCCTTGGCAGCTATGACATCACATAAAGTCTAATAATTAGAGCTCTCCGATGGCCTAGGCTTACTTTTTTTCTTGTCATGGGTATAGTTGTGAAGGTAGCTTGTTACTTCTGAGACTGAGTAGAAGATAGTGTGGCATTCGTGATAGGGTCTCTGGACACTCCTGGCTAATTAATTGAGTGCCTTTCCCTGTGGCTTTTTAGTCTCTGGACTTGAGCCACTGTTCCAGGCTGACCAGGTTGATATTATAGGTAGCCTGGAATGGGTTAGACTTGTGCCCAAGATACTAAGAAAGGGAATTGCCTGGTCACAGTAACATACGCCTTTAATCCCAGCACTTGGGAGGCTGAGGTAGAGGATCACTGTGAGTTCGAGGCCACCCTGAGACTACATAGTGAATTTCCACTCAGCCTGGGTGAGAGTGAGACCCTACCTGGGGTGGGAGGTGGTGGTGGGAGGGAACTGGCCATTCCTTCCTGAAATGGTACCACAGGCTGGCAGACCTTCTTTCAGAGGTGGGGTTAAGGTACGTGTGTAGAAATTCTCTATTGTGTTGATCCCATACATTTTAAGCACTGCTTTGCCAGTTTTTGAAGAATAAGTTTTTTTTTTATTTGTTTATTTTTATTTATTTATTTGAGAGTGACAGGCATAGAGAGAAAGAGGCAGAGAGAGAGAGAGAGAGAATGGGCGCGCCAGGGCCTCCAGCCATTGCAAACGAACTCCAGATGCATGCGCCCCCTTGTGCATCTGGCTAATGTGGGTCCTGGGGAATCGAGCCTCGAACCGGGGTCCTTAGGCTTCACAGGCAAGCACTTAACCGCTAAGCCATCTCTCCAGCCCAAGAATAAGTTTTATGTTAGACGAAAATAGTGCCTACATATAAAACTCAGGTACAGGTGGGAGAAGATGAGTAAGTTTGAAGATGTGAAATACACACAATTAAAATCAAACAACAGACTGGGAGAAAACAGACCATGTCAATAGACAAAAGGTAAATAGGGAGCATGTGAAGATCCTTTTGCAAATTAATGTGAAAACGACTTAAGATGGGTGAAATATTTTAAAACAACACATGATCACTAATTATTAAGAAATGTGTAGTAGAAATGTAAGTAGAAAGCATATATTAAAGCAATCAGATGTTTTCCCTCCCATCAGACTGACAGAAATTAGAGTACAAAGTGAAACAAAATAGGTATACTTTCAGAAAGTGAATGTATTAGCTATTTATATATATATATATATATATTTTGCAAAAATACAATTTGGTTGTGTCTTTGATTAAAAATAAAACACCACTTAACTTTGATTCAGTAATTTTTGTATCTAGTGAAATATACATGACCACATGCTTGTTACAGCATATGTTGATGGCACAATACAATTAAGTGCACAGTGATATGGCTACAGAGAAAATGTGATGTGGCCCCTAAAAAGAATGTGGTGATTTTTATGTAGAGAGCTTTATATGGAAGCCGTCTCAGATGTATTTTTAGTGGGAAAAATAATAAATTTATCACATTTATGTAAAACAAATTTCTTAACTAGATTTATTTCCATATGCATTGTATTTTATAGATGCCATATGTATTAAACATGTAAAATCTATGTGTAAAATAAATTCTTTTAGATTCCATATGTATTGGATTTCATGGATTTTAAAACATACTTTCAGAAATCATTAAAGCCACAGCACCTAATAGTTGCTGGCATAGTTTGGTAGTTTAATCTCTCCTTGAGTTTTGGTGAGTGCCCACAAGTGGAAAGATCTTGGATTTGATGAAAGATGATAATGTAAATATCCCGATAGAAAGGGCAAGAAGAATGGAATGAGGTGAGATTGAGGCGGTATCAGTGGAGGCTTTTCCTCATCTGCAGTATCTGTTTTAACATTTTGTTATTTTTATTTATTTATTTGAAAGTGACAGAGAATGACGCAGATAAGAGAGAGAGAGAGAGGGAGGGAGAGAGAATGGGCATGTTAGGGCCTCCAGCCACTGCAAAGGAACTCCAGATGTGTGCGCCCCCTTGTGCATCTGGGTAACGTGGGTCCTGGGGAATTGAGCCTCCAACAGGGGTCCTTAGGCTTCACAAGCAAGTGCTTACCTGCTAAGCCATCTCTCCAGCCCATGCAGTATCTGTTTTTAAGTAATTCTTACAGTGAAGAATAATTATTCTGTAATGAAATGTGTTGATGCTAGAGAAGATGGAGCTGTGTGGGTGCCGTGCCAGAGGAGCCATTTGTCCTGTCTGCTTTGGCAGGTGTGCTTGCTGCTTAGATGCCTTGAGAACTTTGGTGGCTTGGATCTAGTCTCAGCCAAGACATTTTTCAGCTCCATTAAGACGTTAAGTAACTGAAGGGTTCAGTAGGAAAGAATTGAGAGCTGAGGTCCAAGATCAGAAATGAGCAGATAAGGGCCAGGGCTAGCTGCTCCGTGGGGACCTTTGTGAGTTCTCCTGGAGCAAACCTCTTCAGGCAGCCATCCACTGTGTGGATAAGTGCCCTGTATGGTGAGGCAGAAGGAAAGTAGGGCAAGTATTACTCAATGCGAGTGTTTGGGTAAGGAGCTAAGTCAGCCCAAGTGGGAAAGAGCTAAATCTGAGGATTTAACAAGGCAGAGGATGACTCAGAGGCAGGCTGGACCCATGGGCCTGGCTCTTGGGGCCCATCCAGAGGTTGAGGCCTTGAATGTAAACAGGGCACAGTGTGGGTATCTCCTCATCAAGAATCTGCATGATGGAGAGAAACATACAGAAGGCTGGCCTAATAGTGATGGTGGACACAGAGGTAGAGGTAACGATTACAGATGGTTCGTGTAGAAGACCAGGGATGCGGGAGGAGAGAAAGGAGAGAGCATGCCTGGGGACTTGGGGAAGGCTTCTTGGCCGACTTGTCATTTGGGGGGTTCACTGGAGGAAAGGCAGAATTTGGATGTGTTATTACCAAGGAGGGACTGAAGAGGCAAGGAGAACGGGTTCACTGCTGCTCAGAGGCATAAAGGGGTGTGCGTGCTGGGTGCCATGGAGGTCCTTGTTTTGGAAGATAGAGTTAAAAGCGGAAAGCAGCAGAAGTAAGATTCAGAAAGGTAGGTTAAGACCAGATGGTGAAGAGCTGAGCCAGGTGACGAGTTTGGCTCTCTGGGTTCATGTTTGATCTTTTTGTTACCATGCATTTTTGTACCATTATCTAAAAAACATAGTCACTTCTAACTTATTTTCTTTATTTTTATTATTATTGGTTTTTTGAGGGTAGGATCTCACTGTAACCCAGGCTGACCTGAAACCCGGTATGTAGTGTCAGGGTGGCCTTGAACTCATGACAATCCTCCCACTTCTGCCTCCTGAGTGCTGGGATTGAAGGTGTGCACCACCACACCTGACTGACTACTTGTAATTTATTTTCTAATGATTTTATAATGTATGTTTAAATCTTATGTTAAGGGTACATAGAAACAGTGTGGGTTTTTATTTTTATTTTTATTTTTTTTTGGTGTGTGTGTTTTGTATACAAATGGTTGAATTTCAAAGTGTTACACACTTTGTTTTCCCTCTGTGCAGTGGAGCCTTCGCAAACAGCCACCTCCTCTTCAAAGGTCACCCTTGTGTTTATCCTTTCAATAAAAGCAAGGACCTACGCTTTATAGAGGAGGCGAAACTTAACGGAAAGGTTAACTGAGTGGAATTAGTGAAGGGTGGACCCGCATGATGCGGGAAAGCGATTTTGTTACCTTTTGGAGAGCAGTATTGGCCTTTCCTTCCAATCTGGCCCTCATTCTGTTGCCAGCTTGGCCCTGTGGCCAGCTGGAGCCACCGCTCAAGTGCTGCTGTTGGCAGAAGCCTCGGGTTAGCTCCTGAGCTCTGGTTTTAGCTCTGCAGGTGCCTGCGGAGCTGAGCTTAGCTGAGCTGACCTTAGGAATCTGAAATGGGGGGGGGGGGGGAGTCAGTCTAGGGTAAGGAAAATGTGGCAGCTCTTTCCTTTTCTGCCACAATGTAATTTATCAGATCTTCATGGTTTTTTCCTGAATGGTGCACAGGGTTATCCATTTATGTCTGTGATACTTTAAAAATAACAATTTCACAAGTGCCACATGTATGATTTATCATTTTAGTAAATGGGTATTTTAATAAGCTGTAATTTGCAAATTCAAACATAACAATTAACATGATATGACATTTAAAAAATTAAATAATCTCCTGCCATCTTGTCATCAGCCTTGCCTTAATGATTACAGCCCTTCTGGGAGCTTTCCTTTCTGTTGACTCTGACTAGTCGTGGCAGACTGTGGTCATGCTCAGAGCTGAGCTTTTAGAAGTGTTTTTCAGTTGGCACAATATTGGCATATTATGTGGACTGACAGAGAGAGCATTGTTTGTCCTTGCCAGTGTCACCTGGCATGCATTTTGTATTCTTTAAGGAAGAAGATAGGGAGACCTGCTGTTTTGGAAGCCCAGTGGTGAGAGCCATGGTAGAAGAATCCGCCTTCTGCTGTGGAATCCAACACAGTTAAAGCCACCATTTCCCGTTCTTGCCTCTCGTAGGCCTCACAGAGGGGGCCTTACTCTAAGTCAGCCCTTGACAGCTCACCTTGGGGTTTGAGTCTGAGCAGTGTTAGGAAATGCAGTGATACTTTATAGTGCCAAGAGAATTGCAAAAACTACCCAGATTTCTTTTCTGATAATACACAATTTTTACGCAGACGTGTTTGATGACCTTTTTCTACTTGTATGTATATGTTCATTTTGTGCTGATTCCTCAAACTTCCATTTTTGTACCTTGTGCATTGATTGTTTTGGGTGGCTCAAACTATTACGATGTGACACTGTCTGCCAGCCACAATTAGTACTAAACAATCTGCACTCTTTCTGTGCGACACTACTTACTTGGAGCATTCTTGGAATATTTAGTCGCATTGACTTCCAGACTGTTCTCTCTGAAATCAGAACTTTGTGGCGATTCCTTGAGGGTCTGCTAACAAGAGTCCCACGGTTTGGATAGCATGATATTGCCCTTGCCATTTTTCTGCCGTGTCACTACTAAAATATATTTGACAGGATGTCAAAGGTGAGTTTTCCTCCTGTTTCACATTTTGGCTCAGGTTCCTAAGCTGTAGATAATAGGTGCCAAGTACCCACACAATCTGAAAAGACATTCTAGAAGCATCCATCACAGGACTTGCCAAGACATAGCCAAATGAACATAGCAGCAGTTCTGCTGCCCAGCCCATGTAAGGAAAGAGTAGATTCCATGCAGGGAGCTACTAAGAGCAGAATGAATATTCTTCCTCGGGCACTGGGTGGTGAGTCCTGAGACTAGCGTTCCTTTCTCCTAAAAGCAGTGGCATGGCTGGCATAGCGCGTGAAGAGAGGGCAGCATCAGTGCTTAACATTTCTTGTGGGCCAGGTGGGGTGCGCAGTAGGCAGCTGGCTGCCTGCCAGGTGTGGTACCCCCACAGGAAGAGAACCATGGGGGGCTGAGAGGAGATTGAGAGCTGAGCAGCAAGGGCTGTCTCCTGTGCCAGGCAGCATGGTGGCCCGGCAAAGCGCTCTCACCAGAGACAATGTCATGGACACCTGTCTGTCTGTCCTTTCCTCACCGCTGGTTCCAGAGGAGAAGCTTCACACGAGATGTGATTAAAGTTAGCTTTGATTAAACTGGGTTGGACTTACTAATACCTGAAAGCTTGGCTGTATTTATTTGAGATACTATTTCCTTTATAAATTCTGACTAGAAGTTGGTGTTTCTGATAAGTTACAGTACTTGGAACGATGGCAGAATCAACAATAATATCAGTTCTTGGGAGCTGGGTTTTGTAATTTAGTGTACTTTCACTTATTTTATACCCTGCAGATTTTAAGCTTACAACTTGCCAGCAGTTACTGTGTTAGCTGAGAAATTTGAAATTTCACTATAACCTGAACACTCTAAATTTGCCAACTTAGTAGAGAGCTAGTAATATACATTGTGTCTTCCTAGTGGCATCAGGGACCCCTAAGGAATTAGCTCAATATCAGCCTCGAACAACATTTCTCTTGACATTGTTGCTTTTTGTTGTAGAAACATAAAATTTACTGTACTGGGAATGTAATTTAATGGTTAGAAAGCTTGTCCAACATGCTCAAAACCCTGGATTCAGTGTCTAGCATGGCAAATAAATCGCACAGATGCTATAACATTTCACTCCACTAATGTATGAGAGTTCTAATATTTTTTTTTGGGCCATTTATTTGTGTGTGTGTGTGTGTGTGTGTGTGTGTGTGTGCGTGCGCACGCACGCACGCTCATATGGGTGAATGTCTGGAGGCCAGAGGGCAACAGCAGGATGCCTTTACTCCACCTTCTTTGAGATAGCGCCTCTTTCCACTGCAAAGGAATGTCAGACTAGCTGGTCCTTGAGTTTCAGAATTTCCTAACTCCACCTTCTATAGTTGTTTCTTGTGGCTCACAGATGCGCACCCCATTTTGCATCCAGCTTTACTTGTGTCCTGGGGAATTGAACCCAGATAGGCAGACTTTGCAAGCATGCACCTTTAACCGCAGAGCCATGTCTCCACTTCCAGGAGTTCTAATTTCTGTACAGCATTGCCCACACCTGGTACTTTCTGTTGTGTATTTGTGTTTGCTGGTATGCATGTGTGTATTTATGGATCAGGCCCTCTTTAGCCCAGACTGGCATTGAACTCTTGATCTTTCTGTCTTAGTCCCTACGGTGCTTGTATTTCAAGTGTGCATTACCACACAGTTGTATTTATTTTAGTGTTGGTGATCCTAGTGGTCTGATGTGATAACTTGTTTGCAGTTCCGTTTTTCATTTTCTAAATGATTGGCAATATTGGGCTTTTTAAAAATATTAAAAAATCATGCTCAACCATGTTTATTGCTGCTCAATTTATAATAGCTGGGAAATGGAACCAGCCTAGATGTCCCTCAACAGATGAGTGGATAATGAAGATGTGGTACATTTATACAATGGAGTTCTACTCAGCGGTAAAGAAAAATGAAGTTATGAAATTTGCAGAAAAATGGATGGACCTGGAAAGTATTATACTAAGTCAGGTAACCCAGGCCCAGAAAGCCAAGCGCCACATGTTCTCCCTCATATGGGGATCATAGCTACAGATGACTGGGCTTCTGTGTGAGAATGAAAATACTTAGTAGCAGAGGCCAGTAAGTTGAAAAGGAGACATAAAGGGTGGAGAAAGGAAGGGAGGAGGATACTTAATAGGTTGATATTGTATATATGTAATTACAATGATTGTAATGGGGAGGTAATATGATTGAGAATGGAATTTCAAACGGGAAAGTGTGGGGGTGGGGAGGGAGGGAATTACCATGGGATATATTTTATAATCATGGAAAATGTTAATAAAAATTAAAAAAAATATTAAAAAATTTTCTTTGTCGTTTATTTTTATTTGTTTATTTGAGAGCAACAGACAGAGAGAAAGAGGCAGATAGAGAGGGAGAGGGATAATGGGTGCCCCAGGGCCTCCAGCCACTGCAAATGAACTCCAGACGCATGTGCCCCTTTATGCATCTGGTTAATGTGGGTCCTGGGGAATCGAGCCTTGAACCGGGGTCCTTAGGCTTCACAGGCAAGCACAACTGCTAAGCCTCTCCAGCTCAATATCAGACTTTAAGTTTTTCTTTTTAAGGTAGGGTGTCACAGTGATACTTCTATCTCTGCCTAACAAGTGCTGGGATTAAAGGTGTGCACCACCACACCTGCCTAAAATAATGATTTTGTTTTGACGGCTAAATTTAAAACATTTTAATGTATTTATTTGAGAGAAAGAAAGGGGCAGATGGAAAGAGACAGGCCGAAAGAGAATGGGCATGCCAGGGTCTCTAGCCAGTGCAAATGAACTCCAGACCCAAATGCCACCTTGTGCATCTGGCTTATGTGAGTACTGGAGAATTAAACCTAGGTCCTTAGGCTTCTCAGGCAAGGGCCTTAATTGCTAAACAATGTCTCCAGCCCCAAAATGTTTTTATATCTTTGGAGAAATGTCTGTCTAATCTTGATATAGCTTTAAAGTAGCTTTTTTTTTTGTTAATAACTTTAAGAATTCTTTCTATATTCTGGATATTAATGCTTTATCATATTCCATCCCCCCCCCCCCCCGTCAGTGTGTGTCTGTATACCTTGGCTCTCCTTCTGCTTCCCCAGTGCTGAGATTACAGGTGAGTCACACTGTACCTCCATAGGTTACCTTTTCAGTTTGTCTATAAGTACCTTTTTTGGGGGGGAAATTGGTCTATATTACTTTTTTTTGGTTTTACTTTTTTTTTCTTTTTGGTTTTTCGAGGTAGGGTCTCACTCTAGCCCCGGCTGCCCTGGAAATTACAATGTAGTCTCAGGGTGGCCTCAAACTCATGGTGATCCTCCTACCTCTGCCTCCCGAGTGCTGGGATTAAAGGCGTGCACCACCACAACCAGTTTTCTATATTACATTTTTTAGGTGAAACATTAATTCAATTATGAAATTCTTTAAAGAATATATTCCATATTTTCATTACGACTTAATCATCATTTCAAAAGGTCCTACAGAAGAATGCATAAATCTTGGGCCCACCAATCTGTGTACCCCACCATCCCCTCAGGGTTTTCTGAAAGTACTCAAAGCTCATTCTTTGGTACCCTGTCACACAGTTGTTTTGCTTGGAAGATGGAATGTTGTCCTTTCCCTCTTGTCTGACTCTGTTGTTTTAGGCCTCTTCGGCTCCTCCTCTTCCTTTTAGACAGGCTGGGCTTGAAGATTTTCCAGTCAACCAGCCAGTTGCTGTTTCTCCCTAGCTTCATACGTTCAGTGCTGGCTGGAACCCTTGTCTCAAGCCTCTCGAGGCCCCTTATGCCCTCTCTCTGCCCTCCGACTAAGCTCCTGGAGCATCCAGTGTAGTCATGCCCTTTCCTTCATTCCTTTATTCTCAGCTCTTGGCCTACCACCACATCTAACCCAAATTACTTGTAGATTTGACACGATTATGGGTAGAAGGAAAGAGCAAGCGCCTTTGAGAGATCAAGTAACAGAACCTCTTACCAAATGTGCTTCCAAATATGCTTTCCCTTCCCATTTTGTCTGGTGAGAATTTGGCAGCTAACTGTAGATTTTCCGGCCTTACATTTGGTTGTCTTTGTCTTCTGTTACAAAAGCAATAATTAGAGGAAATGATCCTTTTGAGAGGTTGTTTAATGAATCCTACTTTTAAATGTGCTTGTTTAAACCTTATTTCAAGTAAACGGAACTGATGCCCATATTGTTGAACTGTAGATCAGGATTGAACCAGGGTATTAGGATGATGAGCTTCCTTGTTCAGTCCTCTAAGTACTTTCTTTGGTGTGTGTGGTGTGGTGGGGGGGGGCAACAATCTAAACAGAATTTATTGCCTCTACATTAGAATGGTTTACTCTCCGTGACTATACCATCCAAGCGAATTCCTGTAGGTGGTGGAAGACTGCTATGTCGGCATTAATGTTATCTGTTAAACAAATTGATAGGTGTTTTATTTAACTGCTGGTGTTTAAATTTTATGGTTTAAGATCTCAGAGGGCCTCCTTTCTAACTGCTCCAGAGCTTTTATTATGCTCTTGAGGCTAACCTAGCTTCATTGCACCCTCTACCTTGGAGACAAGAACAGGCTGGATGTGCTTCCTGGCATGTGCTTTGCAGAGCATGTCCCCTGCCCTTGCCCTCTTCCCCCAGAGGACAAGAAATATCTATTTCAGAGTCATTCTGATTATGTCTCTGGATCAGTGCTGGGGAGAATCATCAGGTAACTGGAGCTGTGGCCCAGGTCTAGTGACCCTTGTGGTGCAGACACCCCTGCCCTGTGCCAAAGGCTCAGCCCTCAGTCTCTCAGTCCCAGTGTTGGATTGTTTGATTATCTCATGTCATGTTGCAATCCACCACGTTGTTTGTCTAGGATGGTGGCAGCATTTGTTTTGTATCTTTTTTTTTTTTTTTTGGTTTTTGAAGTAGGGTCTCACTCTGGCCCAGGCTGACCTGGAATTCACCCTGGAGTCTCATGGTGGCCTTGAATCCTCCTACCTCTGATGGAATTAAAGGCGTGTGCCACCACCATGCCCGGCTCCTGTTTTGTATCTCTTTTTTGGTTTTTCGAGGTAGGGTCTCACTCTGGTCCAGGCTGACCTGGAATTAACTCTGTCATCTCAGGGTGGCCTTGAACTCATGGCAATCCTCCTACCTCTGCCTCCCGAGTGCTGGGATTAAAGGCCTTGAATCCTCCTACCTCTGATGGAATTAAAGGCGTGTGCCGCCAACACGCCTGGCTCTGTTTTGTATCTTAAATAAGCAGTGAACATCATCCAAGATTGACTTGAGACCTGAATATTCTCAATTTGTATTGTGCCTTAAATTTCTAGTCAGAAAGCTTTAGCTTTTCTTATTTTTATTTATTTATATGATAGGAGAGAGTGAGCACGTGTACGTCAGGACTCCAACCACTACAAACAAACTCCAAATGCACATGCTCACTTGTGCATCTGGCTTTACGTAGGTCCTGGGGAATAGAACCTCCTGGGTCTTTGGGCTTTGCATGCAAATGTCTTAACCACTAGCTATCTCTACAGCCCTAGCTTTTCTTAAAATGGAACTTACTATTAAAGCATATGAATGTAATTTTCAGTTAAAATTCAGTAAATGAATGTTAGAAACCTATGTTTTTTTTTCTTCCAAAAATTAAAAAATGTAGTTTTTTTGTTTTAAATTTTTTACTAATTTGTTAGGGGGAGGGTGTGTTGGCGTGCCTCTTGCCAATGCAAACAAACTCCAGATACAGTTGCTACTTGGTGGGTACTGGGGAATTGAATATGGACTGGAAGGCTTTGCAAGCAAATGCCTTTAACTTCTGAGCCACCTCCTTAGTCTTGTTTTGTTTCTTAGAGCATTATTTTTGCCATGTTTAAATAGGATTTTTAGTTATAGCAAGGATAACTGACAGAAATTGTTTTGTTCAGCAAAACATTCAGCCTTACAAATAGGCTATACACTTCCTTTGTCAAACAAATCAGTATGTTTAGTAAAAAAGACACATCAAAGTGTTTATTGTAGAATTTTATTTATTTATTTGTTCATTGATTTACTTGTTTATTTTTTGTTTGCTTGCTTTTTCGAGGTAGGGTCTTACTGTAGCTCAGGCTGACTTGGAATTCACTATGTAGTCTCAGGGTGGCCTTGAACTCATGGCTGTCCTCCTTCTTCTGCTTAGCGAGTGCTGTGGTTAAAGGCATACACCACCACACCCAATAGGTTTTTCTTTTTGTTTAACAAACCTAAAATGCAGTGGGTAAAAAGGGGCAAAACTACCTAAATTGTGGATGCTCTGTGGACCCAAGTATACAGTGTTCAAGATGCGATGTGACGGGAAGGACGTGAGTTGTGGGTTGGTCTGGCTTTCGCTGTGCTGAGACTTTGCACAAACTCAGATGGCCCAAGCCCTGGGAGCTCTGCGTTCTCATTGTACCAGGACAGGGTTAGATAGGGTTATGCTTGCATGTGCTTATTGGCTCGTTACTTTTGGTCAGATGCTACATAGCTATTATTTATCACTCTTATTTATTTATTTATTTATGTATTTGAGAGAGAGAAAGAGAGGGAGGGAGGGAGAGAATAGGTACGCCAGGGCCTCCAGCCACTGCAAAAGAACTTCAGATGCATGCACCCTGTTGTGCATCTGACTTACGTGGGTTCTGGAGAATTGAACTGGGATCCTTTGGCTTTGCAGGCAAACACCTTAACTGGTAAGCCATTTCTCCAGCCCTCATTCTTTTTATTTTATTTTATTTATTTATTTGAGAGAGAGAGAGGGAGAGATAGTTTCAGAGAAAGAGGGAATGGGCGTGCCAGGACCTTTAGCCAGTGCAGACTCCAGATGCATTCAACCCCTTGCTCATCTGCCTAACGTGGGTCCTGGTCAATGGAACTTGGGTCCTTAGGCTTCCAAGGCAAATGCCTTAATTGCTAAGCCATTCCCCCAACCCTTATCTATCATTGTTAACTTGTATATATTGATTGAGCTAATCAGAAACATCTTACATTTAGGTAGCCTAATATGTGGCAACAAGGTAATTAAAACATCATTCATGCCGGGCGTGGTGGCGCATGCCTTTAATCCCAGCACTGGGGAGGCAGAGGTAGGAGGATCACTGTGAGTTTGAGGCCATCCTGAGACTATATTGAGAATTCCAGGTCAGCCTGACCTGAAGTGAGACCCTACCTTGAAAAACCAAAATAAATAAAATAAAAAAACAAAACAAAAACAAACAAACAAAAAACATTCACAGACTGGGAGCAGCAAAAAAAGCAATACAAGACATAAAACTACAGGTAGTGTTATGTACTGTCCAATTCTTAAGACCTGCAGAAAGGAGGAGCCAGTAGGATTCTTAGGGACAGTAAATGAAGTTCTACTGTAAAAATTTTCTGATTATCTCTTTGCTAATATGTAAATACAGATAATGTTCACATTATCTAATGTCAAGCTAGAGACATTTGATGTTTAAAACCCAAAGGAGAGGTGGAGTGTCTTCTGTCAGCTGTACTGGCTCAGAAGAAGTGGCCGCCAATTATCTGCCTCTTGAACTCAACACATTTTGCATGTTGGCTTTGTCCTTGAAGGTGCAAAATGGCTACGGTACATCCTGCCAGGGGAGCAGTGGAAGACTCTTCTCTCCCAACATGCGTGTAGAACAGCCTGTTTGAGCAAGTACCTCCCACCGTCACTAGAGGCTTGGGAACTGGTTTGCAGGATGTGTCCACAAGTGGCTGCAGTAGGAAGGCCCTGTGCTGGGCAGTGTGAGGGACCAGCGGGGCTCCCCCGAGGAAGCGGGAGTGTTGATGCATCTACCAGAAGGGAGGGCGAGGAAATGTGCGTGCAGCCCCAGGTGGTAGTTATCACCGTCAGTGACATAGCTAGTGTCACCGTCGCTGCCAGGTGGGGGAGGGTTATGGTACAGCCCAGGGAAATGTGCCAATTACTTGTAGATGTTTGTCCAGGTTCCATTCTGTCTGCTTTTGCCTCATACACTTTAAAAGGATTCAGTGTGTCCCAAGTGTTTGTGTTTTGAAATGTTTTTGTGGACCTTCTGCATTATATATTCCAGCTTTTGTCAGCTCAAGAATGGGATCACCCTGGCTGGCTGTTTGGCTGTGACAGCCCTCCATTTTATAAAATAATTACTATTGAATCAAAATTTTTGTTCAACGTATGCCATCAAGTTACCTATCAAAGTCAACTGAATGAGTGATTAAAAGGTTCAGATCAAAAGCAACTGGCTTATCTTCATGGAGGTTTTCATCCTTTAATTTAAAATGCATCTATGTCTAACTGATTATCTCTCACATTTTATAAAGAAATATTGACGTCCTATAAAGTGATCTCACTTCTGGCTGTGTGGGCAGGTTTCACTGCAGGCCTCTGAAGCATTGATATTCCTGTAACCTTTGAGGCAAGATGTGTGTGTAGTGTATTAATGAGCTGGTTGAAGTGATGTACAGTAATTTCATCCTTGGGTAAAAACAGATGTGAGAGATTCTGTTTTAATATTTAATCAGGCTCCAAGCCTCTGTTGGCTTGTTTAAGTTGACCTGACAGCATTATACCTGGAAACACTTTGAATTAAACTCCAAGTGCTTGACCTTGTTCAAACAGTTGTAATTTAATAAGGCGGCTGTCTTGGTGGAGATAGCGTAGCTAATGGGCACATCTTCTCTGCTTGGGAGTATTCTGTTTGTGGATGCTTGGGGTGGGATGATTCAGAGATTCCCACCAGGTTTTGGGATGCAGTGGGATTTTGAAGGAAAAAAAAATCTAAATTTAAAAATTGTCTTTTAGAAACCCTTTTAAAGCTTCTTTTGTTTAAGTTTTCAGCCTTTTGGGAATGTTTTAAATGTCACTTTGGTTAGGCTCATTTGGTTGAATGGACAATTATTTGGTAAAAAGAAGTGCCAGAGGACTGGATCTTGGCTCGGGCTCCCTATGTCCTCCTGTCCACCTTCCGCCCACCTGCTGGTCTGCCCCCACACCCCTTCTGGGGCCCTCTGCATAGAGCGTTACTAGCTTCAGCTCTCCCTGGCCTTTCGCCTCTAGTTGGTGCTGCTGACTTTGTTTCCTTGGTCAGATTCTCTGAGCAGCTGTCATTAGTTTATACGTTGTCAAAAATCTGTCTTTGTAGAGCATGGGGCCATGAGCAGGATAGTTTTGGACTGGAAAGAAGGATTGGTTGGGGAAAATACCATGACTTGTCCAAGCTTATTGGGGAAAAAAATGGGAAGATTTAACACTTAATAAACATGCAGTTAAATTGCTGTAATCTCTCTGTCCAGAGAGCTAACCACTTTGATCAGTCTTTCCTCTAATGTAAAAACATCTTGTTGAGACATAAAACTGCAAGTACATTAGACACAATTTAGAATCATAACAGTAATTGCCCATAAGTCTTTAAATTTTTTTTCATTTATTTATAATAAGGGGGGGATGACAGAGAAAGAGAGAGGGAGAGAAAGAATAGATGCACCAGAGCCTTTAGCCACTACAAACAGATTCCAGACCCATGCACCACCATGTGCATCTGGCTTACGTGGGTTCTGGGGAATTGAATCTGGGTCCTTAGGCATCACAGGCTAATGCTTTAGCCACTAAGCTGTCTCTCCAGCCCTAGAAGTCTATTATGTGCTTGTTAGCTGCGGCTTTCTATAGGAACACTCAGGCCACAAGTCCTGTATTAAAAACTGAACACTTGGGTGTGTTTTATGCTTTGCCTTTTAAACTAATCTTGTGTGACACCAATGTTCATTTTATATTATCTTCTTTGTGTTTTATACTATTTATCAACCCCTTTGAGAGAAGCTAACAGTATTTACATCCTTCATGGTGCTTAATGTAATGGCCCACATTAATGGACAATTCAGTAAATATTTATCTAGTGCTTTCTACTTAATTTTTATGAAACGTGATTTCTGGGAATATGAGAAATGCATTGATTGTGCTCCAGTTCAGAAATAAAAAGTATCAATGGGCAGCACTGAAAGGATGTGGGAAAGGAATAAGAAATTACCATACAGCCGGGTGTGGTGGTGCACACCTTTAATCTACTCTGAGGTAGAAGGATCACTATGAGTTTGAGGCCAGACTGAGAGAGACTTCATGGTGTATTCTATCCAGATGCCCTGGCACTCCCATTCTCTCTATCTGACTCTCTTCTCTCTAGCTCTCTCTGCTTGCAGATCAATAAAGAAAATACTAAAAAAAATTTTTGCAAAAAAATTTTTTTTTTTTTGGTTTTTCGAGGTAGGGTCTCACTCTGGCTCAGGCTGACCTGGAATTTACTATGTAATCTCAGGGTGGCCTCGAACTCTTGGCGATCCTCCTACTTCTGCCTCCCGAGTGCTGGGATTAAAGGCGTGCGCCACCACGCCCAGCTGCAATAAATTTTTAATAAATTCAATAAAAATAAAAATTTTAGGGCTGGAGAGATGGCTTAGCGGTTAAGCGCTTGCCTGTGAAGCCTAAGGACCCCGGTTTGAGGCTCGGTTCCCCAGGTCCCACGTTAGCCAGATGCACAAGGGGGCGCATGCATCTGGAGTTCGTTTGCAGTGGCTGGAAGCCCTGGCGCGCCCATTCTCTCTCTCTCCCTGTATCTGTCTTTCTCTCTGTGTCTGTCACTCTCAAATAAAATAAAATAAAATAAAATAAAATAAAATAAAAATAAAAATTTTAAATAATTAATTTGTTTGAGAAGGAGGCAGGAGGTGAGATGGGGAGGGGGGAGTGCGCATGTGCTTGGGCCTCGAGCCATTGCAAATGAACTCCAGATGCACATACCACATTGTGTCCTGGGGAATCGAACCTGGGTCCTTTGGCTTTGCAGGCAAATGCCTCAAATGCAAAGCTATCCCTTCAGCCCTAAATAATTTTTTTTTAAGTGAAAGAAACTATCCTAATTGCATTAAACAAACAACAGGAATGACAGTGCATGTGTTATGTGTGATGCTTTAGCAGGAAGCTGGACAGTGCTTTTCTTTCAGGAGCCTCCCCTCCCCCAGAAGTATTCATCACCTGGGTAGATTAGTTGTGGTCGGTGTGGCTGGCCACTCTCTCTATCCCAGTCTTCCTTGAGTGCATATGGAAGCTGAAGATGTGTTGAGGTACCACTCATGACCATAGTATTTTGCTTTGCTAAAGGGAAATTTATCCTCAAGCGGGGGGGGGGGGGGAGGGAGGTGGGTATTATAGCCGCTGAGCCCCTCTGTTCTGTATAGAGGCAGTGTTTCACTCTGAAGCACAGATTATTTTTGAACTTATAGCCTCTTTCTCTTTCTGCCTCAACTTTCAAAGTGCTGGGGTCTTAGTCATGAGCCACCAGCCCTGGCTCATCTGAGCCTGTTGTAAGAGGCAGTCTCCTTGGCCAATGGGAAGAAAGACCCAAGAGCACGAGTGGAATCCAGTTTAGTTTGTTGATAGCGGCTGTGAAGAGTGTTGCTGATGGAGTGTGAGCTCCCTGGCAGCCCAGGAAGAAATGAGGTCCTCAGTCCTACAAGTGCTGGGAACTGAATTCTGCCAGCAACTGAACGGAGCCTGGAAGTGGATTCTTCCAGGAGCTTCCGAATCAGAGGACATTCTGGCCATCACTTTGATTTTTGGCTCTGAGACCCTCAGCAGAGAAGCCAGTTTGGGCTCTCTGGGTTTCACACCTGGAATACTGAGAACTAGTAAGCGGGTGTTGTTTTAACCCCCTGGTTGTAGCTGTAGAACACCAGTGAAAGTTAAGGCCTAGGTTAATTCTTAACATTTGTCAGATTTTAGTCTATTTTTCTATGTTCTCTCAGGAGTAGGCTTACATTAGACTCGCTATGGGCCCTTGGGGCCAGAGGTCACTGTGTTTATAGGCTGGTTTGCCTTGGAAGTCATTGTTCGCGAGACTGCAGCACTTAGTTTGGATGGTCAGTATATCGTCCCGCTGAATGCAGACAGACCTGTGTGAAAGCCAAGGGTGTGCGTCTTAGTGAGAGGAAGAGGAGTTCAGCACCTACCTACCTTCCTTCCCTCCTTCCCTCCTTCCCTCTCTTCTTTCCCTTCTTCCCTTCCTCCCTTCCTTCCTTCCTTCTTTCCTGAGTTATGGTCTCAATAAATAGCCAAGGCTGACCTGTAGTTCAGCATGTAGTCCCAGGCTGGCCTTGAACTCATGGTGATCCTGCTACTTCTGCAGTGCTGGGATAAAAAGGCGTGAGCCACCACACCCAGGAGAATTAAGCTTTTTTTTTTTTTTTTTTTTTTGGTTTTTCAAGGTAGGGTCTCACTCTAGCCCAGGCTGACCTGGAATTCACTATGGAGTCTCAGGGTGGCCTCGAGCTCACGGTGATCCTCCTACGTCTGCCTCCCAAGTGCTGGGATTAAAGGCGTGTACCACCACTCCCGGCTAGCTTTCTTTTATTTTAAAAATAATACTTTATTTATTTGAGAGAGAGTCAGATACGGCACATGAGGGCTTTTTGCCTCTGCACACGAGTTCTAGATGCATGTGCCTCCTTGTGTCTTTGGCTTTACTTGGGTACTGGGAATCCAACCCAGGCCTTGAGGCTTTGTAAGCAAGTGCCTTTAACCATCTCTCCAGCTCTGTGTGAGCTTTTGATTGATGCATCAGAAACCACCATGGTTTAGTGGCTTACAAAATGCAGCTATTCGCCACAGTCTTTCGAGTCTAGGCACAGGTCAGCTGGCTCTTCGCTCAGCCTTCCCTCCGCAACTGTCGGCGTCAGCTCAGGTTCTGTTGGTCATTGCAGGTCTTCACCAGGACCTCTGGCTGTTGGCGTAACTCAGTGCCCTGTGGTTGTAGGGACTGTGGCTGTCTTATCTCATTGGTCTTCTTCATAACTTCACATTTTGCTTCTTGAAGATGAGCTGCAGGAGTTCTTTTTTTTAATGTTGTTTATATAGTTGAGTGAAGGAAGGGGCCCGGGTGATTGGGCCTGTGCACCAGGGTCTCCAGCCACTGCAAAGGAACTCCAGACATATGTGCCACCTTGTGTATCTGGCTTACGTGGATCCTGGGGAATCGAACCAAGGTCCTTTGGCTTTGCAGGCAAACACCTTAAGCGCTAAGCCATCTTGCCATCCCAGAAGTTCTTGCATACTTAACAGCTTTTCCAAACCCTGTGGGCTTGGTCCTGCCGACACCCCAAGGGAAGAACTTATACAGGCCATATATACCATGAGGCTCAACTTCTGTGCCATCTCCGGATAGCCATTGCTGACTGACCATTTTGTCGCCTGACTCTTTCTTAGTTAGAGCAGTACATGCAGTGTAAAGTCCAGGCATGGAAGCTATTAAACACGGGAAATGAATAGAGCTCTGTAGTCTTGTACCTGCTCTGACATTCAGTATCTGTAGACTTCAACTTTTAAATTTGCAAAGGTAATTGCACTTTTCTACTCTTTCCCTTTTTGTAGTTGGAGATAGGGAAAGGGGCATTTCTAGAACACTGTATTTTGGACACAAAATCCTCACAATCACATTCTCTGCTTCTATAGTGTTGTGGTCTAAGAGTGCTCTGTTACTTAGAGGGATTCTCTCCTTGCTGCAGACTTGACGGTTGTGACTTAAGACTCTATTTACTACATCGAGAAACTGGGGAGAGGAAACAAGCCATTTGCAGTTAAATTATTAGAGAATAAAGATATGCATGTTTCTTAATTATTTATATTCTGCATCCTCTTAATAAGGTAGCTTCCAGTAAAAGGCACAGCTAGCCTAAAATTAAAGCAATTAAAAAACGTAAATGTTCTATTGTGGGGATTTTAACAGCTCATAAAGACAAAGATGTCCTTGCCCATTAAAGCAAACACCAAGGAGTCCAAACTTTTCATGAAGAAGATTTTTACAGTTACCTGTCCATTTTGAGAGATCATTGCCTCAGGCCACAGTGACTGGCTGTGTGACAGGGTTAACCTGACTGTACTCCAGGGAAACTGTCAAGAAATGGGCAATAAATTAGTAATGTAAAAAGCTACAGGCAGCCAGGTGTTGATTGACTGATGGAAAAGGTAGGGAGTAGGCTAATGGAAGGTGACATACAAACCCAGCTGGTGACTCTGAGCTGAGCTGCGCCAGGGTACTCCTGCCTCTGCTTATCTGCCGTAAGTGGTGGTAGCTTGTAGGATAAACATACAGACTTGGGGGTCAGGCTGTCCAGGGTCAATGTTCATTTCCCCATCTAACTCAGCCTTTGCAATCCTAGGTTTCCAGTTAAAAGGAGAGTTTAAAGAGCGTCTCTGTAAAACATTTAATGGCACACTGAGCAATGGGGTGGACTAAGGCAAAGCTGTCACTTATGGGAGCTGTCAGCCCCAGCAGGCAGGAGTCAGAATTGCTTAGAATTGCAGGTGCAGGATGAGAAGAGAAAGCAGACTGTCTTTTAGTTGGTTTGTTACTATTTTTCAACCCTCTTCAGTTAAGGTATTGCCTAGGTGGATCCCTTCTCCCACTCGCTCCTTGACAGGCCCAGCTCCACACAGGAGCTCTCTGGCATGTATGCTGTGTCTTCTATTGTCCTTCCCACATTGGAGCTGAAGAAGGCATAGTCACGGTAGAGCAGATGCCAGCTGGACATGATCTTAATAGCACTGTGATAGAGGATTGTGTAGAAAACTTGGCCCAATAAAACTAGCGAGGCATTATTAGTGTGGGTTGGAAACTATTGAGTAACATGTAACAAGATCGAGAAATAGGAAAAAATGAAGCCACAACACATTAATCAAAGACAGAATTTATTTTATGTTATTTTATTTTTTGGGTCTGGATCTAAAATATTATGATATTTCAAATATGTTAGCATTTAGTATGAGCCAAATGGTGATCCTGGTTGGTTCTTCTAGCGAGAGTCAAGAAGACAGGTAGATGTGAAAGCAGAAAAGACAAGAAAATTCAGAAAGTCAAGAAAATGACATCTTCCACCTTGCTTTGAAATTTTCCCAAAGCCTTCCATTTCATCTGTAGCCTCAGAATATTTTGGAAAGGGCCTTTGTAGGCAAATCACCATAGAAACCTTCTGGAAGGGGACTCTCCTTTCTCCTTTACACACCTCCTTTTCCCACCTGGACAGTCCCCTTATCACCCATCTTGACACAGAATCGAGACTGTGTATTCATTCTGGTCCTTCTTGTCACAGTCACACCAGTTAACGCATTTGCTTCATGATGGTTTTCCTAGTGTAAAACACTGCAATAGTTATTTGAACTTTGTAAAGTTACTGATATATTATCAGTATTATATATGTATATATATGTATTATAGATTATAAAATGGCAGTTTCTCTCCCCCCCACCTCCTGAGATAGGGTTTCAAACTAGCTCAGGCTGACCTGGAATTTACTACCTAGTCTCAGGGTAGGCTAGAACTTGTGGTGATCCTGCAACCTCTGCCTCCTGAGTGCTGGGATTAAAGGCGTGCACCATTACACTTGGCTAAAATGGCAATTTCATGTAGAGCTAGTATATTCTTCCTGATTCTCTATTATTTTAAGCTTATATATACTTAAACTATAACCTTTTATCACTTAATTCCTAATGTAAGCGCGTGTATGTATTTTTATCTTTTTAAAAAATTAATTAATTTATTTAAGAGTGACAGAGAGAGAAAGAGAGAGAGAATGGGCACGGCAGGGCCTCTGACCACTGCAAACAAACTCCAGATGTGTGCACCCCCTTGTGCATCTGGCTAATGTGGGTCTTGGGGAGTCGAGCCTTGAACTGGGCTCCTTAGGCTTGACAGGCAAGTGCTTAACCGCTAAGCCATCTCTCCAGCCCCATAATCTTTGGCGTTTTTGAGACAAAGTCTCCTAGGCTGGCCTTGAAACCACAGTTCTCCTGCCTCAGCCTGCTATGTGCCTGAAGGGAGGCAAAGGGGTACAAGTAGTTGTAGTTGAAGGGAGAGATTTAGCGTGACATGCTGTTCAGTATAGTTATTTTGTATATTAGGTAACTCTAAATTGCTTTTGGTAGAGAAATCCCAAGTGAAGCTTTTATCTGGTAAACTTTGAAATGGATTTGAAATCCATCCAATGTTAATTGCTTCAAGGGTTCATGAGGTTTGAATTGCACATGGATCTTACTTAAAGAATCACATTAACCTGACATTATTCTAACAAGTTTTACAAGTTATTTATAAGTTTTCCCTGTGGGAAGAGAATGCATAAAGATTAAAGAAAACTTGGATGACAAATGTCTGTGTATTAGTCTATTTCCTGTTACTGTAATGAAATACCTGTGTCTTAATAACTTATAAAGAAAAGGAGTTTACTTATAACTCATAGTTTTGGAGGCTGAGTGTCAAATTCAAGTAGCCCTTGGGTTAGGCCTCTGGTGAAGCCCTAATTGTGGCTGATGTCATACCTTAAGTGTCTGTAAGATGGAGCCACTAGCCATTTGGTAAGACAGGAGGGGTCAGAGAGAAACTGAGGTTGTCAGCAGAACAGTATTATTCTATTCCAAGGGCAGTGTCCTCAGTGACTTTCCTGTGGGCCCCACCTTTTTTTTAACAGCCCCCTCCTAGGAGCATCTCGCGCCCCCCCCCCCCCAATCCTCTGCTGGGTGTTCTTCAACCATACACAAACCAGGCCAATAACAGATAGGCTCCTGGGAATAGGAAGTAAGTTGACTTACAGGGTCATCACAGAGCATCACCAGAGAGCAATGCCCAGTGTCCACGTACCCTCTCGTCCCCTTCTCAGCTGGGACATTGGGCCCATTTGCCTCAAAGCAGAGTATGAGTCCTAAGCGGCAGGTATTTAGCAAGTCCATCTGTCCACAGTGTATCATAGTGCATTTTTACTGTTTGAGTTATAATTAGCTAATTCAGAAATGAAAAGTCCTATGACAGAAAACAGACACTGTTCTCACAAAATGAGAAATAAAATTCAATCTTACTTATTATTTAAATCAATTCTTTTTAAATTGGAGAATTGTTATGCGGGAAGCTTTCAACATAATTTTTTCAATATTAGATGCTTAGAACTAATTTGGATTTAATTAACTCAGTATTTATCACATTTAATTCTTACTGCAAAGATTAATGCAATTTATTTCTCCTGGAAAATTTTAGGGTCCTATGAGTCAGGGACTTCAGCCAAGACTGGCAACTTTGAGAAACCACTGGCTCAAGAATTTAGGAATTTCTCTAAGAATGAGGTCTCTTGTATTTAATCCAACAGTTTAAAAGGCCTGCATAGTTAGAACATGGTTCTGGTGTACACTTGGTGCCATTCTCCTTTGTTTTCAAAGCTTAGTTTATGTTTCCTTAAAAGCAAAGGAGAGGTCTGGAGAAATGGCTCAGTGTTTAAGACGCTTGCCTGCAAAACCTAACAACCCAAGTTCAGTTCCCTAGTTCCCATGGAAAACCAGTTGCACAAAATGGCTCATGTATCTGGAGTACATATGCAGTGGCTAGAGGCCCTGCTCTGCCCATTCTCCTGTCTGTCTCTCTTCTCTCTCTCTCTCTGCTTGCAAATAAATAAAAGTACTTTCTTTTTTTAAGCTGGCAAGGTGGTGCGTACCTTTAAAAATTCCAGCACTTGGGAGGCAGAGGAAGGAGGATCACTGTGAGTTCGAGGCCAGCCTGAGACTACGTAGTCAATTCCAGGTCAGCCTGGGCTAGAGTTAGACCTGACTTCAAAAAACAAAGAGAGGAAATGCCTACATTGCCTTGAAGACTGCAGCTTTCCATTGGCACACGTTCTTCCTGTGGCAAAGTTGCATGTTCATTCACGGGGTAATCGTAACACCAAACTCCTGCTATGGGCAGCGCGTTCTAATGCGCCTGCATACGTTCCTGGGTGTTTTTTTTTTTTTGGTTTTTCGAGGTAGGGTCTCACTCTGGTCCAGGCTGACCTGGAATTAACTCTGTAGTCTCAGGGTGGCCTTGAACTCATGGCGATCCTCCTACCTCTGCCTCCCTAGTGCTGGGATTAAAGGCGTGCGCCACCACACCCGGCATTCCTGGGTATTTTCAAGAGCCCTGCATACCCCATGTACGCTTGGAACTTTCCTTGCTGCCTTGTTATAGCTCATGTTCCAGGTACTCCGTGGTCTGGATTGCCAAGGGTCCCTCCTCTGTCAAACACTTCGCCTCCCTCTGGCTAGCACCCTGTGAACATAGTTCTAATGAGGGGGGCTTTGGGACGAGATTTCTGTATCTTCTTGTGTTAGTATTGTTTCATTGTCACCCCAGTAAGGCAGGATTCTATCTTTCTGCATGTCCACCACAGCGCCTTCCACAAGTGTAGAACTAAAGAAAGCTTCTTTCCTTCCTGAGTCTTTCAGATAAATAGTTGTCCTGCTGGGTTTGTCTCAAAGGGAAATCTTCCGAAGGGTGCATGTGGGTCACATCAACCCCACAGGTCTGACTGCTGTCCATTGGCATCATTACCAGGTTGATACTTAAAATATGTAGTTTAAAAGATACCTTTATTTATTTATTACATAGAGAGAGAGGCACACACACAGATAGAGTGGGCATGCCAGGGCCTCTGGCCACTACAAATGAACTCTAGACAAATATGCCACCATGTGCAGCTGGGGAATCAAACCTGGGTTCTTTAGGCTTTGCAGGCAAGCACCTTAACCACTAAGCCCTCTCTCCAGCCCTAAATAATGTAGTTTTTAATGTTCGTTACCAATGCACTGACCTCAAGATATCATATTGTCTTAATGATAACTTGTCATATGGATTACTGTTGAACTTTTGTTTATATGTAGTTCTAAGTGGTTTATTAAATTTTGTCTTATGATAATTCACATTTTTAAAAAATTATTTATTTATTTATTTGAGAGCGACAGACACAGAGAGAAAGACAGATAGAGGGAGAGAGAGAGAATGGGCGCGCCAGGGCTTCCAGCCTCTGCAAACGAACTCCAGACGCGTGCGCCCCCTTGTGCATCTGGCTAACGTGGGACCTGGGGAACCGAGCCTCGAACCAGGGTCCTTATGCTTCACAGGCAAGCGCTTAACCGCTAAGCCATCTCTCCAGCCCGATAATTCACATTTTTAAACTGACCTCCCACATTTGTATTTTCTGTCCTGTGACATGACCTAGTGTTTTATGTAGAGCTTAGTTACATGTGCAGTGATGTGTCAGGATGAAATATCTTCCTGGCAGGATTGACTCTCATATGTGACAATTCACATATTCTTATTTATGTCACTGAGTTCTGTATTACTCAGAGAATTCTTATAGTGGTGGCTGGGAGTCATGTGTCTTTATTGTCTGCACTGGCTACAGACCTATTCCTGGTATATTATATTTGCTTTGTACTTCACATTACTTATTTACTTGGCTTTGGTTTTGTTTTGGATGGGGAGTGGTTTCGAGGTAGGGTCTCACTCTAGCCCAGGGTGACCTGGAATTCACTGTGGAGTCTCAGGGTGATCTTCCTACCCCTGCCTCCTGAGTGCTGGGATTAAAGGCGTGAACCACCAGGCCCAGCTTTGTTTTTGTTTTTAAAGTTATTTATTTATTTGACAGAGAGAGGGAGAGAGAATGGGCGCACCAGCCTCTAGCCATTGCAAACAAACTCCAGATGCATGTACCCCCTTATACATCTGGCTTATGTGGGTCCTGGGGAATGGAACCTGGATCCTTTGGCTTTGCAGGTAAACGCCTTAACTGCTAAGCCATCCCTCCAACCCCTGTGTACAACTAAACTATAGCTCTGGCCAGCTTTTCATCTTTCATCCCAGGATCTAGTCCATAGTTGGGTTTTCTTCTCAATCTTCTGTTGCTTGTTAAGAGTTTCTTTTTCCTTTCTCTTTTCTCTCTCTCTCTCTCTCTTTTTTTTTTTTTGAGGTAGGGTCCCACTTTCGCTCAGGCTGACCTGGAATTCACTATGTAGCCTCAGGGTGGCCTCCAACTCATGGTGATCTTCCTATACCTCTGCCTCTCGAGTGCTGGGATTAAAGGTGTCCATGTCTGGCGAGTTCCTCTTTCTCTATCTATTCATGACCGTAGCTCACAGTTTTGGATGCTGTCTAGCAGCCAGTCACTAAGATCGTTCTTGAGGGTAGGTGCCCAGGTGCATAGACAAGGCATGTCTACACAGTGCTACCTTTGATTTATACTTGAGGGGGAAAGGGAGAGAATGGACACGTCAGGGCCTCCAGCAAAGCAAACCAAGAGTTTTGCTCTTGTTCTGATAACATTCTAGTGGCTGTGGTTATAATATACAAATTTTAAAATGTTTTCATTTACTCACTGGACGGGGTTGTGGGGGGGGAAAGAGACTGGGTGTACCAGGGTTTCTCTTGCCTTTGCAAATGAAGTCCAGATGGACGCAGCACTTTGTGCTTCTGGTTTTATGTGGGAACTGAATCTGGGCTGGCAGGCTTTGCAAGCAAGCCCCTTTAAATGCTGAACCATCTCCCAGTCCCCTATGGTTACAGTACATTTGATTTGTCATGGTAATGTTCATCAAGCATTTGTTAAAAGAAAGTGTTCATTCCTAAGCCTCTCTGTTTTTCTGAATTGTAGCTCCTGGGGTCTTCTCACTGTTTCTCTGAAGACCTACCCCCCCCAATCATCTAACTGCATCCATATCTCCATCACTGGCCCTGTCTGCTCTGATTCTCTCAGAAGGCACAATTTTCTTTCTTCCTGTTATCCGTCTTCCTCCTCCTAGCCTTGCCCAGATTTACAGTTTGCCTGCCCCATTTTCTCTCAGAACCCAATAAAGTTGTCCTTGAGCTGACAAACCGTCAGCCAGCCAAAACAAGATAGATGACTATGTGGTTGCCTCTTGAAGGAGGAAAAGAATGTCATTGTGTACAGACTTGCTGACACAAATAATATTCACAGCTGGGCATGGTGTCACATGGGGGAGGCAGATGTGGGAGGACCAGTGTGAGTTTGAGGGCAGCCTGAGACTACAGTGTGAGTTCTAGGTCAGGCTGGGCTACAGACCCTACCTCTTAAAAATAAATAACAGAAGACTATTGGAGCCAAAGGGGACTCCTTACAATATACTCTTTCAGTCACAAAATGGCCTGGATATCCATGACCTCACAGTGCAAGACCAGTATAATAGGAGGAAAAGATGATGGCATCAAAATAGATGTGAGACTGACAGAAATGGCAAAGGGAGGGCTGGAGCGATGGCTTAGCGGTTAAGGCACGTGCCTGTGAAGCCTAAGGACTCAGGTTTGATTCTCCAGATCCCACGTAAGCCAGATGCTCGTGGTGGCACATGTGTCTGGAGTTCGTTTGCAATGTCTAGAGGCCGTGGCACACCCATTCTTTCTCTCTTTCTTTCCCCCTCTCTGTCTTTAATAAATAAAATAAATAAATAGATAGATAAATAGGGATATGATGGACAGTGGAGTTATGAAGGGGGAATTATTATGGTTTATTTTCTAAATTATGAAAATTGTCAATAATAATAAACCAAAACTGGGAATTGACCTTGGTTCATTTATTTGGTTATTTTTCATATTTATTACATTTTATAGTTTATTGTTCCTTGCTTAAACTTTCTTTTTCCCCTTCCTCCATCCCACCCTCCTTTGGTACTTGGGGTCAAACCTAAGGGCTTGGACCTGAGGTGCACCCCTGGCTCTGCCCAGGCTTTCTGGCTTGGTTTTTGTGGCTCCTTGCCTGTTGCACATGCGTGTTGCTCCTGTCTGCATAGCACTGAGGCTCCTGTTGGGTCGGCGGCTTCTTAGCTGTCTCTGCCTCACCGCTCCTCTCTTCCTAGCCTCGCACGTGTGCTGAGCACTGTTTTCAAAGGCACTCGAGCAGTCAAGTTCCAGTCTCCACTGTGTTTCTGCTCACACCGGGCAGTGTAAGGCTTCTCAAGCCAGGTTCATGCTTGGGGTTGTGTTGGGCTATAACTCCCATGTGTGAGCTGGTTACTTTGGGGATTGGCTGGACCCAGAGGCCAGCAAAGTGTCATCCAAGTTTTTCCCCCTGAACTGTCACTACCAAAATGCTCACGGTTGGTGGGATTATCATTCTGGCCTTTTGTCCTCAACTTGCTTCTTAGTTTTTTGATACTTTTGTTCATTTGTTGTTTTTATGTTTTTTTTTTTTTTATGTTTTGCTTTGCTTTGCTTTGCTTTGCTTTTTTTTTTTTTTTTCTTTCCCCAAGGTAGGGTCTCACTCTAGCCCAGGCTGACCTGGAATTCACTATGGAGTCTCAGGGTGGCCTTGAACTCACAGCGATCCTTCTACCTCTGCCTCCTGAGTGTGCCACCATGCCCAGCTCATCTTACTTGGTTTAATGTGTTAGATTCCCAAGTGAGTGAGTGAGCATGCATGTGTGGGGATTTGGAGGTCAAAGGACAACCTGGGGTGTCCTCCTCAGAATTTAAAAAAAAAAAAAAATTAGGCAGAATCTCTTGGCCTGGAGCTTACCAATTAGGCCAGACTAGCTGGCCAGCAATCCCCAAGGATCCTTCTTTCTCTATCTCCAGAGCACTGAGATTACAGGCCGGCGCCACTATGCCTGGCACTTTTATGTGGGCATTGGGGATCGAACTAAATGCTTGCAAGGCAAGCACTTTTACTGATTGAATTGTTTCTGTAGTCTAATCTCATGTTTCCTTTTGTATTTTTTTTCCCCCTGAGGTAGGATCTCACTCTGACCTAGGTTGACCTGGAATTTACTCTGTAGTGTCTGGCTGGCCTCACAGTGATCCTCTTACCTTTACTTCCCAAGTGCTAGGATTAAAGTGTGCACCACACCTGGATAATCTCATGTTTTTAAGTAGATCAGAAACTTTGTGAGTTGGATATGGTATCTCATATCCATTTCCTATGGCATCTAATATACTGGTAAATGGATAATGTGTTTCCCACAAACTTATTTTTTAACTATATGTTGGTTAATTGATAAGATGGGCAATTCTCCAAATTAGTGATTTCTGTGTTTATAATTTAAAGCATGTGAAATTCTCTCATTTCCTCAATGTGGGATAACCTGAATTCAAGTAATAGCTGGAGCCTTGGGTATAAAATGATATCCAGGGCCTTTTCTCAACATTAGTTTTTACATGTTCAAAAAGGAAAGATCACTTGGATTATTTGAAGTTGAAAATTCGGGCGCTGAAATTCCTCATAAAAGCTGAGCACAGTGGCCGGTGCCTGTCACGTGGGAGGAGACAGGAGGAACCGAAGTTAAAGTGCGTCTTTGGTTCTGGTGATTTGAGGCCCGTCCAGGCTCCATGAGAACCTCTCTCAAAAGTAAAAATTGGGTTGGAGAGATGGCTTAGCAGTTAAGGTGTTTGCCTGCAAAGCCAAAGGATCCCGGTTCAATTCCCCAGTACCCACATAAGCCAGATGCAGAGGTTGGCGCATGCAGCTGGAGTTCGCTTGCAGTGGCTGGAGGCTCTGACATGCTCGTTTTTTCTCTCTCTCTCTTTATCTCTCTAATATATAAAATGTATTTTTTAAAAAGTAAAACTTGAAAAAATAAAAAGAGAGGAAGATTTTCATATAATGATTTCTTTTTTTTTTTTTTTCTTTTTTCAAGGTTGGGTCTCACTCTAGCCCAGGCTGACCTGGAATTCACTATGGAGTCTCAGGGTGGCCTCGAACTCATAGTAATCCTCCTACCTCTGCCTCCCGAGTGCTGGTATTAAAGGCGTGCGCCACCACGCCCAGCATATAATGATTTCTTTTAAGCTTGCTTTACTGTGGATTTGTATTTATTTACTTCATTATACCTCAATATCAGTGCATCTGGATCCATATAATGTAAACATTTTCACACTGTAGACTTTTTTTTAAAGTTGTTTTATTTATTTATTTATTTATTTATTTATTTATTTATTTACTTACTTATTTATTTATGCAGATACAGAAGAGAGATGGAAAAATATGGGCATGTTAGGGCCTCCAGCCACTGCAAAGGAACTCCAGATGCACGTGTCACTGCATCTGGCGTTACGTGGGTAATGGGGAGTCGAACCCATGTTGTTAGGCTTTGTAAGCACACACACTAACTGCTAAGCCATCTCTCCAACTCAAGACAGACATTTTTTAATAAAAAACTTTTTATTGACAATTTTCCTTAATTACAGACAATAAACCATGATAATTCCCTCCCCTCCCTCACTTTTCCCTTCACAAATCCACTCCATCATATCCCCTCCCAATCTCAGTTAGCTAAGACAGACTTTTTAATCTTGCCATTTCTGTTTATAAATTGTCCCTTGCTCCATTGTATGCGGTCTACCTCCTGAGTAACAGTAGTATCACACAGGGAGCTAGCTCTATGTGTGCTCCTGAGATGGGTGTGTCCATTCTATTCTCACCTTCCAAACTGAACCTTGCCTTGTTTGAGTGGGCGCCTCCGAAACCAGGGATCCACGTGTTGCTCCTAACTTTTCCTTCTCCCTGTTGGCTCTTGGGTACACTTAACAATTCTCTAGTGGCTGTTTGAACTATTCGTTGTCAGCCTGGCATGATTTGTTTCACTTGTAAACAAAATGGTTAAACGACTGTTGATTTTTGTGGCGGCTCAGTTGCTGAGAGCGAGGTGCTAATGAGGTGCAGGTCAGAGGTTCAGCCTCTGAGTGGGTTGCTTAAGGTTCCCAGTGGCCCATGGCCACAAGCTCTCACTCCCTTTGCCAGCTGTCTTGCACATGAAGGCTGTGGCTCGTTCTGGGGACAGAGCAGAGGGCGTAGATAAGAACAGGCAAATCTGTCATCTCTGCCAGTAAAGACAACTCCCGCTGATAGGTCAGTAACCTTCTTATTGAAGAAGAGCGCCTCAGTGTGAGTGCCTATAGACGTGTCTGCCTGGATCTTTTTCTTAAAATAACTTGTGATTGTGTGGGTTGTCGGAAGCCAGGTTAGAATATAGCTTATATTTTAAAGCATGTTAGAAAAGAAGAATGTCTATTTTGGTTTGTAAAAGATCCTTGTTCCTAATCAGAAAATTTTAATGCAATTCTGTAAACTAGAAATACAAGCCTCAGGGCTGGACTGATGGTTCAGTGGTAAAAGTGCTTGATTGCAAACCTGACGACCCTGGCTTCATTTCCCCTGTATCCACGTGAAGCCAGAGGCTCCAAGTGGTGCATGCATCTGGAGTTTCCTTGCAGTAGCTGGAAGCCCTGACATGCCCATTGTCTTTGTCTGTCTTTCTCTGTTTACAGATAAATCAATTAATTAAAAGATGGTGACACAAATACTACTCATATGGCTAATCTGAAATCCAGTTTATAAAAACAGATCTAGGGCCCACAGAGAAAGGAACACTAAATTAGATCTTTGTCTTGTCCACCAAGGCTCAGGAGGAAGCGTCATGGAAGAGGGGGCAGGGACATTGTAAGAGCTCTAGTGTCGCAGTCAGGTTAGCATTGCTGGCAGAAATCACCCAACCAAGCTTGTGTGTGTGTGTGTGTGGGGGGGGGTTATTTTGGCTTATAGGCTCGAGGAGGAAGCTCCATGATGGCAGGGAAAACAATGGCCTGAGCAGAGGGTGGACATCACCCCCTGACCTACATCAGGTGGACAACAGGAACAAGAGAATGTGCCAAACACTGGCAAGGGGAAACTGGCTATAACACCCATAAGCCCGCCCCCAACAACACACTGCCTCCAGGAGGCTTTAATTTCCAATTGCCATCAGCAGGGGAACCTAACATCCACAACATCAAAATCAAACCACCACAGAGGGTGGAAAGAGCCTGAGACAATTTTTTCCCCATCTCTGCGGAGACTGACTTAGTCCTCTTGGTGAGAGGATTGCCATGGGTTCAAGGCTACCCTGTGAAGATGACATAGTAAATTCCAGGTCACCCTGGGCTAGAGTGAGATTATATCTTGGGAAAAAAAATGGTGTATGTGTGGGGGCTGGAGAGATGGCTTAGCGGCTAAGTGCTTGCCCTGTGAAGCCTAAGGACCCTGGTTTGAGGCTCGATTCCCCAGGACCCACGTTAGCCAGATGCACAAGGGGGCGCACGTGTTCCTTTGCAGTGGCTGGAGGCCCTGGCGTGCCCATTCTCATTCTCTATTTATCTCTGCCTCTTACTCTCTCTGTTTGTTGCTCTCAAATAAATAAAAATAAAAAAAAAAGTATGTGTGTGTGTGTAGAGAGCGAGAGAAATATAAGCCTTAGAAATCAACTTTGATTAAATCAATAGGGGAAGTGGGGATCCCTGCTGAATTCTTGTCACAAAGAAACTTGCCAACCTTAGCTCCTCCTCTTGAAAGAAAAACAGACATAAGTGCTCAGAGAAAGAACTTGGGCTGGAGAGATGGCTCATTGTTAAGGTACTTGCCTGCAAAACTAATGACTGGAATTCCATTCCCCAGCATTCACGCAAAGCCAGGTACACAATGTGACATGTGCCTCTGGAGTTTGTTAGCAGCAGCTAGAGGCCCTGATGCACTCATTCACATCTCTTCTCTTCTCTTCTCTTCTCTTCTCTTCTCTTCTCTTCTCTTCTCTTCTCTTCTCTTCTCTTCTCTTCTCACAAATAAATACATAAAATATTAAAAAAGAATTTCTCTTTTAAGTATATAAGTACTGTATTAAAAAATATGTGTGTTTATTTGAGAGACACTGGATATGGGCACACCAGGGCCTCCTGCTAGTGAAGTCCAAACTCATGTGCTATACTATGTGTGTGACTTTATGCAGTAAGTACTGGGGAACTGAACCCAGGCAGGCAGGCAGGCGGGCGGGCTCTGTACGCAAACGCCTTTCACTGCTGAGCCATCTCCAGGGCTGCAGCACCTCCAAGGTAGGGTCTCACTCTAGCTCAGGCTGACCTGGAATTCACTACATAGTTTCACGGTGGTCTTGAACTCTCGTCAATCCTCCTACCTCTGCCTCCCGAGTGCTGGGATTAAAGGTGTGCACCACCACACCCGGCTGCGCACCTTCTTTATTAAGGCAGTTTAGCAGAAAATTTTTCACTAAGGGACCAACACATGTAATTGGATGAATTTGTTTTCAATTTCAGAACAGATTTGATCTCAATTTTGATATCATTAATTAATCTGACTATAAATTTAGAGATCACCTTATGAAATATTTCAAGCCTGTAAATGATCTCATTTTGTAGTAATGTGAGTGCTGCTTTGAGACAGGATCTAACTCTGTATTCTAGGCAGGTCTGAAACTCACAGCAGTCTTTCCTTAGTTTCCCACCATGCCCAACATGACTTCTTTTTCTTTTCTTTTTAAAACTATTTCATTTTTTATTTATTTGAGAGAGAGAGAATGGGCATGCCAGGGCCTCCAGCCACTACAAAAGAACTCCAGATGCATGCACCACCATCTGGCTTACGCGGGTCCTGGGGAATCAAACCTGGTTCCTTAGGCTTCATAGGCAAGTGCCTTAACCGCTAAGCCATCTCTCCAGCCCTCTTTTTGTTTTTCCCCTCTCTCCCTCTTGTATTGCCTACCTTCCTGCTCCCCCACCCCTTATTTAGTTTAGGCTAACCTTGAACTTTCTATGTAGCTGAAAATTGTAAGGATGACCTAGAAGTTCTGATCCTGTCTCTACCTCCCAAATGCTAGAAATATAGGCAAGTACCACCAAGTCAGTGTTTTGAGATGCTAGGGATTAAACCTAGGGTTTCATGTTTGCTAAGCCAGCACTGTACCAGCTGAATGATTCAGATCTTTAAGAAATATATTTTATTTCTTTACTTGAGAAAGAAAGAGGCAGACAGCGTGAGAGTCGGTGCACCAGGGCCTTTAGTCACTGCAAACACGCTCCAGATGCATGCACCACCTTGTGCATCTGGCTTATGTGGGTCCTAAGGAATTGAGCCTGGGTCCTTTGGCTTTGCAGGCAAGGGCCTTAACTGCTTAGCCATCTCTCTAGCCCTGATTTGAGAGTCCCCCCCACCTTCCCCGAAGTAGGGTCTCACTCTAGCTCAGGCTGACCTGGAATTCACTATGTAGTCTCACGGTGGCTTCGAACTCATGGCGATCTGCCTCCCGAGTGCTGGGATTAAAGGCTTGTGTCGCCACGCCAGGCCTTGATTTGAATTCTTAATTTACATGTGTAAGTAAAGTGTGTATATTGGGGAGGGGGTGTGTATGTATTTAATTTCTTAAAGGTGCACCAGTCCTGGGGAAAATCTTTTGGGTTATAGTGACTCTCAGAGTGTGGGGTATGTGGCTTTGGTGGTATATTGTCCACAGACACTTTATTTCTGTAGTCAATCCTTTGTTTTGATGCGTGTCGGAAGAATCTCTAGGAAAACATGAGATTTTGGAGATACCTTTCTTACGATGACCTTTTCCACACATACATTTTGTTTTATAGGACAAATAACTAAATGTGCTTATATTTGAAAATGGCACAGATCATATGTAGATGAAATAGAATCTCTGTGGGTGTTCTAGGAGGAACTTAAGGTTAGGAAACTTGGGCTGAATTGTGCACTGGCATAAGAAACTGAGCTCTCTAAGAAACAGAGGGAAATGAGACAAATTTAAGTACCTCATGTACCCAGAAGGCAAATTGCTTTTGTTTTGTTGTGCTACAGATTCAACCCAGGGAATTAAACTTGCTAGACAGCCAACTATAGGTAAGCACACACTGCGCCTTATAACTTGGTTTCTGGTTTTTTTAATTAATTTATTTGCAAGATTAGAAAGATAAAGATTATATGTATATGTGTCTGTGTGTGTGTGTATATATATATGTGTGTGTGTGTGTATGTGTGTGTGTGTGTGTGTGTGTGTGTGTGTGTGTATGGAGAAAGAGAGAGAATGAAAGAAGGAATCGGCAAACCAGGGCCTGCCACTGCAAATGAACTCCAGATACATGCACCACTTCATGCAGCTGGCTTTACTTGGGTACTGAGGATTTAAACCTGGGCCGCCTGGCTTTGTAAGCAAGCTCCTTTAACCGCAGAGCCACTTCTCCAGCCCACTGGTTTCCGCTTTGAGACAGGGTCTTACAGTGAATATGTAGCTCAGGCTTGTTTTTAACTTTACAGCCCAGACTAGGACTTGTCCTCCCTGTTGCTCAAGTGTTGAGCCTATTGGTAATTTTTTTTTTTTGAAGACTTATTTTTACTTATTTGAGACAGACAGATGGTGGGGGAGAGGAAGAGAATAGATGCACGAAGGCCTCTAGCCACTGCCAATGAACTCCAGACACCTGCATCACCACGTGCATCTGGCTTACGTGGGACCTGGAGAATTGAACCTGGGTCCTTAGGGTTCACAGGCAAGCCCCTTAACTGCTAAGCTTTCTCTCCAACCCTCTTTCCCTCCCTCCTTCTCTCCTTTCTTCTCTTCCTCCTTTCTTCCCTTCTACCTTCCCTCCCTTCCTCCCTCCCTCCCTCCTTTTCTTTCTTTGGTTTAGAGAGACTTTATTAGATTAAGAGAAGGAAAGAGGAGGAAGTACAGAGAGCTCCCATCAGCCACGTGGGATAGAGAGCACATTTGAGGGTAGGGTTTAGGAGAGATGAACAGGCAGCACCAAAGAGCTTCTTTTATTTTTTAAATTTATAACTCTTTTCTAGGTTTGACATGTTCATACATTTATATATGTGTGTGTGTGTGTGTGTGTGTGTGTGTGTGTGTGTGTATAATGTATTAATTTTTTTATTTACTTGAGAGCTATATAGACAGAGAGAGAGAGAGAGAGAGAGAATGAGAATGAGTGCGCCAGGGCCTGCAGCCACTGCAAACTCCAGACACATGCGCCCCCTTGTGCATCTGGCTAACATGGGTCCTGGGGAATTGAACCATGGTCCTAAGGCTTCACAGGCAAGTGCTTACCCACTAAGCCATCTCTCTAGCCATAGACATAGAGAGGGAGAGAGAGAGAGGGAGAGAGAAAGGGAGAATATGAGCGTACCAGGGCCTGGGGAATCGAACCTGGTTCCTTTGACTTTGCAGGCAAACACCTGAACTACTAAGCCATCCCTCCAGCCCATATATAATATTTTGATCTTATTCTCCCCAATTACCCTCTATTTTCCTGTCCCTCTCCCATTAACATCCCTCTTCTTCACTAAGCCCCATCTTTCATGTCTTAAAAAAATTTTTTTTCAACTCACTTGAGTTTAATTAGGATTGCTTGCATAATAATAAGTGCAAGGTTATTTACCATGGAATGGGTAATTTGCCATTGGCTACACCACTGCGGAAGCCCACTCCCCTCTTCTGCCACTATTAGCTGCCATTAGCTACTCTGGCAGTTGTGGGGTACTATGCATCCTTCCTCCCTAGAAGGCTGCTATAGATTCTTGAGCGTAACAGCCTTGTTGTATCCAGAAGCCAGCATTCCCCAGCCCTTCTTCCATCCTCCTGCTCTTACATTCTTTCTTCTCCCTCCTCAGTGAGGCTTCCTGAGTCTTGGAGCAGGTTGGTTTAGATACACTGAGGCTGAACACACAGTAGTCACGTTTTGGGAATTTTTCCAGCTAGTCATCTCTGCATTAACCTCTGTACACTGTCGTGGAGAACAGCCATGCAGGAGTGGCGGGGGGTCGGGGGGACCGGTGCCATGTCCCTAGCTGTAAGTTTCTGGCCATGTTTATAGTACCAGCCATGAGATCTGAGCTGACCTTAAGCAGTTGGTGACTCGTATAATAGTCATGCCATTATTGCCGTAGTGGGCCTGTCATGCCAGGCTGGTTGCTTACAGAATACTTATGGTCCACAGCTGGGTAGAACTGTTGATAGTTTTTCCCTCAGCAGCTTGCATAGCACCTTCTGGTATGAGGAAGCCTGGCCGGCTGCAAGGAAGCCTGCAGCTCATTTCCAACTTAGCCTTTCTACATCATTCAGCTGAAATGTGTGCTATCTTCAGCAAGAGGAACTTAGCAGATCTTGGTGGGCAACCAGGTGCCATGATGGCAGCGAACTGTTTGTCTGAGGTGCCTTCGCAGCCTCCCTGACCTGCACCTTTGGTTGTTAGCTTGTCCCTCGTTCTGGAATTCATGACTAATAACCTGTGTGCTTCTTGGAACCACCTTATACACTCATATTGGGGACCTCCATTCAAACGCTCTTAAAAAAATACTGTATTTTAGGGCTAGAAAGATTGCTCGGCAGGTACCGGCCCATGTTCACTTCCTCGGTATCCATGTAAAGCTGGTGCATAAAGTGGCACATGGTCTGGAGTCATTTGTAGTCACAGGAGGCCCTGTTGCATCCATACTCACTCTTTCTGTCTGCCTTTCTCTCTCAGATAAATTAGTAATTTTTTTTTTACTTTTAAAAGATTTATATGTTAATGGCTTACCCAGGTAGTAGGTTTCCATATGGTTTGTCCCACATATCTATAGCTTTCATTCATCAATTAATTTTTTTTTCTTTTTCTTTTTTTTTTTGTTGTTCATTTTTATTTATTGAGAGTGACAGAGAGAGAGAGGGAGGGAGAGAGGTAGAAAGAGAGAGAATGGGCACGCCAGGGCTTCTAGCCACTGCAAACGGACTCCAGATGCGTGCGCCCCCTTGTGCATCTGTCTAACGTGGGTCCTGGGGAATCGAGCCTCAAACCGGGGTCCTTAGGCTTCACAGGCAAGCGCTTAACCGCTTAGCCATCTCTCCAGCCCTCAATTAGTTTTTTTAAGCTCTTGATTACATATTATGTGTCAAGTAGTATAAAATAAGAAAGATGTCTAAAATAAGCTGTGGAGAAGTAAATGCAAGGCAACTTTATGAATCACAAGCAATTAATTCTCTGTTAGAGTGGATATGGAATTCTCGGTTATATAGTGAGTTTGAGGCTACCCTGAGGTACATGAGATTTTCTCTAAAAACACAACAGAACAAACAGACCAAAAAAAAAAAAAAAAACAATGCAAATATAGAAGAGGAATGGAAGACATATAAGAGAAAGTCTGCCATTCATTTGTTCATTGATTTATTATTACCAGCGTGCCTCTTACATGTTGAGCATACATCAGAGAGCAAAGCCGAGAAGTCTCTGCCTTCACGAAATTCCTTTACATTCAAATGAGAAAAGCCAGGTAACCAGCAACTCTACCAAATGTTAGCTGGTGAAAAATGGTGATAAATGCTGTGGAGAAATGGGGTTGGGAAGACAGCATTGCTGTTTGAAGTAGTTTGATTTGGAAAGTGGCATTTGATCCAACTTCTGAAGGAAGTGAGGGCATCATGCATGGAGAAAGCCTGTTCTGGATGGGGCCGCAGAGCATGCTGTGTATTTGAGAAGCAGATGGGGGGCGGGTAGAGTGAGAGCAGAGTGGAGGGTAGGAAGAGGGGTGACCCTCTGGAAGGCCCCAGGCTTTGCTGAGAGCGGGTTGAAGGGCCTCTGCAGCTGTGTGAGCAGAGGATCGACGTGGCTTGACTGATGGCATGTTTTTGCGTGTTTGTGTATGTGGCCGTGTTGGGGATTGAACCCAAGGTTTCATGCATCCTCAGCAACGTTTTAATGACGTTTTTAACCGCTGTGTTCAGGCAGCTCAGTGAGGCAGCTGGGGAGTATTCCTATAAATAGCTCAGGGGATATGATGACTTAGATTAGAGGGGCTGGTGGAGGCTGCAAGAAAAGGACAGATTTTGGATATATTTTAAAGTAGTGCTAACAGAATTTTGTTGATAGCTGATGTGAAATGTTAGGAAAAAGATTCAAGATTGTTGCCCTGAATAACTTAAGAGGATGGGGTTATTCACTGAGATGAACAGAAAGTAGGAGAGTAAAGGGAGATGGTGCATGATGGAAAGTAGACTTCTTAAAATATTTTAATCTGGCCAAGCTTGGTGGTTTAGGCCTTTAATCCCAGCACTTGGGAGGCAGAAGTAGGGAGATTGCCATAAGCTCGGGACCAGCCCGAGACTACATAGTGAATTCCAGGACAGCCTGGGCTAGAGTGAGACCCTACCTCAAAAAAAACAATAAATAAACAACTGAAAAAAAATATTTTTTAAAATCAGCTAGGCATGGTGGTACATACCTTTAATTTCAAGATTCCAGAGGCTGAGGATTGCCATGAGTTTGAGGTCAACCTGAGAGTACATAGTAAATTCCAGGTAGCCTGGGCTAGCGAAACCCTACGTCAATGAAACCAAAGAAAAAAAATATTTAATCTTAACTTTTACCTTGTATTGTCATACCCATGGCCTGGTTCACATACAGGACTTGATCTTTGCTTTTACTTTGAATTGATTACTATAGATAGATTTCCTAGAATACTTATTTTAAAACTATAAATATAGTGGTCAAGTATAGCTCATTCTGTTCAGTTTTTTTTTTTTCCTCTAAACTTCCTTCCTAAGCAGTTGGCTTCCAGATAGCACTGGATGCTGCCAGCTTTTTGACTAATTAGGTTAGAGGTTAATAGGAAGTCATTCTTACAAACATCAATGGGAGCAGTAGACCCAAATGAAAGGCTTGTATTAGGCAAAGATTCAGAGAATGAGATGACTAAAAGACAAAGTGTGAAAAACCACGTACCCATGAGAGAAGTGGACCGTATCCTTGGAAATATCTGTCCTAGTTGGACAGTTCCTTACTTTAATACTCATGTTTGGGTTTTAAAAATGAAAAAGTTAGGCTGGAGTGGTTAAGTTACTTGTCTGTAAAGCCAAAGGAACCAGGTTCACTTCCCCAGGATCCATGTAAGCCAGATGCACAAGGTGGCATGTGTGTCTGGAGTTCATTTGCAATGGCTAGAGGCCCTGGCATGCCCATTCTCTCTCTCTCTCTCTCTCTCTCTCTCTCTCTCTCTCTCTCTCTCTCTCTCTCTCTCTCCAATATTTATTAACATTTTCCATGATTATAAAAAGTATCCCATGGTAATACCCCCCCCACACACTTTCCCCTTTGAAATTTCACTCTCCATCATATCCCCTCCCCATCTCAATCAGTCTCTTTTATTTTGATGTCATGATCTTTTCCTCTTCTTAGGATAGTCTTGTGTAGGTAGTGTCAGGCACTATGAGGTCATGGATATCCAGGCCATTTTGTGTCTGGAGGATCATGTAGTAAAGCATCCTACCCTTCCTTTGGCTCTTACATTCTTTCCGCCACCTCTTCTGCAATGGACCCTGAGCCTTGGAAGGTGTGATTGAGATATTTCAGTGCTGAGTACTCCTCTGTCACTTCTTCCCAGCACCATGATGCCTTCTGAGTCATCCCAAGTTGCAAACAAACTCTATATGCATGTGCCACCTTGTACATCTGACTTACATGAGTGCTGGAGAATTGAACCAGGGTCCTTTGGCTTCACAGGCAAGCACCTTAACCACTAAGCAATCTTTCTAGGCAACAGTTTTTTCTTTTCAATTTTTTTATTAACAACTTCCATGATTATAAAAAATATCCCATGGTAATATCCTCCTTCCCTCCACTTTCCCCTTTGAAACTCCATTCTCCATCATATCCCCTCCCCATCTCAATCAATCAGTTTCTCTCTTAATTTGATGTCTTATCTGTTCCTCCTATTTATGATGGTCTTGTGTAGGTAGTGTCAGGCACTGTGAGGTCATGGGTATCCAGCCCATTTTATGTCTGGAGGGAGCACGTTGTAAGGAGTCCTACCCTTCCTTCGGCTCTTACATTCTTTCTGCCGCCTCTTCCGCATTAGACCCTGAGCCTTGGAAGGTGTGATTGAGATGTTACTCAGTGATCCAGTCACTTCTTTCCGGCACTATGATACCTTCTGAGTCATCCCAAAGTCACTGCCATCTGAAAAGAAAAAAATGTCTAGCCAAAGTGAGAGTAGCGTTAATATAAGGGTATAAATATTAAGAGAAGTGCTTACTGGGCAGTTTGATAAGTATAGTATATACATTTTTCCAGACATCAGCAGATGTTACACCCCTAGGTTTCATGACTACCCCTGTTTAAGTTTTCAGTGTCAGGGATGTGTTTCCCCCCATGGAGTAGGCCTCCAGTCCAGTTGGAGGGCAGTTGGTTTCCACCGTGACAGACATGCCACTATTGCACCTGTTGGCTCATTTGGCCTGGTTGGCCAATTATAAGGCTGGCAGTGTCCACACTGTTGAGTATCTTCACTGGTGGTATCTCTCCCATTGAACTATATGTAGAATGGCTTCTTCTAGCTTTCTGTCAGCTCTTTTTTTAAAGAAAATATTTTTGTTGCTTATTTTTATTTATTTGAGAACGACAGACAGAGAAAGAGAGAGGGTGAGAGAGAAAGCGAGAGAGAGCGAGCACGTGCGCGCAAGAGAGAGAATGAGTGTGCCAGGGCTCCAGCCACTGCAAATGAACTCCAGATGCATGCTCCCCTTTGTGCATCTGGCTGATGTGGGTCCTGGGGAATCCAGCCTCGAATTTAGGCTTCACAGACAAGTGCTTAACTGCTAAGCCATCTCTCCAGCCCTCTCACTCTCTTAAATAAATAAAGTTTTTTAAAAAGAAGAAAATGAAAAGGATGCCATCAAAACATCTCTTCAGAGGCCAGATAAATACTTATTACTTCTGTAGGATGAAATCAGATGATAGAATTGGTCAGTTTGCACTATTCATTTTTTTCTCCTAACTTTTTTTAAGTGAGAGTTTTCTTAACCTCTGAAAGTATAAAGGTCCAACACTGGAATTTAGAGCATGGTTGAACAGACCTTTTTAGCCTTGATGTTCATACCAAAATGATTTTTTTTCTTCCCTGTGGTGTCTTAGTCTAGCTCCTGTTGACCTGGAATTCACCATGTAGTTTCAGCCTGACCTCTAATCTCACTTTGTATTTCCCAGAACTGTGATTCTCTTTCCTCAGCCTCCCAAGTGTTGGGATTAAAGGCATATACCATCATGCCCAGCTGAAAATTATTATTATTATTACTATTATTATTGTGAGGTAATCATTTTATTAACTCCCCTCCCCCAATATCAGACAGGAGGATTTCCTAAGCATACCCCGGGTCAGTTTTCTAGTCGTCTTGCCTTCCCTTCTTCTGTCCTCCCTGACCTGGCACTCATTCTAGTTCCAGGCTGGCTTCAGCCTCAGCGATCCTCCTCTCTCTGCCTCCCAAGTCCTTCTGGAACTAAAGGCATACACCACCATGCCCAGCTCCCTGACCGTTTGTCATAGTATTTCTTTTCCTAATCCTCACCAGGGAACCAGTCACCAGAGTGGCTGAAAGACAATAAAGCATGCTGTGAAACCTACACCTGCGAGCTGGAGTCTCTTAGTGCTTCACAGACTAACACTGGTGTGATTGGAGGAGGATTTGTTGTAGAACAAAGTAAGAGGCTGTCTGTGCAGGCTGATGTGTAGGAGGATATCTGAGCAAGATCATTTCCTCCTTTTCCTATGGCTGCAAAAGCTCTTAATCAGTAGTCTAATACTCATTAGAAGACGGCATTATTAATTTTTAGCCATCATCCTGTTTCTGCTGTACTTTAGATTCTTTCTAACACAGTGCTTGATGTCCATTGTTCATTCCTTGAAAGAAAACCAAATGCTCTTTATGTGCTGGCAATAGAGTGTGAGCAGCCAGCGCAGTAGGCGGAACAGGTGCAGCTCGTGATGCTCACGCACGGCTCTGGTGGCGGAGGACAAAGAGCCAGTGAGGAGATGTGCGTGCACAGATAACCACATAGTTAGAAGTTCTGCATGTGCAACCTGTGTAGACGCGGATGTGGGTCTGCCATGTGTATCAAGGCGTGTGTTTTGAATATTAGATAAATTACTTGTGAATTAGAATTTGAAATTAGATTGATAGTTACAACGACCTCTGTTGTCTACAGAAGAAAATGCTAACCACTTATTTAAAATATCTTTTTGCTCGTGCTAGAGATCAAGCCCAGGACCCTACATATGTTAGGCACGTGTTCTGCCATTAATGCTCAATCACCATTGGGTGATATTTTCTCCTAGGGGTGGGGCTAAGGCCTTGCTGTGGTGCTTAGGGTGTCCTGGCATGCCTGATCCTCTTCCCTCAGTCACCCAAGTACTGAAATTACTGGTTTGTGTCGCCATGCCCAGGCCTTCTTGGCTCACATATTCTAGTTGTCTTCTCCCATAATGTATACCCACCCTTCCTGACTCTTGTTCCTTCACTCTGAGGCATGCGACCAGGCTTCCTTAATGAATGAATGAATGAATGAATGGATGTGCCATCCATCGATGTATCCAACATTATACACCATAGGCTGTCCAGGAAACAGTTGCAGTGACCTCTAGTCAAGTCAGCTGTGTGTCCCCTTCCTTCACTGTATGATACTTGCCTTGGGAGCATGAGCTCTATCTAACATTGAAGTAAGAGTTAAGCACATTCAATATGTGCAAGGCAGTAGAGTCATCTCTATCCACATGATTGCCACGTTCTCAGAATGCCCAATCCCAACATCCAGCACAGTCTTATGCAGGATGCCAGAGCTCCATGCGTGGCCTCAGCGTTGATATGATGAAGAAGCGCTCTGTGTGTTGGCAGGACAGGTGCTTGACAAGACCTCTACCAGGTCCCCTCTCCCCCCGTAGTCCAGGCTGCTCATCAGTTAGGAGGCTTACCTGTCCACTGGCCAGGAACCCGCTTGGCAGATCCCTGTGGAGCGGTGAAACTTTCCTATTTCTGTGTGCCAAAAGAAATCTCTCCAGAGATCCTGATTGGTTCACTGGAATCTGAAGCAGATAGCCTTGCCATCGGGAGGAATCTCTGCTTCATGAACTTTAGATACAGGATGCTGTAGGGAACTTTTTTGTTTCTGTTTTGACAGACTTGGGGACATAGAAAGTCAGTGTCTCTCCTTCCCTCCCCACCCATATATGTAATTTTTTGTATATTTTCATGTATTTGAGAGCAACAGGCAGAGAAAGAGGCGGAGGGAGGGAGGGGGGGAGAGAGAGAGAGAGAGAGAATGGGCGTGCCAGGGCCTCCAGCCACTGCAAACGAACTCGAGACGCAAGCGCTCCCTTGTGCATCTGGCTAACGTGGGTCTCGGGGAATCCAGCCTCGAACCAGAATCCTTAGGCGTCACAGGCAAGCGCCTGACCGCTAAGCCACCTCTCTAGCCCTATAAATAATCTTTTTATGACTCAGAATCTGTTCGCCATGACGGGTGGGCTGTTGAGGAGGAGGACAAGGAAGGCTTTCATGTCATGTCTCTCCACCCTGGCCCCTCTCCTTCCCAGGTTTCTTAGTCATATTAACTTGGTGCTGGTTTTCCTCCCAGTTCTCTTTACTGTTGTTGGTCAGTCACCAGCATGCAGCACTGGTGGAGTATATGTGGTCAAGAGGACCAGCAGTGTCCACAGCAAGCTTTGTCCTTGGTTCCTATGCTCTATACCTAGACATGTTCAGGGGACTCTGAGCAACCCTGACCGCGAGGGAGCCCCTCTTAATATAAGCTCATGTAAGCTAGCCTAGATCCCAGGTTGGCCTTCCCAGCTCATTCAGAGAGTGCTCTAGGAAAACAACGTAATCTGTCTGACAGCCTTCCTCAAGTCATCGGTATATGTTGAAGAAATGTAATAGCTGTGTCTTCAGATGTTTTGTCTTTCTCAAAAGTTAAAGTTGTTTATCTGACCTATAAACCAGTGAAGCAGTATAAGTATAGTAGAACATGTCAATAAAGTAGATAAAAGAGTTTATGTTATTTTCTTGGGATAAATGATCATTTATGTATAAGTAATTTTAAAGCCCATTATTACATCCTGAGCTAAAGAGATGACTGAGCGTTTAAAGACACTTTCTTGCAAAGCATAACACCCCAGGTTCAATCCCCTGGTTCCCATATAATCCCGGATGCACAGGTTTCACATGTATCATTTGCAGTGGCAGGAAGCCCTGGCACACTCATTCTTTCAGATACATAGCTGGCAGAGAGCTGAGTTTTTCGGTTTGTACCTTAAATTCTTAGCTTACTGTAGTAGTCAGCTTTACTTTTTTGGGATGAACTTCTAAATCAGGCATAACTTAGGAGAGGGAGGGATTTATTAGAAGCTTCCAGATGCAGGGGAAGTTCCGTAATGGCAGAAGCAGCTGGTCCGTTTCACAGGCCCACTGTGAGAGAAAGGAGCACAAGCAAGCACACTCCAGGAACCCCAGGCAGAGCTCAAGCACTTTGCTTATCTTTGACTGAAAATTTTAGATCTATCCCCCAAACATACCTTAGAGCTGTACCCTAGTATCTGACCACAGTGATCCCAGGCAGCTGGAAATCCAAGAAGCCTTAATAGAGCTCCTGAATCTACTGGGGAGACATCCATTCAGACTACCATTTAAACTTGTTTTTTCTCAATTTTTATTAAGATTTTCCATGATCATAAAAAATATCCCATGGTAATACCCCCAACCCACTTTCCCCTTTGAAATTCCATTCTCCATCATATCCCCTCCCCATCTCAATCATCTTTATTTGTTTATTTGAGAGAGAGAGAGAATGAGATTGGGTGTGCCAGGGTGTCCAGCCATTGGAAATGAACTCCAGGCACGTGCACCCCCTTGTGCATTTGGCTAACGTGGGTCCTGGGGAATCGAACCTTGAACTGGAGTTCTTGGCCTTCACAGGCAAGTGCTTAACCACTAAGCCATCTCTCCAGCCCTGCTACACTTTCTTAATAACATTTGTTGTATGACTGTCCCTCTTTAGAAGAAAGATGGTGGTGCTTGAGGAAAGGCCCAGCGGGCCAAGGTAGTGTGAAAGCTGGGTGGAAAGCGGTGCACAGCTCTGTATTCCCATTGCCCTTGGCGATGGGAGGCAGAGTCAAAAGGAGCCCAAAGCACACCGGCCAGCAAGTTGGGCCTCCCCAGCAGTAAAACAAAAATGAGAGGGCCTGTTTCAAACAAGATGGAAGAAGTGGACCAAAACCCTGAGATTGTCCTCCGGCCTCCACATGTGTGCTATGATGCGCACACACACACTGTAATTAAAAAGATAAATAAATAAAAGAGACTGGTAGTTTTCTTGTATAGTGCCAAAATTCAGAGGCTTTATGGCTCTTTTCTTGAAAAATTAAGCTATCAAGTCAGTAAATATTTATTGAGCCCTGACACTGGGCCATGGTGTGTACATTGTTTAGCTTCTAGTCAACTGTAAAATAACCATGGACTAATGTCTCTTTAGATGACTTTGAGAAACACAAGGTGGGGATTGAGCTTTCAGCCAGAAACTTTTGTTTTCCCTCCCTGAATTGTCGTCAGTCTCATTATATGAGAGAATTTAGAGCTCATAAGACTCAAACTGCTTCTGTCCAGCTAACATCCTCACTACTATCTGCAGTTGCTTAGTGAATTATTAATTATATAAAAATTTCCAAACCCTTTTGGGCTCTATAATAGGTAAAGTCTTCATTATATTTTGTGGTAGTGGTTTGGGCCTCATCATTTGCATATCTTTCGTGACTTTATACCTGCCCTCCCAGAGATTCTATTCTTCTTAATAAATAGAAACATAACCATTTATTTTGACTGGAGTTAGTTTTTATACCTAAGCTGTGAGTTTAGTTTTCTTAGTAGAATATTTGTTCTATTTTATGTGTTTGCCATGGAAAAAAAAAAAAGGAATGGCTGCCTGTGTTCTGGCTACTGTCCCCAGGCATTGTGTTTTGAAAGCATTTCATGTCTACCCCGTGTTACAGAGGCTCATACATACAGTGAGGTCCTGTGATAAATATTTTTTCATTGAATGAAGTATTTAAAAAAGAAGTGGCAGTTTTATCGTTAGTCATACGTTGATTGAGCACCACCAGTGTATTCATCATCGTGTACAGGACCCAGTCTAAGACAATCTGTATTTATTGGTTTCATAATCTAATTATCTATGAAATGGTCATGTGAAAACAAAACTCAAGGATCCATCAGTGGAGCAAATTGTTTGCATTTGTGATTAATGGCCTGCTATGGGTAATTAATGGGAAACTTTATATGGTTAATAGTGGGCTGCCAGCTTCATACTTAAAAAATATTATTTATTTATTTGAGACACACACACACACACACACACACACACAGATGAGCGCACCATGGTCTCCAGCTGTTACAAACGAACTCCAGATGCATGTGCCACCACCTTGTGCATCTGGCTTATGTAGATCCTGGAAAATTAAACCTGGGTCCTTTGGCTTTGCAGGCAAGCACCTTAACTGCTAAGGCATCCCTCCAGCCCTGGTTCCAGACTTATAGCAGCAAAAAATGTATCCAAAAGAATTATGACCAAATAAAATAATTCATATGATTAGTACATCCTAGGTTTAATTATGCTTGTATTTTATCCATTCGTGAAAAAAGGTAAGAAAAAGTAGGTAGTACCTAGTTTTCTTTTCCCCTCCCCCTTCCTGCTTCCCTTTCTTTCCCTCTTCCTTCTTTCTAGTGTGTGTGTGTGTGTGTGTGTTATATGCATGTGTGTGTGTGTGCAGTAGAAACCAGGGTATCCACATGTTTCTGGGAGAAAACAAGAGTCTCTCAGTGCACCTAGAGCTGCTACTTTCGGTTCGGTTGGCTGACCATTGAGCCCCAGCGGTTCTCCTGAGCCCACTCCCACAGAACCGGATTACAGGCGTGAGTTAGTACCTCTTTCATTGCCTTGGCTTGACTTCAACTCATTGGGATTAAATGATCTTCTCCCTCAGGCTCCTGAGTAGCTGGGACTAAGGTGCCCATTGCCATGCCAGGCTCACTCTCAGCTCCTTCCAAGTCACTTGTGAAACAGTTTGAACATAGGACTCTTCTACATGGCGGTTTCCTTAACAATCTTATTCACTTTCCCTCTACTTGTAGTCAAATATGTCTTTTTAAAATGCCAACTCTGTATACGTAGTCTATTGGATGTTGGATAACTATTTAATCAGTGTTAGTGGGATCGTGTTACCTAAAAGCATGTTCGTGAATTGTACGTCTGTGTTTCTGCTATATACTTTGTAAGCTCTACAGTGTGTAGCTCATGCGCTCTTGCTCCTTCAGCAGACAGTGCTCAGCGTCCATATCAAATACAAGGACTTGTGGCTCCTAACATGCTGAGAGCACATGCACAGCCCACTCGCATACATTTCTACCACACACTCCCATTTTATTTATTTATTTATTTATTTGGTGTTTCAAGGTAGGGTCTCACTGCTCAGGCTGACCTGGAATTCACTATGTAGTCTCAGGGTGGCCTCGAACTCACAGTGATCCTCCTACCTCTGCCTCCTGAGTGCTGGGATTAAAGGCGTGCACCCAGCTGTGTGTGTGTGTGTGTGTGTGTGTGTGTGTGTGTGTGTGTGTGTGTGTATGTATGTATGTATTTTTGAGGTAGGGTTTCAATCTAGCCCAGGCTGACCTGGATTTCACGATGTAGTCTCAGGGTGGCAACAACCTCTTAGCAATCCTCCTACTTCTTCCTCCAGAGCATTGGGATTAAAGGTGTGCACCACCACGCCCGGCCACACTCCCATTTTATACATGTGGAAGCTAAAATTTAAAGAAGACAAATGTTTGGCTAAGGTCATGCAGCTAAAAGTGGCAGAGCTGTGAATCAAACCCCATGAGTCAGATTCCAAATCCATTCTTAACTTCTTTATGATCCTGTGGGTCAATTACCTTTCAAAAATTTTCAGTAATGAGTAAGCAAACTTACATGAAACATGAATTCTCCTGCAACCAAACTGAATAGAAAACAAAAGCACAGTCTGGAGATGGAGTAGATTTCTACGAAATGGGAAGCCTTGGAAAGGCCTCCTTAGAAAGTGAGAAAGACAGAACAGGAATGGTGGGCCAAGCAGGGTATTATTTGCTACCCAGTGAGAAAATCTCTCCTTACGCCGTGAACCCTTTTCTCTTTTCTACTTGCACCACCTGAATGAAGATGGTCTATTTATTGAGCTCTCACATCTCACTGCTGGGCGACATCAGGGAGCTCTTTTTAGGATGGCTGTCCATCTGTTCTCCTCCAGGAACTGCTGGATCAGTGCCACTGCCACTTGGCTGCTGGCTTCAGGAGAGCCTGAATCTGTGAGCGGCTCACACCAGGGAGAACAAGCAGCTCTTCTCTTTAAAGTGTCGATAATTACATGACCATAATTAGAAATACAGCCTCCTTTATACAGTTTGCAGCTCATGAGGAATGACTTTTGCTTACCCACCATTTTCTCCTGTTGTCTCACGTGCTGAAGAAGAAGCCGTACCCTTGGCCTCATCACTGACTGAGCAGGATGGAGAAAGCCATGTTCACCTGCAGCTCATGTTTTGCGGGGTGGCTTGGTAACTACCTGCCCTTGCCCAGCTTTTGGTGGTTGTCAGCCACATTGGCAGTATTATTGTCTGTAAGGACCTTGGTGCCAGCTTACATTCCTTTCAAACAAGAGATGATTTAGGGGGAAAACACCTCATGAGTGGAGTCTTCCAGTTTTGGTTGTTGTGGCAATGGAGTTGAGTTTACAGTTGTCTTTATAAGAGATAACATTGTTTGGGTGGTTTTACAGTGCTCAAAGAGACATAGGTCGCCCCTGGGTTTTGCCTGATGGTTTGGAGTTTGAGCAGATGTTGATTAATTCATGAGCCCCAACTGCAAAGTAGATGTTCAGTATTGATTAGACATATGCTCCTGGTTGTATGCTGTTAAAAAGGACTCGGTTGTGAAATACTCCTAAAGCTAAATCAATAAACTACTAAAGCTGGTTTCCCCCATAAATGTTTGCATTTTATCCCTTTACTAAATGAGGAAGGCTGTTAGGAATTTCTATGATCTGCCTTGTTAAGAAAACTAGCAGTATCTTTGGGACAATTGTTCATGTGTTAACTATTGCAGGTGAGCATAAATTATTCATATAAACATCTTAGCTGAAGATAATGCTGGCTCAATGTAAGAGATAACAATTTTCTTTGGAAAATTATCATGTTTACTGTGATGGCATGGGTAGAGAACTTTGCGTACAGTCCGTATACTAATAAAAATTTCAAGGGCATAGCTCCTCACAGTGTAAAAATGTCTGCAGTCTCTGTGCTGATCATAGCCAGTAATTGCTAAGCAATTAGCTGCACTGGCAGAGTGAGTCACTAGGACATTTTCTGCCATGGAGATTTTTTTTCTGAAGACTATTGAATTTTGAATCTTTTCTGACTATTTCCTGCTCAACATATAGGCCTTGTCTGGTTTTGAAGAAATCCTCAAAGCTCTATAGCTTTAGGCCTCTTCAGCATCTTTTCCTTGCCATTGTCTTTCAAGTTCCTGGAATGGGCTGTGTGGACTTTCTGATCATGCCATCCCCTTCCTTAAATCTTTTCAGTGGCTCATTTCCTTTTGCACCCATTCCCGTGTCTGCCCACCCCACACATGAGTCAGTCCCTCAGCTGCTACAGACCCTCTGTCTTCTTTCTCCATAGATCTTCAGTTCCTCTGGGTAGCTCCTTCTTGGATGACTAAGTCAGTTTTTGTGAGCCTTCCTAAAGCACCGTCATATTCTTAGGTCTCTAGTGAATTAAGTAGAGAATTACTGATGGTCTCCTCGAAATCTACTTACAGTCACACTCCAATTCTGTGCAGCCGCTTCCTCTAATACCAAATTATAACCTCCCTCTTCCTCGATTCCTACTTCCAGAATGCAATACAATGACGCTTCCAGCCTGTTCTACCTACTGCCCCTAACTCTAACCCCAGCCCTCTGTGCCACACTTTCCCCTCAGTGTCCACGTATTGATCTAATTCAAGCTCTTAATGCAGTCTCTGACACGCATGCAGTGAATATGCAATATCTATTAGCTATCGTTGTTTATTAACTGAATGTGATAGAATGAAGAGCACACCACATCATATACAATGTATGCATGTACACTTAACATACATATGTGTATATCTCCAGCATTTTGGGAATTCAGAATTTTAATACAACAAATACCCTTTTTAGAAAATAAAAAACCCACATATATTTAAATGCAAAACACAGACTAAATTTGCACAAATCATGGCTGGTGAGACCTCAGTCTCAACAAAGGTGGGAAAGAACTGTACCCCTTGTTTCTCTACCCGCTGATGCCAGCTGTCATTGTAGCATGGTAGCTGGTCATTGTTGAAAAGCACCAGAATGCCATATGTGTATAGGAGCACTTGAATACTCGGATTAATCTTAAGTCCATCCTGTAATCATTTTTAGGGTAAAATTGAGTGGCAGATGCCTGCTTATGAAATACTTCTGAAGAAAACTTATCCAACACAGTCATCATCTTCCAAGAGCATGCAGTACCCACATGGCACTTACCCAGAGCAATAAACTATCCTATTACTGTCTGAAGACCTGAGGTTTCAAAGCTGTATGAACACAACTCACATACATGTGTGGATATGTCCACAGTTACATAGCTTGCAGAAAACCTTCCAAATTTTAATATAATACCCTTTTTAGAAAGTGAAAAAGAACCTCACATATTTAAATGCAAAGCATACAAAGTAAATTTGCATAAAGCTTGTCCTGAAAGGCCAGCATGGTCTCCTGTCTTTAGTCATGTGGAGACCAGGAGAATCAGGAACATATCTTGAGTTACTTAGTAAATTTGAGGCCAGCCTGAGCTAGAAAAGACCTTGCCCCCCCCCACCCCCCGCCACAAAAAAACCCCACCATAACTTAAAAACAATTTTAAAAATAATGGGCTGGAGGGATGACTTGGTAGTTCAGGCATTTGCCTGCAAAGCCTAAGGACCCACGTTCCACTCTCCAGATCCGACATTAGCCAGATGCACAAAGGTGAGGCAAGTGCATGGTCGCAATGCCCACTAGGTGGCGCAAGTGTCTGGCGTTCCAGTGCAATGACTGAGGGAGGCCCTGACCTGCCAATTTTTTTTCTCTTTGTCTAAAACAAAATAATAAAAGAAATTAATTTTTAAAAAATATTTTTATTTATTTAGCAGAGAAAGGGGGGGGGGAGAGAATGAATGGTCACGCTAGGGCCTCTAGCCACTGCAAACGAACTCCAGACGCATGTGCCCCCTTGTGCATCTGGCTAACGTGGGTCCTAGGGAATCGAACCTGGATCCTTTGGCTTTGCCGGCAAGTGTCTTACTTGCTAAGCCATTGCTCAAGCCCAAGAAATTAACTTTTTAATAGAATCAGTATGTGATTTACTGTACTGACGTAACTTGTACGCATGCACATATGCATATGTTCAACACTGGAGAACCCACAAGTGTGAGTGCAGTGTGTGCAGCCATTTTTCTTGTGCCATGAGTTGTATCATTGGGGTTGCGCTCTTGTGGACACAAAAATTATTTGAATTTCCCTGGTTTCACTTTCCTTAGATGATATAACAGCTTATGTCATTCAAGGTTGTTTCATTAATGCTCGTTTTGTAAAATAAGATTATTGGAGGAATTATGAGGAAAGGTGGCATGAGAAAGGTAGCCAGAGTTTCACTGTCTCATGCTGTAACTCTCCTCTCTCTTCAAGTGCAGATTTATTCCTAGTGATACAAATTGCTGTTTTCTTTGGCAGGCAGTGGATGCGAGTCTATGTGAAATTATGTAATGTCTGAAAAGTTATATTCATGATTAATTGGCCTAGTCGAGAATGGTATTTGTGTGTGTGGAATAAGGGGATCATGCTTTTTATTTGGCAGTGAGTTAAAGCACCCCGCTCAGATTGGGTTACTTTACAGTGCCTTTTGACTGAGAAATGTATGTTTAGTTTGATCTCTAAAAAGCATAAAACGTAGCTCTTGAGCCAAGTATGCTGGAATTCATATTGTAACCAAGGTCAGTCTTAGAATAACTTCAAAAGCAGTCTGTTCCACTCTATCACACCTCAGTTAACAAGGAAAGCCAAGAGGTTTGAAACAACATCATCATCATTTTAATAGCCTCTGAAAAGACAGCCAATCTTGATTACCCAAGGGTAGAGTGTATGGATTGTCAAATATTAGTTTAAAATTCTTCCTGACCTTGACCTTATCAGTTACACTGATCTATTTATTTATCTAAGCTGGGCTTTACAGGAGCTAGCAGAGAAACCCTTAAACAATTGCCTCTTACAGTATGGCATCTTGAGAAATGATGACATCCATTCCCAGTGGGTGAACTCTGCATCTCCAGTCCAGTCAACTACAGATAGCAAATATTTTGGGGGTAAAATTGCATCTGGATTAAATATGTACAGACTTCTGTTGTCATTATTCCCTAAGCAGTCACTGCAGCATAACTGTGTTTGTATAGTGTTTTACAGTGAGCTCATGAGCCATAAATAATGTAGGGATGACAAAATACACAGGAGAGCCAGGTGTGGTGGCACACACTTTTAATCCCAGCACTCAGGAGGCAGATGTCAGAGGATCAAGAGGATTTCTGTGAGTTCAAGGCCAGCCTGAGACTGCATAGTGAATTCCAGGTCAGCTTGGGCTAGAGCAAAACCCTGCTTTGAAAAATAAAATAAAAAGGCCTGGAAAAATGGCTTAGCGGTTAATGTCCTTGCCGGTGAAACCTAAGGACCCATGTCGACTCTCCAGGTCCCACGTAAGCCAGACGCACGAGGCAATCCGAGCATGCAAGGTCACACATAAGGTGTGGTGAACGCGTCTGGGGTTCGATTTCTGCGGCTGGAGGCCTTGGTGTGCCAGTGTTCGATCTCTCCCTCGCTCTCTTGCATAAAATAAAGGCCAGTCGGTTGGGCTTGCCTCAAAAAACAACCACACAACACACAGGCATATGTGCACTGGTTATATACATATTCTGCTTCAGTTTATATCAGGGATTGGAGCGTCTGCAGAGTCTGGTGTTTGAAGGGAGTCCTGGCACCATGCCCTAGCAATGCTAAGGGGCCCTATACGGTGACAGTGATGTTGATTCATGGAGACGATGTAGTGCAGTGACTGGAACCTGTCTTGGGAAAATTAACTTGAGTTTCTTTATCTACCTGCCTTTGCCATTATAGTGAGGAGTTCCGTGGTTACCTGACTCTGCGCCCACGGTCCCTGCCCTTGTCATGCTTGCTAATGGTGACTACCACCACCAGTACCACCACCTTCTGCTGTTACTGTGGTTCCATCTCAGGGACTGAACGACTGGGTTGGTGTTTTTTTTTTTTTTTTGTTTGTTTCTTTGTGGTTTTTTTTTTTGGTGTGTGTATTGACAACTTCCATACAATAAACCACTGTAATTCTCTCCCTTCTCCCACTTTCCCTTTACAAGTCCATTCTCCTCATCATATCCCCTCACCCTCTCCATTAGCCTCTCTTTTATTTTATTTATTTATTTTATTATTCTTTTTGGTTTTTCGAGGTAGGGTCTCACTCTAGCCAAGGCTGACCTGGAATTCACTATGTACTCTCAGGGTGGCGATCCACCTACCTCTGCCTCCTGAGTGCTGGGAATAAAGGCATGTGCCACCACACCCGGCTTTCTCTGTTTTATTTTGATGTCATCGTCTTTTTCTCCTTTTTTTTTTTTTTTTTGTTTGTTTTTTTGAAGTAGGGTCTCACTCCAGTCCAGGCCAACCTGGAATTCACTATGTAGTCTCAGAGTGGCCTTGAACTCACTATGATCCTCCTGTCTCTGCCTCCTGATTTTTCTCCTATTATGAGGGTCTTGTGAAGGTATTGCTGGGCACTGTGAGGTCATGGATATCGAAGCCAATTTCTGCCTGAACAATTCCATACAAGCAGTCCTACCCTTCCTTTGGCTCTTACATTCTTTCTGCCACCTCTTCCACAATGGACCCTGAGCCTTGGGAGGTGTGGTAGAGATGTTTCAGTGCTCTATCTATCTATCTATCTATCTAAAATTTGAGAGACAGGGAGAATGGTGTGCCAAGGCTTCTTTCTGTTGCAAACAAACTCCATATCCCCCTGCCACTTGGTATATCTGGAGAATTGAACCCATCTCACAAGGCTTTGCAAGTAAGTGCTTTTAATCACTGAGTCATCTTCTCAGCATTGGGGTTATATTTTTACTGTTTAAACGTGTGACCCAAGGGCTGGGAAAATGGCTCAGTAGTTAAGGTGCTTGCCTGCAAAGCCTAACAACCCAAGTTTGATTCCCCAATAATAGTAAAGCCACATACACAAAGTGGCACATGCATCTGGAGGTTTTTCTTTTAAATATGGAATGCTTCATGAATTTGAATGTCATCTTTGCACAAGGGCCATGCTAATCACTGTATCATCCCAATTTTAGTATATGTGCTGCTGAAGTGAGCCACTGGGGTTTGTTTGCAGTAGCATGAAGACCCTGCCATGCCCATTCTCTTTTTGTCTCTCTCTATCTGACTCTTTCCGTCTCTGATCATAGATACAAATGAATAAATAAAAAAAACTTACAGCTTAGCTGGGCATGGTGGCACATGCCTTCATCCCAGTACTTGGGAGACAAAGATAGGAGGATCACCAGTGAGCTTAACGCCATTCTGAGACTACAGAGTGAATTCCAGGTCAACCTGGACTAGAGTGAGACCCTATTTCGAAAAACAAAAACAAAACAAACAAACACACACAAAAAAATCCTGTACAGTTTTGAATTCAGTGGATAGAGGCCCTGGCATACCCTTCTCTCTCTCTCTTTTTCTCTCTCTCTCCTTTGTATGGTAGATCGCTGTAAGTTTGAGACTACATTATGAATTCCAGACCAGCCTGGGCCAGAGTACCTCAGAAACAAAACAAAATAACAATCATCATCATCATCATAATAAATTAATAACAAAATAATGAATGTGACTCTGCATCATTATTACCTTATAGGTTCTTTAGATATGCAGAATTTCAGGTTTTATCATAGAAGCACTGAGTAAGAATCTACACTTTTCACACAGTCTATAGGTTCACAGTAAAGTTTGATAAACCTTGGTCCACATGATATATCCCTCAACTATTTCATCTTGGGCCAGGGAAGTGGCTCAGTGGTTAAAGGAGCTTGCTTGCAAAGCCCAATGTTCCAGGTTTGATTTCCCCAATACCCATGTAAAATAAGATATACAGGGCTGGAGAGATGGCTTAGTGGTTAAGGTGTTTGCCTGCATAGCCAAAGGACCCTGGTTCGATTCCTCAGGTCCCAAGTAAGCCAGATGCACAAAGGGGCACATCTGGGATTCATTAACAGTAGCTGGAGGCCTTGGCACACCCATTCTCTTTCTCTGGCAAATAAATAAGTAAATAAAAAATTTAAAAAGATAGAGAGAAAGAAGCCAGGTGTGGTGCATTCTTTTATACATAGCATTCGGGAGGCAGAGGTAGGAGGATTGTTGTGTGAGTTCGAGGCCACCCTGATATGACATAGTGAATTCCAGGTCAATGTGGGCTAGAGTGAGACCATACCTTGAAAAACCAATAAAAAACATACAAAGGTGGTGGAAACATCTGGAGTGCATTTGGCAGATTAGAAAGAAACTGAGAGGGGGCTGGGGAAATAACTTGGAGGTTAAGGCGTTTGCCTGTGATGCCTAAGGACCCCGGTTCGATTCCCAAGGACTCACATAAGCCAGATGTACAAGGGGACACATGCATCTAGAGTTCATTTGCAATGGCTGGAGGCCCTGGCGTGCTCATTCTGTCTTTCTCTCTGCCTCTTTCTCTCTTTCTCAAATAAATAAAGAAATAAAATTTTAAAAAAATGTATTTTAAAAGCAAAAGAAACTAAGAGGGAGGGAAGTTAGGAAGAGGAAAGCCTCTTTCTTGATGTTACCAATGTTGCTTGGGCTTATGTACACTTCTCTTGTTTAACTGGAGGTTTTCCTTTGTTATAACATTCAACATGGATGTTTTATGGGCCAGTGAAAATCAATCCCATGATCTTGTAAATTTTAGTGAGCCAGGAGCTCATGATTGGACTCTAGTGTTATGTCTGAGGGTAGTTGTTCCTCAGTATTCCTCTTCGTCCTCTGACTCTTAAATTCTTTCTGCCGTCCCTCTCCTGCGATGTTCCCTGAACCCTGGAGGGGTGGTGTAGCTGTCTTGCTTTGGGTTTAGCACACGACAGTCACTTATCCTCAGCTCATTTGCCAGCTGTGCATCTCACATTAACCTCTGCCCACTACAAAATAGGACTCTCTGTGATCGAGCCTGAGAGTACCACTAATTTATGTTTAAGCATAGACATTTAGAAGGCCGTTCGCTAACCTGTCCGTCGAGCATAACAGTAGTTGGGTTCCCTCTAGGGCCTATGACTTCCCATTGATGGGGTTTTGACCACGTTTACCAGGTATGAGTTCCCTTCTGTGTGGTGGGCCTCACTTCTAATCAGAAAGTGGTTAGCTACCCCTAACAGTCATGCCACATCTTGTCTCCTAAGCTAGATGTGGATCACACAGGTTCTACTCTTTTCCCCTCCTCTCCCCTCCCCTCCCCACCAATAATGACCTTGATCGCCTAACCTTTCCTGCCTTCACTTCCAAGTATTGGGATTATAGGCGTGTACCCTCATGCCTGGCAGTATCCCACTCTTGTGAGATGGAGCAGCCATGGAAAGAGAAAGATACCAGGCAGCGTGGCAGCAGCCTTGGCTGGCTCACAGATAGTTCTGGAACTAGTCAGACCTCAGAGCTGTCCTGAGTTGGGCCCAGATGACCACTCCTTTATTTCTCTCCATCACTTAATAATGTGAAATTGTACCACTTGGATGTGGGCCACCTTGGGAAGAGCCATGAAGGACATGCCATTGCTGGAAACTGTGTCTTTCCATGCCACGTTCGGAAGCTGGGGCAAAAGGTTTGTCAGTGAAAGGGATTTTTTAAAAATTATATTTATTTATTTGTTTGTTTTTGTTTTTCAAGATAGAAACTCTAGACCAGGCTGACCTGAAATTTGCTATGTAGTCCCAGGCTAGCCTCAAACTCCCAGTGATCATCCCAAGAGTCGGTAGTAAAGGTATGTGCCACTACACCTACCTTACTTAATTATTTTTGAGACAGAGGCTCTTGTAGCCCAGGCCCTGGAATTCTTTTGGCTAGCTGAAAATGATCTTGACCTTCTCATTCTTCTGCCTGGTGTTACAGGTGTGCCCTCCCATCTGGTTTATGCAGCGCTGTGAGTTGAACCCAGCGCATTGTGCCTGCTAAGAAAAACACTCTTGTCAACTGAGCTACCTTCCAAGCCCCTTGAGTGCTTATTCAAATTTTCTTTTGCTTGGTATTAGTTTTGATATCAGTGAGATTGACTCTTTTATGTAAGCTGTCTCCTTAACTGACACAAAGTGGCATATATTTCCCAATAATTTATCTTCAAGATCTGTACTAACATCTCTTCCCTGATCCCAGCCCTTAGCACGGTTCCTTTTTGTTGGTTAGCTAGGGTGCTGAAACATCCATCTGCTTTGAAGCCCAGAACTTGCAAGTATTTGATCTACAGAAATCAAAGCATATTTTTGTGGATACAAAAATACTTGACAGAATGAGCCAGGTATTGTGGTACATATGCTCAGGAGGCTGAGGCAGGAGGGTACTGAGTTATACGCCATCCGGGGTTACATAGTGACACCCTGTCTAGAAATAATAACAGTAAATTAAAAATTGTAAACTAGCCAGGCGTGGGGGTGCATGACTTTAATCCCAGCACTGGGAGGCAGAGGTAGGAGGATTGCCGTGAGTTCGAGGCCACCCTAAGACTCCATACTGAATTCCAGGTCAGCCTGGGCCAGAGTGAGACCCCACCTTGAAAAAATAACAAATAAATAAATAATAAAAAATAAAAATTGTAAACTAAGGGCTGGAGAGATGGCATAGCCATTAAGTGCTTGCCTGTGAAGCCTAAGGACCCCAGTTAGAGGCTCGATTCCCCAGGACCCACATTGGCCAGATGCACAAGGGGGCGCACACATCTGGAGTTCGTTTACAGTGGCTGGAGGCCCTGGTGCACCCATTCTCTCTCTCTCTCTCTCTCTGCCTCTTTCTCTGTCTGTCGCTCTCAAATAAATAAATAAATAATGAAAAAATATTTTTAAAAATTGTAAACTAAGAGGATATTCTTGCCAGTTTTGTCTTAGCTCTAAACTGGAAAACATATCCACTTCAGAGAGAATAATTAACATTGTGTGTGTTTGTAATAAAATACTATGCAGTAATGGCATAATGACTGATGTATGCCATAGTATAGATAAGTCATGTGAGGTGGAAGGAGCCCTGTACAGGAGCCATGTACACACAGTTCTAAACAGGGTTCCATTATGTGACAGAAATCGGGAAGAGGAGTAGAAGACACTGGAGTGAGGGCAAGTAGGGAAGAACTTTTAGGAGTTTTGGAGTTTCTGTATTGTGATCAGGGTGTAGCTCTGTATTCAGCCAAAACCTACTGAACACAACATAGTGGTAGACGTAAAAATACCCTTTTTGGCTGAGGCGATAGCTCAGCGGTTAAAGACATGTGTTTACAAAGCCTGCGGGCCCAGATTCAAGTTTCCAGCCACTGACATAACGAAGAGTGAGCATTCGCTTGTGCTGGTGTGAGGCATTGGCATGCACATGCGCACACACCCACCCACATGCGACTAAACAAATTAAAAAATACTTTGGCTTGCATATAAAGCAGTGTGAATGTCCTTAGTGCCACTTAAAAAATGGTTCTGTGGCAAACTTTGCTACATGCATTTTTTCTTTTAAACAGTTGAAAAAAATAGTCATGGTCATTGAATGTTATAAGTTGCATATGGGCAAACATTTACAGATTCACAGATGTAATGAGCTTTCTTCTTCGTATTGTATTGCCTCATTGGGCTTCCTTATGTTCTAAAATGCATAGGAAATTGAACTTAAAAATCCTTACTCTGGGAGGATCACTGTGAGTTCAAAGCCAGCCTGAGACTACAGAGAGAGTTGAAGGTTAGCCTGGGCATGAGTGAGATCTTACTTCGAAATACTCATCCGAGAGGAAGCTTGCTCTGTCTAGCCATTCTCATTCCTGGCCCTGATGTCGCCTGTGTAGGGAAGAGTCATGCTGTGACCCCTCTGAGCAGAACCCGCGAGGCAGTGTTCATGGAAGGGCCCAGGGTAGTGTCTGGCCCAAACTACTGACCGGTCAGGAGCTTCCAGCGCAACAAAGACCTAAGGCATGAAGCTCCTGCTACTGATGACTAATTCCAAAACAAAAGGTGGCTCCTGACCATGCTTAGTGCTTATCCAGGCAGTCCTCCTGACTTCCTGCAATCAAAGGGGTCACATGACATGCGGAAAACAAAAGCCAAGCTGTCAGGGACTTGGAAATTCTGCACTGTGCATGGCTTGTGTGCCTCCAGGGCAATTGAGAATTAAATGTGGTAATGGAATTACACTACTTTTATTGCCTTTGGGAGGACAAACCCTTGGAGTACCAGTTACATGCAAGGTACACTGTGGGTGCTAAGTCAATGTCAGTAATGCGTAGCATACAGCCTCTTACTCGTCAGCTACTCTCTGAGTGTGGAGCATTGTCTGAGGTGGGGCCTCCAGCAATCAGATTTCTAGAGCATGTGACTGATGAGTGGTCTTTCTAGATTCTCCTACCTCTGTCTCATGTCTGCTTTTTCGTTCCTGGTTTGTGTATGGGAAGTACAGTTGAGTTCCCTGTCTTTCTCTGGTGACCAGTTAGCGCAGGTTTCTCTGGTGAAAGCGGTAACAAGAATGTCTGTGTTCAGTTCACACCACAGCCATAGAAGAGGTAGACACCATGTCCAGATAACAGTGGATGCCTTGAGGCCAGCTGTCCTTTTCTCTACTTTACCCATTGCTACAGTGCCTTCTCCTTATTGAGGAAAAGTAGATCAGTAACTACTGAATTTCTACCATTAGCACCTATTATATTTTCAAAAGTTTATACTAGAGTTTGTTTCTTTTTTGGAGGTGTTTGTGCGCTCATATATGTCTGTGGGTACATTTTTGTTTATTCTTATTTATTTGAGAGAGACAGAGAGAAAGAGGCAGATAGAGAGAAAGAGCGAGAGAAAGAGAATGGACATGTCAGGGCCTCCAGCCACTGCAAACAAACGAACTCCAGATGTGTGCACCCCCTTGTGCATCTGGCTGACATGGGACCTGGGGAATCGAGCCTCGAACCTGGTCCTTAGGCTTCACAGGCAAGCGCTTACCTGTTAAGCCATCTCTCCAGCCCTTATTTATTTATTAAGAGAGAGAGAGGGGGGGGGGAATATGAATGGGTATGCCAGGGCTTCCAGCAACTTCAGAAGAATTCCAGACGTGTGCACCTCCTTGTGCATCTGGCTTATGTGGGTCCTGGAGAATAGAACTGGGATCCTTTAGCTTTGCAGGGAAACACCTTAACCGCTAAGCCATCTCTCCAGCCCCTCACTGGCCATCTTATCTAGACAGATTCTCTCTCTGCCCCTGGAGCTCACCAGGTTGGGTGGACTAGCTCTCAGGTAAGGGTTGGGTTCTCCTCGCCTACCTCCTCAGCTCTCTTGGGTTATAGGTGCGCCACCACACCTAGTATTTTAAAGGGGTGCCTAGGGTTGATCTCATGATTGCAAGATAAGCCCTTTATCTCTGGAGCCACCTCCCCAGCCCAACCTGTTAGTTTTGTTGTCTTGAGACTGAGTCTCACTTTGTAGCCTAGGTTTGACTCAGACTCCCAGAAATCCTCCTGCCTCCTGTCTTCCCAAATGCTGGGATTGCGGGTGTTGGCCACGATTCATGAATCCTGTCAGTTTCTTTATTTTTATTAAGAGTGATGCATGCTTTAACCCCAGCACTTGGGAGGGTGAGATAGGAGGGGTATTGTGAGTTCAAGACCACCCTGAGACTACCCAGTGAATTCCAGGTCAGCCTGGGCTAGTACAAAACCCTACCCTGTAAAACCAAAAGAAAGAAAGGGAGGGAGGGAAAGAAAAGATGTTCTCAGGTGTTTGGAATTGCTTTAGTCAAAGTTCTTCAGAATCGAGGCTGTGAAGCAATCACTTTTGATAGTTTTTTTTTTTTTTTTAAGGTTTGTGACACTTGAATTCAAGTTAATTTAAGACTTTTTTAAAAAAAAATCTAAAGTCTGTGGCACTAATGTAATATAAATGTAAGATTTGTATTTCCAATATTGTGACAAACTCACCAAAAAGAACAGTTTGTAAATCCTAAATCTTCCTGTGACCAGGTGTTGACTTTCCAGCTGAGCTGAATCAGACTTTGATCCACTTAAGATGAGAAATGCAGCGTGTGCAGTTTCTAGTGCCAGGGCTGGGGGACAGACCTCAGAGGCAATCTTAAAAGCCAAGCCCCTGTCCAGATAAGACATGGTAGGCCCTGGGGAAACTAATTATTTCCTTGTCCTTTTCTTTTTTGTTTGTTTGTTTTTTTGTTTTTTTGAGGTAGTGTCTCCCTCTAGCCCAGGCTGACCTGGAATTCACTATGTAGTCTCAGGATGGCCTCAAACTCACAGTGATCCTCCTATCTCTGCCTCCCCAGTGCTGGTTTAAAGACATGCACCGCCACACCCGGCTGTCCTTGTCCCTTTTTTCAAAATGTGTAGACTTCATCTGCCAGAGAAGGGCTCATTGTTAGACTCAGTGTGCAGGATTTAGACATATTTTCCTCCAGTGGAGTCACTCTTCTTAATCATGTTCTTGGAAATGGTACACCTGCCTAATTAAAACAAGTTCTGGACTACAGGGGACAGTGTGAGCATTTCAATTAATGCCACACAAGTGATAATCATGGCTGATATTCTTAGAATGTCTCATTTTCATTTCTTTGTGGCTAGACTTCTGTTGTTTCATACTTCTAAACCTGCCTTGGGTCATGGGAATTTCCTAGGAGTGTGTGGTTTTGGTTTTAAGTGATTTCTTTCAGTGGAAAAAAAATGGGTGTGTTTTAGGAATATGCGTAGGGATGCTTTTAAATATTTTTGTTTCATTAAGCTTTATTTATTTACTGTCACTTTTAAAATACGGAGAACCTTCATCACTGTGACAGGGAGTTAAAATCCAGCTGTCATATTTAACGTACACATTTCCAGTAATAAATTCTCTTGCTCAGAGTAATACGGAAGCTCGATCCACAGAGCCAGTGAGGATGATATAGTGCTCCCTCACAGAACCAATTACCTGCTGAGCAGTATAACGAGCCGGAAAGTCCATATAGCAAGAGTCAAATTAAGATAAAATTGTCCATGTGACATCTTATAGTAAGTATGTCTCCAATTATCTTCAGGAAAAAAATTACTTAGCATCTTCTCACGTCCAGATTTACGGTGGAATGTCAGGAATGGACAGAACAAAACAAAAGGGTGTGTGAGCGCTGAGAAAATGTGATAGGCATGTGGTACATGAGGTTTTGTTCTGCTGGAAGGACCTGGAGTAAACTCACGTGCTGCACGAAGTGCTGGACGCCAAACCGCCTCGCCGCGCGTGGCTTCCTGACCACAGTTGCTCCGTAGCAGCAAGGTAATGCCAGGAGAGCTTTTCAAGTTGATGTGTTTCCAAAGACCACACAGATCGCTGTGGTCTATATCCAGGTCAAGATTGGGCTTAACCTGCTCAGGTTAGCAAGTGGTTATGTGGGAAGAAATGAAAGCTAGTTCTTTATTAGATCAGAGTCAAATAGAATGCTGAAGTGGCAAAAAAAGAATGTTAATATTCTGGAAACAAGGACAGTTTTCAACCCCCTGTCACTCTGCTGTCATTTGTGAGGTTGTGGACAATAATAAGTTCCTAGTAATAAAGTACCAACACTTACAGCATGTCTTTTCTAAAAAATCATTTTATTTGAGAGCGAGTGAGTGAGCAAGCGAGCGAGTGAGAGAGAGAGAGAGTGTGAATGGGCACGCCAGGGCCTCCAGCCATTGCAAACGAACTTCAGACATGTGCGCCCCCTTGTGCATTTGGCAAACGTGGGTCCTGGGGAATCGAGCCTCGAATCAAGGTCCTTAGTCTTCACAGGCAAGCGCTTAACCGCTAAGCCATCTCTCCAGCCCCAGCATTTCTTTTGAAAAATAGATTAAGGTCTGAGGATGTGGCTCAGTGGATAGAGGGCCTGCTTGCCATGCACAAAGCCCTGTTCTATTCCCAACACTACGTAAATGTTTACCCAGCATCTGGAAATGAAGGAAGAACAGAAGTTCAGTGTTATCTTCTATATGTGTGTAGTGAGTTTGAGGCCACCCTGAGCTGTATGAGACCATGCCTCAAAAAAGGAAGAAAATTAGATTGAAAGTCATACATACAGTAGGGTGTGCCTGCAGTCCTAGCTCATGGAGGTGGAGCTGGAGACAAGGAGGGTCAGGAGTTCAAGGCCAGCCTGGTCTACATGAGAATCTGTTTGAAACAAGTAAATATATTGAAAATATTACACTCTTTAATATTTTTTGAGAGCAAGAGGAGGTAGGTGAGTTGAGGGTATGGCTCACCACTGCTAGATTCAGCTATTTTGGGGTGAGCCCTAACAGTTCATACTTAGCGGGTAACTTTCTCACAGCTGTGTTTTAATATTTTGGTCCTGCCTTATCAGATTATGTCCAGGGAGGTATATTGCAAACGTAGATATCATGTATTATATATGTCAGAATAAGAAAATTAATTTATTAGTATCCTTTAACAAGAAATCTACCCACCTGTTAATGGTTGATTTACTTGCTATGTTTGTAATTGTTTCTGTTATATTTATTTATTTATTTATTTGTGAAAAGAGAGGGAGAGAATGAGTGCACCAGGGCTTCCTGCTGCTGCCAACAAATGTGCCACTTTGTGCATCTGGCTTTACCTGGTACGGGGAAGTGAACCCTGGCCAGCACACTTTGCAAACAAATGCCTTTAACCATTGAGCCATCTCACCAACCCTGTATGTAATTACTAAGGGTATACCTAAAAATGAAATGATAGCAGTCAATATTTTGAGATCTGTTGGATTGGAGGAACACTTCACAACCTCACCCCACTGTGTTCATTTGTTTATTCTAAAATCTGTGTCCTGAAGCTAAGGCTTCTGCGGTGATTCCTGTTGTTTCTCATACCCTAGCAGTTTACAGAAGACACACAATAAACCAATAACCACGAGTCTGATAGTCACTCTTCCCTGGATAGATAGGAGTGCTAGGAAGAAAAGCGGGGTTTGGACGGGGTCAACCTGGCCAGTGAATAGTTTCAGAGAGGATACGTAAGGCAGCCCCTCAGATAAGACGATACCCAGGAGTGAAGGGCTTGGAGCCATCTGACCGGGTACTTCTGTCTTAGTAAGCACCTGACTGTAGGGAAACATTTAGCTTGACTGTAAAATGGAGACAAAGACCTCTCTCCCAAGGCCTTGTCTCCCTGGGATTGCGTTAAGTACCAGCAAAACACTTGGGAAAAGCATTGTGGTAAGATCTAAGTACAACACAGGAAAGCAGGAATTAAAGAGGTCCAGAAGTCTTTAGAGACCTTTTACTCACAGCTTGGTCGGAGTTAGTGAAATGGGGCATCTGAGGTTAAAAATAGGCATTGTATAACATTACTTGTGAATTCATACTCATATTTTCATTTTTAGCATTCATTTAGGTTTTGTTATTGTTGTTGTGTTCAAGATTCGGTCTTGCTCTAGCCTCGGCTAACCTGGAATTCAGTATGTTGTCTCAGACTAGCCTCAAACTCACAGCCACAGCCATCCTCCTACCTCGGCCTCCTGAGTGCTGGGATTAAAGGAACCACTAGGCTGTGTGTGTGTGTGTGTGTGTGTGTGTGTTTATCTACGTATACGTATATGTATAGGTGTTTTTTTGGTTTTGCAAGGTAGAGTTTGGCTCTATCCCAGGCTAAACTGGAATTCACTCTATAGATTCAGGCTGGCCTTGAACTCAAGATGATCCTCATACCTCTGCCTCTGAAGTGCTAGGATTAAAGGCATGTGTCACCACACCCAGCTAGACCTCAGGTCAGTCTCTCCCTCCCCAGCCCCCCCAAGCCCAGCTTCTAGTTTTATCTTGGCTCCCAGTTCTTGAAATTCTTTAAGATTCATATCAAGGATTTAGAGAACCAGAGAGCCTTCTGTGGAGCTATTTTAAACTCCAAAACAAGACTGGAGAGATGGCTCAGTGGTTAAAGGCTCTTGGTTGCAAAGCCTACAGACCTAGTACCACATAAAACCAGATTCACGAAGTTGGTGCATGTGTCTGGAGTTCTTAACAGCAAAAGGCTGTGTGAGTGGAACGAATCACATATTAACACCTGCTCTCCAATAAGCAGCAGTTTGCAGTCTCTGCTTGCTGCCATGAATGCGCTCAGACTGGCTGTTTTCTGAGTCACTTGAAAATTGCAAGCATCATGATCCTTCTGAATATCTTGTGTCTTCTAAGTACAAAGCCATGGTTCTCCATGATCATAGTACGGCTTTATGTGTCACCTAATCCTTAGTGCACATGCCCTAATTGTTCCAGGAACATCCTTTACATTGGTAGCTGCTATTTTGCAAATCAGGATCCAGCCAAGGATCATCAATTGTTTAGTCTTTGTGACACTTGAGCTGCCTAAACTTGTTCTTTGGGTTCTACATGATTCTGACATTCTCTGATGAGGCCAAGTAAGTTACTTGGTGGAGAATTCTTCAGTTTGGATTTGCTTGTTTTCCCCATCGGTAGAGTCACCAAGAACCTGACAAAGGCAATGCCAAGTCCCTCATGGCAGAACTCGAGGCACATGATGAGAGTCCTGTACGGGTTATGCTATCCCCCTTCTAATTAATCACCATCATCTTCGAATAGGCTGCCTTTTTGTAGTTCTTAAAACACATGCTATTGGTCATGGGAGAACTTGGATGGAAGAGATTATGAACTCATTACTAAATAGCCATTGTCCCTGATGGGAAGATAATTTGTAACCATCTGTTTTTCTGAGAGGAGTAGAAGGAAGAAAAGAAATGGGCTTCAGGGAAAATAGACTTCTATTTAAGTCCATCTCCCATTTGAACTTGTGCGCGCATATAGGAGTTACTTAACTTCTTAGATCCTCAGTTCCCCCCTCTTATGGGGGGATAGAGCCACATACCTTGCAATATGGTAACGGTGAATAAAAGTGATAGTGGAAGAGGGACCACCAGTTTACAGCTGCCTTGGACCACTGCTTGGGAAAAACAGGAGATGGTTTCATACCAGAGCCTGAAAATAATGATCAACAGGTTAAGTAGTGCCTTTGGGGGATTTCAAAGAAAGGACTCTTGGAAATCAGGGGGGTTCTTTTATTTGAAGGATGATGGTGTAGCATAGGGCAGCCTGGAACTCACTGTAAACCAAGCTGGCCTGGAACTCATTGCAGTCCTCCTGCCTCAGGGTTCCAGGTGCTGGGACCATGCCTAATCTGGGATTCTCTTTTCATGCTTCTTCCATTTTAATTGCCTATAGTAGAGCTGTACGGAATCAAATCCCCATTTACTCAGACTTCTTTGTGACTGCAATCCATTTTGCTTTATTACAAGGGATTATTTTTTTAAACAGTTTATACATAGTCTGAGAATAGTGAATCATAATAATTCTGTGACCCATTTACATGCATTACTGTAGAAGTTTCATTTCATACAAGTGACAATTTTTTAAAGTTAATTAGACTCGGCTACACTGAGGTTAGCAAAAAACTGCTTTGAATTATCAATAATTCAGCAGGGCAGACATTTCTGTGTAATGCAGTGGTTTTATAGAGTATTGTGAGATAGTTATCCTTAAAATAAATGGTTGTGCGCATACATCAGCGTGGTGGGGCTCCCTTGGATGTAGCGTGAAGTGATAGCATCTATGCTGTCCATTATTGGGCCGAGTGCGGGACATCAGTCTTTGTGGCCATGACCTACTAGCAACCTTTGTCCTTTGTGTTACCTTTAGTTAAAAACGAAAAATGAGCACAGATGCTGGCTGATGGCCACGGCTCTCTTTCAGCTGAAAATTCATCTGCGAAAGAAAAATGGAACTGCAGATTTGGATTTGTTTCATTGCATGAATGACACATGACATTCTGTAAATTATTTATCACTGCAAGGATGGCAGCAGTAGCTTGAACGTTGTTCTATCAAATGAAAGCGGGAATCCCATTAGTACAAGGACCGTGTTTTAGCTAAAATCTATCAGGGGAACGTTGTCACTTTAAAACCAGATTGTTCTTTTAATTGCTATTTAAAGGAACAAAAGTGTTCCCAAGGTACTGCAGTTGAGCAGTTGCAAGTAATAACTATGGATCCATAATTATGCAGTGCTGATTATCTGGCATTTAAAAAACTGTGGCTAGAGTCAGTGACCAATTTGTTGTAGCTTGTCTTTTTGGGGTTTTCTAGTACAGAATATTTTTACACTGTGCTTTTTTCACTAGGGCTACAAAAATGCATTTGCATTGCTCCCTCAAAAAGTAAAGGCTATGCATATTAATAGAACAAATTAAGCTGAATATAAAGGCAAGATAATGAACAATATGTTATAAGATGAAACTAGCAGTCATATTAAATAATTTTGTGAATGTTGGTCATAAGACGAATTCTTGATTTTGATGACATTGGTTGAGATCAGTAAAACCATTTGAAATACTGTCTTAGAGATGAGGTTGATTATTATTATTATTATTATTTTGGTTTTTCGAGGTAGGGTCTTACTCTAGCCCAGGCTGACCTGGAATTCACTATGGAGTCTCAGGGTGGCCTTGAACTCATGGCGATCCTCCTACTTCTGTCTCCCGAGTGCTGGGATTAAAGGTGTGCACCACCATGCCTGGGTTTTGAGTTTTCTTTTTAACTAGTAGAGTCTTCGTTTATTCGACTGTTAAGTATATTTATTATTTATTTATTTATGAGAGAGAGGGGCAGAGAGAGACAGAAAGAGAGAGAGAGAGAAAGAATAGGTGCGCCAGAGCCTCCAGCCACTGCAAATGGACTTCAAATGCATTTGCGCCACTTTGTGTATCTGGCTTATGTGGGTCTGAGGGAATTGAACGGAGGTCCTTTGGCTTTGCAGGCAAGTGCCTTCACCACTAAGCCATCTCTCCAGCTCCTAGTAAGTATATTTTGAGTGCTTACTGTGAAACAGGCAAATATAGCGGCATTTGGGATTGAAAAGTTGAACAAATGAGGTTTATTCTACGCTGATGTTTACTTAGAGAATTAGCTTTAGCAATATCTGGTTTTTGATTTACATTTAGAAACATTTGTGATTATGTTGTTTTCTTGCCCTAAATTTTTGATTCATGAGATTCAAATATAAGGACTTCATAGTAACATTCAGATAGCTAGCAGACAGCATGTGTGAAGGCTTGGAGTAGGCAATAAAATTTTAGCTTTTATAGAGTTTTGGCTGTTCAAGATAATGTGACCAGATCTGTAGACACAGCTCACCCTATTCATGTGGATGGCACCATCAGCATTGCTGTAGTGGTAAATAACCACGGAGATGGAACGTATGCAGATTTATACGTTGTAAAAGGCAGTTTCCATAGAGCTAAAGGTGCTAGAGGGAAAGGCGATGTTTTGTTGTTTCTTTTGTAAAGTGGTAATGATGGGGTTTACCTCTGTGTACTGGTTCCCTGTTTAGCCCTTGTAAGGAAGAAGGCTGGCGAATGGTCTTTCGATCTTCTCAAGTGGTCCTGGTTATCCTTGGTTCACATGTCACCTAAATATATACATTTTATGGCTAATATATTTTTTTAACTTTTAAACATGCTTTATTAATTTATTTTTGAGGATGGGAAGGGGCAAGAATGGGCATACCCGGGTCTCCAGACACTGCTAACGAACTCCAGACACATGCGCCACCCCGTACACATGGGTACTGGAGAATCGAACCTAAATCCCTAGGCTTCGCAGGCAAATGCCTTAACTTGAGCCCAATTTATTTTCTTTAACTTTTTTTGTTGACAGCATCCATAATTATAGACAATAAACTACAATAATCTCCTCCTCATCCCCATTACCCCCTCACAATTTCCTCTCTCCATCATCATATCCCCTCCCCTTCTCAATTAGTCTCTTTTATTTTGTTGTCTTCCTCTTTTCCTTCCATTATGAGGGTCTTATGTGGCTAGTACCAGACACTGCGAGGTCATGGATATCCAGACCCTTTTGTGTCTGGAAGAGTGCATTGTAAGGAGGCCTGCCCTTTCTTTGGCTCTTACGTTCTTTCTGCCACCTCTTCCACGATGGACTCTGAGACTTGGAAGGTGTGATAGAAATATCTCAGTCCTGAGCACTCCTGTCACTTCTTCTCAGCACTGTGGTCCCTTTTGAGTCATCCCATTGGAACTGCCATCTGAAAAGAGAAGCTTCTCTAACCAAAAGTGAGCGTATCAATAATATACACATATAAACATTAAAGAAAAATGCTTACCAGGCAGTTTGGTGAGTGTAATATAGTCATTGAGCCAGACAACACTAGTCATTACTCCCCTGGGTCGCATGCCCTTCAATGCCATAGGCTTTTGACTAGGTTTTCCGTATCAGGCAGGGATTCCCTGCTGTGGAGCGGGCTTCTAGTACAATTAAGGAACAGTTGGTTTACCCATAACAGACATGCTACTAGTGCACCAGTTGGTGTATTTGGCCTTGCTGGCTAATCTTAAGGATTGCAGCGTCCACTGCTATTTATCACTGTTGATACCTTCTCTCTCCCGTAGGGCTGCATGCAGAGCTCTCTGTCTCTGGTCTCCATGGAGGAGGTTTTCAGCTCAGCTCCAGCTTGATTTTTTCAATGGCCTTGCAGCCCAACCATGTGGTGTCTTCACCAGTATGGTCTAACCATCTATTCCTGGTGGGAAACCAAGAGCTTTGGCAATGGCCTGTATGTTTTGGGGGCACCAGGGACCTCCCTGGCCAACTCACTGGAAGATATCCCATCCCTGGCACTAAAATTTTTATGTAACAATCTATGACTTCTGGGTGTGTCATTATCTAAACAAGTAGATTTTCATATTATGCCCAGTATTTAATAGGTGAATAATTCTAATATTTGCTAAGGTTTCATTTAACAATCTGATTTAACTATAAGATATTCATAGAATTTAATGCTGAACAGATGATTCCATTTACTCTAGGCATATAGATTATGGGAACAATTGAGATTTCAGATGAATGTTTAATGTTCATTTCAGATGGCTATATAATATATGTAAAGATCTTAGGTTTCATTGGCTTAATAAAAATTACTTTTGGAACTTACACACTACACTTAAATATATTTTATTCATATAGTACTTTGTTTTATGATACGTTATGATCATTTTTATTAGCAAATGTCAGTGTGAGGGCACTAGAGAGATGGCTCGTTGGTTAAAGGAGCTTTCTTGCAAACCCTGATGGCCTGGGTTTGATCTCCCAGTACCAAAGTAAAACAGATAAAAAGTGACACATACATCTGGATTTCATTTGCAGGGGCAAGAGGTCTTGGCACACCCATACTCATTCTCTCTCTCTCTCTCTCTCTCTCTCTCTCTCTCTCTCTCTCTCTCATTGCAAATAAATGAAAAAAAAAAAAGGTTTAAGAAAAATGTCAGTTTAAAACTGAATTTTGCAAGTTTCCTTTGTTTAAGAAATATGTTAAAAAGCTTGGATGTTAAGGTTTTGTTTAAATTTTGAAATGAAAGCTAACAGTACATAATACTTTAATTTTGTTATAGCCCCGTGCCGATCCCATTCCAATCTGTAGCTTCTGTTTGGGGACTAAAGAATCAAATCGTGAAAAGAAACCGGAAGAACTCCTGTCCTGTGCAGATTGTGGCAGTAGCGGTAAGTTATATTTTTTGTTTTACTCATTGATTTCTCAGTCTCATAGCTTCTTGCTTTAGTAAAACTTACCATATTTGCTATTTAATTATTTGATAATGTAATAGGTTTTAATTTAAAAGTTAAATTCAGAGAAATATGAGTATATCAGCACTGGCATACCTGACAGGTTTTTGTAGTACTACAGATTAATATTTATCATCAGTTTTCAACTTCATAGCTGTGTTGATAATACAGTATGCAGCCTTCAGTACAGTCGTTAAATTCACAATAGAGAATTTTTATTTATTGAAAAAGAGTCTTGCCATGTAGCCTAGCCTGGCTTCAAACTCATAATCTTCCTCCTTGGATTACAAGGATGGTATATGTTACACTAAGTTTTGTTTTTAATTTAAAATATTTGTTTGTTGATTTAAGAGAGAGAATGAATGGATGGGTTACAACAGGGCCTCTTACCATTGCAAAAAATTCGAGGTAGAGTCTTGCTGTAGCCCAGGCTGACCTGGAATTCACTTTGGAGTCTCAGGGTGGCCTCGAACTGACAGCAGTCCTCCTACCTCTGCCTCCCGAGTGCTGGGATTAAAGGCGTGCACCACCATGCCTGGCTCCCCTCAGCTTTTTTTAAAAATATATTTTATTTATTTATGTGTGAGAGAGAAAGGCAGAGAGAGAGAGAGGGAGAGGGGGAGAGAGAGAGGATGGGCGCATCAGGGCCTCCAGCCCCACTGCAAACGAACTCCAGCTGCACGTGCCACCTAGTGCATCTGGCTTATGTGGGTCCTGGAGAATCAAACCGTGATCCTATGCAGGCAAATGCCTTAACCACCAAGCCATCTCTCCAGCACCCCCCTCTTTTAAAAGAAATTTTAAATTACTGTCAACATCCATAATTATAGATAATAAACCATGTTAACAATAAACCATATTAATTCCCTTCCCTCTGACTTTCCCCTTCACAACTCCACTCTCATATCCCCTCCCCCTCTCAGTCAGTCTCTCTTTTATTTTGATGTCATCATCTTTTCATCCTGTTAGGAGAAACTTGTATAGGTAGTGTCAGACACTGTGAGGTCATGGATATCCAGGCCATTTTGTGTCTGGAAGAGTGCATTGTAAGGAGTCCTACCCTTCCTTTGGCTCTTACATTCCTTCTGCCAACTCTTCCACAATCGACCCTGAGCCTTGGAAGGTATGATAGAGATGTTTCAGTGCTGAGCACTCCTCTGTCACTTCTCAGCATTCTGGTGCCTTTTCAGTCATCCCAGAGGTTACTGCCATCTGAAAAGAGAAGCTTTTCTAACCAAAAGTGAGAGTAGCTTTAATACATGCATATGAACAAAGAAGTGCTTATCGGGTAGTTTGGTGAGCTTCGTATATGCATTTATCCAGACACCAGCAGCCATTACACCCCTAGGGCTCATGACTTCCCCCAGCATAGGTTTTCAGTTCTGGCATGTATTTCCTCCTTGGAGCGGGCCTCCGGTCCACTTAGAGAGCCGTTGGATTCCCCCATAACAGACATGCCACTGTTGCGCCCACTGCCTCATTTGGCCTGGCTGGCCCAACTTAAGGCTTGCAGTGTCCACTGTTGAGTATCTCCACTGATAACATCCCTGTATCCTGTGGAGCTGCACCCAGCATAGCTTTTTCCAGCTGTCAGCAGATCTACTAAGAGGAGGTTTTCAGCTCTGCTCTAGCAGGATTTCTCAGTGACCTTGTAGCCCTAGCATGTGGAGTCTTCAGCAATAGGGTCTTACTATCTGTCCCTCTCCTCCCTCCCTTACAGCCCCTTTATAGCTTACAGGCCTTTGCTACTAAATTCTAACTGACATTCAAGTCCAAACATTTGTACCTAGACTCCACTTGTGAGAGAACATGTAACACTTGACTTTCTGGGCCTGGGTTACCTCAGTATATGTAATTCTTTCCTGGTCTATCCATTCCCCTGCAAATTCCATAATTTCATTTTTTGTTACCACTGAATAGAACTCCATTGTATGAAGATGTACCACCACATCTTCATTATCCATTCATCAATTGAGGAACTTCTAGGCTGGTTCCATTTGCTAGCTATTGTGAATAGATTGGCAATAAACATGGCTGAGCAAGTATCTTTAAGGTTGTGCGATGAGTCCTTAGGATATATATCGACAAATGATATAGCTGGGTCATATGGTAAATCTATTTTTAGCTGTGTCAGAAACCTCCACACTGATTTCCATAAAAGCTATACCGGTTTACATTCCCACCAGTAGCGTAAAAGGGTTCCTCTTTTTCCTCATCCTTACCAGTATTTATTGTCATTTGTTTTCTTGATGATAGCCATTCTGATAGGAGTGAGATGGAATCTTAAAGTAGTTTTAATTTGCATTTCCCTGATGGCTAAGGATGTAGAACATTTTTTTACATGTTTATGGGCCATCTGTATTTCTTGTTTTGAGAACTCTTTTTAGTTGCATAGCCCAGTTTTTAATTGGGTTGTTTTATTTCTTCTTATTTAGTTATTTTAATTCTTTGTAGATTGAATTCTTTGTATAAGATCTATATGTCTGTTATTGTGCCCGTACCATACTGTTTTTGTTACTGTGACTTTATAATCTAGCTTTAAAATATCAGGTATGGTGATACCAACCAGCCTTATTTTGTTGCTCAAAATTGTTTTGGATATTCAAGCTTTTTTGTGCTTCCAAATGAATTTTAGGATTGTTTTTCTATTTCGGTAAAGAATGCCATTGGAATTTTGATGGGTATTACATTAAATGTATAGATTTCTTTTGGTAAGATTGATTCTTCAAAGAACATGATGTCTTTCCATTTCCTAGTGCCTTTTGCAATTTCTGTCCTGAGTGTTTTAAATTTTTCATTGTAGAGATCCTTCACTTCCTTTGTTGGGTTTATTCCAAGGTACTTTATTTTTTTTAGAGGCAATTGTAAATGAGAGTGTTTCCCTGATTTCATCCTCAACATGTTTGTTTTTAGTATATAGAAAGGCTGCTGGTTTGTGTTTGTTTATTTTGTATCTTGCTACTTTGCTAAAAGTGTTTTATGAGCTCTAACAGTTGGCTGGTAGAGTCATTAGGGTTCTTTATGTATAGAATCATATCATCTGAAATAATGATAATTTGATCCATTCCTTTCCAATTTGTTTCCCTTCTATGAGTGTCTCTTGCCTTATTCTTATGGCTAAAACTTCCAGTACTATATTAAATAAAAGTGGGGACAGTGGACACCCTTATCTTGTTCTTGATTCTAGTGGAAAAGCTTCAAGATTCTCTCCATTTCGTATTATGTTGGCTGTAGATTTGTCAGGCAAGTGCCTTAACCATTGAGCCATCTCTTCAGCCCAAGGTTTGTCTTAAATAGCTTCTATTATGTTATGGCATGTTCCTTCTATTTTCAGTTTCTATAGTACTCTTACCATGAAGGGATGCTGGATTCTGTTGAATGCCATTTCTGTGTCTATTGAGTGTGATTTTTGTCCTTCCGTCCGTTTATAATGTACTACATTTGTCAGTTTGCGTATGTTAAACTCTCCCTGCATCTCTGGGATAAAACATACTTGGTTGGGGTGAATGATCTTTCTGAATTTTTGTATCTATGTTCATGAGGGTGATTGGTCTGTAATTTTCTTTTGTCTGTCTTTGTGTGGTTTTGGTATCACAATTACGTTAGCTGTATAGGAGTTTTTTTTAGTACCCCTTCCTTTTCTCTTTTATGGAAACATTTGGGAAGCATTGTTGTGAGTTCTTCCATGAAGGTCTGGTAAAACTCACCATTGAGTCTATCTGTTCCTGGAATTTTTTAGTTGGGAGAGTTTTTATAATTTCTTCGACCTCTGTACTTATTATACACCTATTTAATATTTTATTATTTATTTATTTATTTGAGAGAGAAAGACAGAGAGAGAATGGGTACACCATGGAGGGCTTCTAGCCATTGCAAATGAACCCCAGATGCATGTACCACGTTGTGCATCTGGCTTGCATGGGTCTTGGAGAATTGAACCCAGGTCCTTTTCTTTGTAGGCAAGCACCTTAACCAATAAGTCATCTCTCCAGCTCTTACAGGCCTACTTAAATGAGATTTATCTCATCTTGATTTAACTTTGATAGGTCACATATATCTAGGAAATCATCCATTTCTTTCAGATTTTCAAATTCAGTGGAGTTCATGTTCTTATAATTTTCTGAAATTTCTTTAGTATCTGTTATAATGGTGCCTTTTCATCTCTAATGTTATTGATTTATATCTCTCCTTTTTTTGCTTTTTTTTAAAATTTTTTATTAGCATTTTCCATGATTATAAAAAAAAATCCCATGGTTATTCCCTCCTCCCCCCCCCCCACTTTCCCCTTTGAAATTCCTTTTTTTGCTTTTTTTAAAAATATTTTTTGTTCATTATTTATTTATTTATTTGAGAGTGACAGACAGTGAGAAAGACAGATAGAGGGAGAGAGAGAGGATGGGTGAGCCAGGGCTTCCAGCCACTGCAAACAAACTCCAGACGCGTGCGCCCCCTTGTGCATCTGGCTAACGTGGGACCTGGGGAACCGAGCCTCGACCCGGGGTCCTTAGGCTTCACAGGCAAGCGCTTAACCACTAAGCCATCTCTCCAGCCCCTTTTCTTGCTTTTTTAAGTAGGGTCTCACTTTTGTGCAGGCTGACTTGGAATTCACTATATAGTCTCAGAGTGGCCTCTAACTCATGGCAATTCTCCTGTCTCTGCCTCCCAAGTGATGGGATTAAAGGGGTGCACCATAATGTCCAGATCTTCTTTCTTATGGTCAGATTTGCTAAAGATTTGTCAATCTTACTTAAACTCTTTGTTTCACTGATATTTAAAAAAAAAATATTTTTTTGTTATTTTTATTTATTTGAGAGAGACAGATAGAGAAAGAGGCAGAGAAAGAGAATGGGCATGCCAGGGCTTCCAGCCACTGTAAACGAACTCCAGATGCGTGCTCCCCCTTGTGCATCTGGCTAACGTGGATCCTGGGGAACCAAGCCTCAAACCAGGGTCCTTAGGCTTCACAGGCAAGCGTTTAACCGCTAAACCATCTCTCCAGCCCTGATTTTTTTTTTTTTAGGTGAACTATTAAGCTGTTTACTTGAAACTTTTCAAAGTTCTTTTTTATTCCTAAATTTTAAAATTTTTATTTATTTATTTGATAGAGATAAAAAGAGGCACAGTGGGTGGGGGGAGAATATGGGTGCACCAGGTGCCTGCAGCCTCAGAAAATGAACCCAGATGCATGTACCACTTAGTGCCTCTGGCTTAAGTTGTTCCTGGAGAATTGAACCTGGGTCCTTTGGCTTTTCAGGCAAGTGTCTTAACTGCTAAGTCAACTCTCTCCAGCCAGAATCCTGCTTTTAACCTAGTCTGCAAACCTGTGTCTTTCGGTTGGGGTATTGAGTCCGTTGATATTAAATGTTGTTATTGAAAGGTGTGCATTTATTCTTGTCATTTTCAAGTTTTGTAGTTTTTGTGGGTTTTCCTTTATTCTCTTGTATTACCTGTTTTTGAGTGTGTGTGTGTGTGTGTGTGTGTATACATGTATATATATGTATATGTATGTATATATACACACACATATATGTATGAATATATATATGTTTGTCTATGTATGTATATGTATACATATATATGCATGTATGTATGTGTGTGTATACATGTATATATATGTATATGTATGTATATATACACACACATATATGTATGAATATATATATGTTTGTCTATGTATGTATATGTATACATATATATGCATGTATATGTGTGTGTGTGTGTGTGTGTGTGTGTGTGTGTGTGTGTGTATATCCCCCTGTTTCCTTATGTGTGTGCTTTTCTTTCTCTTCATCATGGGGGATCCTGTTGAGTATTTTCTGCAGAGCTAGTTCGGTTTTCATATATTCCTCTAGCCTGCTTTTGTTGTGGAATGTCCTTATTTCTCCATCTATTTGGATGGATAGCTTTGCAGGATAAAGTAATCTTGGCTGACAGTTGTTATCGTTCAGAACTTGGAGTACATCACTCCAAGCCCTTCTGGCTTTTAAAGTTTATATTGAGTAATCTGCTGTTATCCTGATGGGATTACCTTTGTGACTTGGTTTTTCTAACTGCTTTCAGTATATTTTCTTCAGTTTGTGTGTTTTCCACTTTAATTATGATGTGACAGTGAGATGTTCTTTCCTTATTTTGTCTGTCTGGTGTTATAAAGGCTTTCCCTATTGGGGGGAAGTATTTTTCTATGTTTTTGTTGAAAATACCTGCCATGCCTTTGGAATGAAATTCTCCTGCTCTGCCCTGAATTTTTATGTTTGATCTGTTCATAGTTTCCCAAATATCTTGAAATTCCCATTCATGCCTTTCTATTAGTTTGTCTTTCTCATTTTGGGTTTGTATTAGCTATGCCTCCCGGTCTTCTAGTTTAGATATTCTGGCCTGTCTTTAATCCCTTCTACTGGTAAGACTTTCTATTTGACTTACTATGTTTTCATTTCTAATATTTCTGATTGGTGTTTTTTCATTATTTCTCTTTCCTTACTTGTGTCTTGTATTGACGTCCTTATTTCATCTTTACGTTGGTTTCCTGTGTTCTCTTGGGATTCCTTCAGGAGTTTATGTTCTTTGATTCCTTTGATTTCTTTGAGCATAAATAGAATCACGTTTTTTTAAAAAATATATTTTCAGGTATTTCATCTTAAACAAGTCTCAGTGGAGGTTATTTCTGATGGATTTATAATTTTTGGTAGGATTTTCTTTTTTTTGTTTCTTGTATTATAATGTAGAGATTTTTGCATCTTGAGTTAATTTGATGCTTGGGTTTTCTAGTTATATGCAGTGTTCTTAGCCATGTAAATCCAACTTTATATGTCTTCAGGGTAGGAGTTTAAGGTGCCAGGTGTAGCTCTTATACTCCAAGAGAAACAGCAGAAATGACCCCAGGTGTTGAGTTTGCCTAGTAAACTGGGTGGAGCAATTTACTGGCAAATTCTAAAATTCAACTGAACAATATACACATTCAATCCAAACCAGGATAGAGTATTTATGCAAGAGTGGGGATTAGAACAAACAGATAATCTAATAAAGCCAAAGTCCCTCAGGGTGTGTGGTGCCCTCCACCCCTGATCCTGTTAGCTGGAGGTAGAGATTTCTGGTCTGAAGTGGGTTGTAGGTCATCTTGGGGTGGGGTCAGACCCTGCCCCCAATAATGATAGAAAAAAAGGACAAAGGCCCTATAAATCGGGAAGCATTTAAGGCAACAACAGTCAACACGAAAACACAGGTTATTTGAAAATTATAAAGGCAACCAAGAATATGTAACATCACCTGCCCTGCCCTGGAAGGAGAGATGCGCACTGCCAGTAAAGGCCTATGTATCTGCCTTTGTGTAGCGGTGTAGCGATGCGGTTTCCTTTTAGGGTGGCTTCCAATGTCACCAATGCTGAGTGCCTCCCTCAACTCCTCTATTGCAGTGTGGGTCTGGTGTTCTGATTGGCTGTGCTGGATGCATCTGGCCAGGGGTGAACGAGTTCTCCAGAGGTCAGGGCACTGGACAGTTGGAGGAAGGGAGGCTGTGCATGGTTCCTGGAGTTGTCCCGGGGCGGCTCGGCTGTGCTCTCCTTTAGCAGCTGCTCAGCTGTCCCTGCTGTCTTCCCCTTCCGGTTTCTTGGCTTTGCCATGAAACTGACGTGGGTGGAAAATCCCTCCACCCAGTTTCTGCTCCTGCAGCTCTGGCCCGGTGGGCACACACCTCAGGGTTGCTGGTGGCTTGGCAGGATTCTGGCCAGTTTCCTACTTTCTAGAAGATCTGAGTCTCTCCTGCTTCTCTGCTGTGATTGATAATAACTTCACTTTTTGGTAGAAGAGTGTATTTAGCTGTTTTTCTGCTTTTATCCCTCCCTACACTGCCTTGACATGGCTACTGTGCCACCATTTTACTTGGAAGTCCTCTCCGCTTTGTTTGTTAATGTTGGAATCTCAGCTCGTTGCACAGTTGAGCTCTATCTACTGGCCTCAAGCAGTCCTCCTGTCCTCCCTTCCCCGGGAGCTGGGCTATAATGTGTGCACAGCTCAGGGCCCCCCGCCCCCCCATAATCTGCATTCTCAGTTTAATATACTGTGTCTGGACTTTAGAATGTTTCTGATCATGACACCTGCTCGAGAAATGTAAGATTTCAGCCTATCTCTGTGACTGAATGGGAGGAGCTAAATTCTAGAAAATATCAAGAGGAGAAACAAGAAACCATGAGACATGAAAGAAATGAGAGGTTGCCAGGAGTCAGATAAGACCTCTCAGTGTACCAGGGGGTGCAGACACTGACACGCAAGAACTACTGGGTAAGAACCCCAGATAGGGAGCAAAGCACGTCAGCTGGGTCGGGGGGTGGATATTGAAGCAAGGTCTCATGGTTGGCCTCACACTCACAGAGATCCTCCTACCAATCTCTCACGTTCTAGGATCGGAGGCATGTGCTACTCTTATCTGGCTAGCTGGCCATTTTTCTTGTAGTTATATAAAGTAAGTAAAGAAATGACTGGGGAAGCCCTGGGCTTAATCCCTAGCACCATGAAGTGAAAGAAGGAAAACAACCCTGCAAATCTCCATAGAATACTCTCTTAGGAAGTCATATGGGAAAACAGAAGTGGACTCAAGGAGCCGGCCATGGTGGCACACAGCTTTAATCCCAGTCAGTGGTAGGAGGACTGCTGCGAGTTTGAAGCCGTCCTGAGAATACAGAATGAATTCCAGGCCAGCCTGGGCTAGAGTGAGACTCTACTTCAAAAACAAAAAAAAAAAGTAAACTCAAGGGACTAAGAAATGTTTAAAGGGACTTAACTTGCAAAGCCACACAGCTCAGGTTCAAGTCCCCAGTCTTCCCATAAAGCCAGAGGCACAAAATTGCTCATGTGTCTAACTTTGTTTATAGTGGCCAAAGGCTCTGGCATGCTCACATTAACTTCTGTCTGTCTATATACTGTTGGATGGTCTGTTTCTCTCTCTCGTACATAAGTGAAAACATTAAAAAAAGAAATAATAAGGCTGGAGAGATGGCTTAGTGGTTAAGCCCTTGCCTGTGAAGCCTAAGGACACCAGTTCAAGGCTCGATTCCTCAGGTCCCACGTTAGCCAGATGCACATGGGGGCGCCCAGGTCTGGAGTTCGTTTGCAGTTGCTAGAGGCCCTGGTGCGCCCATCTTTTCTGTCTCTGTCTCTGTCTCTCTCTTTCTCTGTCTTTCTCTCTCAAATAAATACATAAAAATAAAAAAAAAAGCAATAATAAATCTGAGTCAGCCATGGCTCGGTTTCTTTACTTAACTATTCTAAGCCGAAAACACCTTGTTCTGTTTCATGGGAACTAAACAGCCAGGCACCAAGTGTTGTACTACAGAAAGTGTACCATAAATGCAGCCATTGTTATGATTTGGCATGCTTGATACTATCCTTGATTGCTGTGAGTACTTTAACATTTTATCAGCATTTATGACAGCTGCCTGGTGATGGGTCCAGGAAATATTCCATCCTGAGGACTGTTGTGTGCGCTGCTGTGGCGTGGCTCCTCCTCATCGGACAGAGCCTTTGCAGCTCAGCAGCTTCCAGGTTCTGTCACAGGAGGAGTGATCCCTCCAAATACGACATTTCAAGCCCCGCTTGAGAAATGCATTGCGACTGTCTTTTGATGTGCTTTACAGAGTCATTCAAATTCCTTCACCTGGCTGTGCTATCACGGATGGTGACAACGGGGCATCGCGTGTCCTGTGTGCTCACTTTCGTAAAGGTCACCCCGTCACCCCTGCTGTATACTAGGGAGCTGCTGCCTCCCTCATCAGCCCTGACTGACTCTGGGCTTCTCTTTGTGGTTTTCTCACGAGGCTCCTTCTGAATAAATTTTTTTTTTTTTTTTTTTGGTAACTGCCCAATCATGTTAGTAGTATTCACTTATCTGGAGCTTACCCCTGGTGATTTTTAAGGTGGCACTTTTATTCCTTTCGTATCTACTAATCAGGGTACCTAGACAGATTATAGAAGTACTTAAATGTGGATCGAAAAGTTCTCTTCATATATATTCTCACCCCTGGTGATAGACTTACTTGAGTTTGTAAGGAATCCAAGATGGTTGTCTTCTATCTAAATCATAACATCTGGGCCTCCCTCACAGGATATTGGGGTGACACTCTAAACAGTTCCATCTCAGGCCTTTTGATGTAATCAATCTCCCCTTGTCCTTCCCAGATTGAAGATTGAAGATCAGCCAAGGGGAGGAGGTTGGATCACCTTTACATTTTGAGATCATTGATGATTTCTTTATTCTAAAGCGTTTACTTTTTATTTGTACATTTTCAGGATCAGGCTAGGGGCATATAGGAGCATTATTGGGTTTTGCTCTCTTCAAATATGCTCTTTTTTGTTTTCTAACAAATGGAGAAGAATGAGTTGAAGGTTTCTGTATCTAGAGTCATGTCTACCTCTGTCTTCAGGACAGGGGTTGTGGCAGAAACCCAAGTCTTGGGGCCACTGTGTCTCTCTGTTCAACCTGGAGAATTCTTGAGCGTGCCTCCCTAAGTCCGCACTGGGTTAGTACTTTCTTCATAGAACCTGTTTGTGCCAGCGTGGATTTGACTCCTGTAGTAAAAAGTGGTGTCCCTTAACTGGGTGAAATACATTTATTGCCTCTGACAGATGAGATTGTTCCTTTTTAAATTGAGGGGTCAAAATCAAATACGGTTAATTTTAGGGAGCGCATGGTTCTTGCTTAGTGTTCTGCTTTGACACTTGGTGGCCATAAGGAAACCAACCTAAGATCCTTGATGCTCAGCAGGGCCTTGTGTTGGTGGCAGGAGCCCCCCCTTGACGCCATCCTGTCCAGCTGGGATTAACAGCTGGCTGCCACTCCAGTCGACCTTGTGGCAATCCTGCTTTCCCACCCTCACAAGGACCCATTGGCTCCAGGCTTGAATGGGTGCTGTTTGTAATGATCCAAAGGGTCTCTACCCTGAGAAGTTTGTGAATAAAGGCCCGTGAGCAGGATAAAACCAGAGAGGAAGTGCAGATGCAGCCAGAAGGAAGATCATTCTGAAATGTGTTTCCCATATGTGTGTGGTGCTGTTACTCACCTCCATCTGAAGTACCATTCGTATGATGTCACATTTGGACTGTGCTTAGATTTCATAGACACGAGTGATAAATGCTTCCTTCTGCCTACATCATGCAGTAAAGCTAATTTGACTTTTCTCTATTTTTAAGATGGTTCTGCACTTTAAGTAGCCAAGATTATTTTTTCCTACTAGAAGTCTTTTAAAGAAATTACCTGAGTTCGTATCTTAGAAAAATGTGAGGTCGGGTGCATAAGGGACCCCAAATGTGGTGTCCTCAGTCCTGTGTTCCATTTCTCTCCCACTGCTTGCTGGCTGTGTAACTGCCCCTTGAGTCCACAAGGCTGGCGTGAAGAACCAGTAAAATGATCATGTGAAAGTGATCAGTAACATGACCTGTAAGGGATTATCCTTGCCACTATTACAAATGTGGGAGCTGTCAGTCTTCAGGTCTGTGGAGTCGTTGATTTTACTTGACTTTCATGGATCAGCCTACTTTGAAATTAACACTGTTATATTCTCTTTGCCTCATTAAGGACAAATTATCTTTAATTAGCTTCACATAAGTATTAGATATTATACCAAATGAAATTTTGTGTCTGCTGCTCAGATTGCTGGGTGGTTAAATCTTACTTACAGATGAGTTGTGTGCATGTGTGTTTTCAAATTAGCAAATCTGAGATAAGTGTACAGTTCAAAATTGCAGCATCATGCTAAGCGGGAGCTCGTTGAGATGGGAGGCGGAAGGAGGGCTGCCGAGCCACAGTGAAGGAGAGGGAGAAGCCAAGAGCTGCAGGCAGAAGATGATACCTCTGCAAACCTAGCGTCCGCTCTGAGGTTTTCTTTCTTTGTGTTTTAACCCCGAAAAACCAGATTCACTAGAGGGAGCTGTCTTTTTAAACCTCCCTGTGTTTCTAGCACTAAGTAAACATTAGCTGAAAGAACAACACTTGGACAAATTGGTGGTCAAGTCTCCAGCCTGAGGAACCTCCTGTCACTGACAGTCCTTGGGAACTTCACGCCTTGCCTCCCTCCCTTCTTCAGTCTGGCCTCCCTCGAGTGAACTCTCCTGCACATCTACTGACCTAGCCTTTTATTAGTTTGCCAATGTTGCTATATAACAAATCGCCACAAATTCAGTGATTTCAAACAGCATATTTATTATTACACAGCTGTAGGGTAAACATCCAATATAGGATTCAGCAGATTACAATTAAGGTGTCGCCAGGGCGAGCGAGGTCCTTGTTCATCTCAGTGGTCGAGAGGATTCAGTCCCCTGTTGTTTGTAAGTCCCTTGCTTGGGGACTCTCGGGTGACGGCCATTCCTTACTCCATGGGTCACCTTCCATTTGTGACGTGTATCTTTCCTTCCTTTACCTGCTCATCCTGCCACGGCAGGTCACGTGCTCCCAGCGTCTCCATTCTCTCAGAGTCGGTACCCTAAGCACATCTAAATCTACAGTGAAGCTGTGTGTTAAGAATCAAGCATAGACGACTTTCAGGGGCATCATTCTATTTACTGTCACTCATGTCTGTCTCCCCTCTCCTACAAAGTCATTTTTCTGGCTTGTATGGTTCCTTTGATACTTAAATCATTTCCTTTGGGGGCGTGTGTGTGTGTGTGTGTGTGTGTGTGTGTGTGTTTTGACGTAGGGTCTCACTCTGGCCCAGGCTGACCTGTAATTAACTATATAGTCTCAGGGTGGCCTCAAACTCATGGCAATCCTCCTACTTCTGCCTCCCAAGTGCTAGGATTAAAGGTGTGTGCCACCATGCCCGGCTGTTTTTTGTTTTGTTTTGTTTTATTTATTTATTTGACAGCAACAGACAGAGAAGGGCGGGGGGGGGGGGGAGAGAATTAGAATGGGCATACCAGGGCCTCAAGCCACTGCAAATGAACTCCAGATGCATGGGCCACCTTGTGCATCTGGCTTACGTGGGTCCTGGGGAATCGAGCCTTGAACTGGGATTCTTATACTTCATAGGCAAGTGCTTAACCACTAAGCCATCTTTCCAGCCCCTGTTTTTGTTTTGGTTTTTGTTTTTTTAAGTCTAGCTCAGGCTGACCTGGAATTCACTATGTAGTTCCAGGGTGGCCTTGAACTCACAATGATTCTCCTACCTCCACCTCCCAAGTGCTGGGATCAAAGGCATGCACCATAACACCCAACCATTTACCTTGGTTTTATTAGAGAAAATTATTACAAACTCTGACTACTTAGATGCTTATATAAGAATAGGTAAGTGAATGAATACATAGTATGGCTCTCAAATCTGTGAAACTGCAAAACAAAATAGTAAAACCAACTTCAGAAAAATGAATCATTGGGGATTTTGTCAGCAGAGAGAATAAAAGTTGTTGAGTTTATGGAATGGCTAAATAGGAGGAAAGGGATTGCTTTATCAATAGCTATTCGTGTTATCTTATTACCATAGATTATGGAGTAATAAATCAAGGTTCTGTTATAGTCTTTTGTCTTATTTTAATGGGAGCTGTGAGAAAATAAAATGGAACTATTTCTTCATTGCTGAGCAATTTTTTTTCCTAGAACCATAGAAATTTAGAGCTGAAGGATCTGTGGCCAGTTCTATAAGCTAAATAAAGGCAGGATTGCTTCCTAAAAGAAAGATGGGCAAAGATTTTGGAATTTGATAGGATAGCTTGAGATGAATAATTACTCAAAAGTCTCTTATAGAATATCTTTGGGAAGAAATAGTAAGCTGGAATAAGATGTGAATTACTTTAGTTACTGAATACTAAGCTACAAAGTACAAAAGCAGATTTTAACATAGAGAAAAATTCAGTGCATGAAATTGAGGTCATATGTGCTAGTGATGTATGACTTACAGGAAGTAATAAAAAAAGAGGGAAAAAAAGTAAATGGTACATTTTCTTTTAAGCTGATGGGATCCATTTATGGGTGGGTGGAATTTAAATTGCTGTTCTTTAAAAGTTGAGTTTTTAGCCCCTCAGTATATGGGGATGGGGGCACTGATCAAAGTGGCCTTCCCATCCTCCTTCAGTCAGCTTACAAGGCAACAAGCTAGCCATCTCTGCCTGTCATTCCTGAGCAGGGGGTGTGGGGGGGATTGATACCATCTTTATATATCTAACCCCCCCCTCTCATTCATGTGAGAGAGAAGCCCTGGTAACAGATCAGTGTCAGAGGTTAAATGCATCTGACTGGATGTCTCCAGCCTGAGGCTGTAATCTTCTGACACGATTGGATTTTCTCAGCCTCTTAAATACAGATTGTTTGGATTGATTTTGAAAATCCAGGAATTATGTCCATTATTAGCATTATTAATGATTGATTCTGAATGTTTTTACTTGAAAAAGCCAAATCTCCTAGTGGGTGGATTTTTATGAAGCACCTGTTAAGCTTTAGGGAGGAGGACCTTTTTTGGCAGCAACCCAGAATACATATTTAAACAATGAAGCTGCCAAAGTCAGGAAATTATAAAACAGGGTGTGTGTGTGTGTGTGTGTGTGTGTGTGTGTGTGTGTAGAATCTTTTTTTTTTTTTTATTAACCTTTAAGTTTCTTTTGCAGCTTGATTATAAATTCTTGCACAAGGAATTTACTAATATTCTTACTATTTAAAGACCTGATTAAAAAAACAATCAAGTTTAGAAATCTCCTCATGAGTATGTGATAAAAGACCATTCAATTTTAGGCTGAATTGCCTTGCAGAGCCTTGGCTCCCCCCACCCCCATATTTGAGGGAGGAATCTCATACGCCCGGAGTTATGCTTGAGGGGTCTGCAGTCCTCGTCCAGGGCCGAGCTTGGCGGTGTGGAATCCTGCTAGGTGCCTAGTGCCTGAACCCCTGTGGGAAGCTCAGTGCTCAGGAGAATGAGAGAGCCCCTGAGGGCACGCTTCTCTGCTCTTCCTCTCAGCTGGAATGTCATCTTAGCCAACCACCTCCAGTGCTTCTCCCATTTCACTTGATCACCCCAGGGTGAGATGGCCTGTCCTAGAAACATAGACTACTGAATGAATGAGTGAATGAACTGAAGTACTTGTTATTGTAGCATACCACGCAGTCTTACTTCTTAGTTTGTTGAAGTAAGGACACAGCCCAGGCTGCTGTCAGTCCCTCACTCCTCCTGCCTCAGTCTCCAAGGTCTAGGATTACAGGTGTGTACCACCCAGCCCAGCTGAGCCTCAGTTCTTTCATTTAGCTGTCCTTCTTGGGGTATCTGATTTCATGACATACAGAAAGCAGGAATTGTTTGAACTTGGGCACCAGGTTATAGGAGTTAGAAGTTTCAAAACAAATTAAGGCACATTCGCATCAAGCAATTGCTTTTTATTCTATAGGACATCCATCCTGTTTGAAATTTTGTCCCGAGTTAACAACAAATGTCAAGGCCTTAAGGTGGCAGTGCATCGAATGCAAGACGTGCAGTGCATGCAGAATCCAAGGCAAAAATGCAGTAAGTATGGCTCTCAGTCACCCATCGCCAGGTAACTGAGTTTCAGTGGCAAGCTTTTCTTTTGTATAGAATGTTGCTGTTCTTTCTAAAATTTTAAATGTTTGTGATGTGAAGCCACAACTGGGAGATAGGTGCTCTTTCCTAATATTTCTTGATTGTTACTCATAATACAGTGTTCCATAGTTGTTTTCAGTCTCAGTTGGTCTCTAATATGTTATATTACAGGATAATATGCTTTTTTGTGATTCCTGTGATAGAGGATTCCACATGGAGTGCTGTGACCCACCACTTTCCAGAATGCCAAAAGGTGAACTTTTAAACCATATTAAAAACATGTTTGATTACTGGCTTGTTAACGTTACCCTGAGGTTAGGGTGAGAATTGGGTTTCCTCCCACCCTCCATTTTCTGTCACTTTCAGAATAGAAGAGTATGAAAGATCTAGTTTTTGGGGTGATATGTAAAACATACTCAGTTTGAATGGTGTGATTAAAAGTTTAGAACCCTACATTACTAATTCTAATATAGTATCTAAAGGTGATTTTGTATATTCCAAATATATGCGTTTTTAGAACTGATAAGAGATGCTGACTTCAGGGTGACACATCAGGAAGCCATCACCATTTTTTTGACCACTAGCTTATGTTTCCCACATGAGAATTTGAACGCTTGTGTCTGATGGAATATTAAGTTTTCTTTTGCATATTTTGTAAGCCAGCCAGATTTAGCCTCTCCCCTCTAAACTTTGCAGTATGTTAAGCATTTTTAAAGTGACCTTGCCTTTTTATTATAGAATCTATCCCTCTACATTGTGGAAGGTGTAGAAAATACAAACAGAACAGAAATACTAAGAAAAATTCAATTAGAAATTCCCTCACTGCCTCCATATAACCCATTGAAAAAGACTGGAACATTCCATGCATACTTACAGACCCTTAACTTTAGCCCCTTTTAATAGTAGGTTGTAAGAATTCCACATCATTAAATATATAGAGCCAGGATTCCAAACATCATGATGATCGTGGGTCACAAATAAGCACTGTTGGCATAATATTTGTAAAATTGTAGACTTGAGTTCTCCAGGAGGGGCATGCGCTCTTCAGTTTGCCACACTCCCACTGCTCCCTGTTGCTGGGTGCCCTAATTTGCTTTAGTCATATCAATGTAGGAGCTTCATGGAGATGTTGGATGTTTTAGGCTTGTGCATAAATGAGCAGTAATTGATTTAATCAACCAATTCTCTGTGGTAGATATTTCAAATATTCCCATGTTTTCCACCCATAATTATTTCCTTTAAGATAAATTCCTGGAGGAGGAATTACTAGATTAAAGGCCACATACATGAAAGACTGAATCAGTTTTCAGACTAACCACCAATCTGTGAGGATACTTGTTTCTCTATATATGACACCAATCAGCCCTATATTCATTGAGCCTTGCTTCCTTATATTTTAGCATCTTTAGTATCAGTCAGTAGTCTCTTAGATTTGATGAAATTCAGCTATCCTTATTTAAAGAAAACTTTTTATTTTATTTTTTAAAGCTGGACACACCTTTTAAATTTTATTTATTTAATTAATTGATTAGACACAAAGAGAGGGAAAGAAAGAAAAAAGAGAGTGAGAATGGGCACACCAGGGCCTCTAGCCACTGCAAACACACTCCAGATACTTGTGTCACCATGTGCATCTGGCTTAGGTGGGACCTGGAGAATCGAACCTGTATCCTTAGTCTTTGCAGGCAAGCATCTTAACCATTAAGCCATCCCTCTGGCCCTTTTAGCCTCTGTGAACGAACTCCAGACATGTGTCATTATGCATCTGGCTATGTGGGACCTGGAGGTTCGAACATGTGGTCTTAGGCTTCACAGGCAAGCACCTTAACTGCTAAGCCATATCTCCAGCCCACAGAAAACATCTTTAACCAATTTGATAATACAGAAGTCTTGAGTTTTTTTCTTATCACTAGTGAGAATGAACTTTCTGTTTGATATTGATTTTTTTTTTATGCCATCATTTGTAAGGAACATGTTAGGATCCTTTATTATTTTCTTCTATTGGAGTTCTCTTTTAGATTTGCAGACCTTTTTAAAAATGTAATTATCTTTATGAAAGTATAGCTTCAGTTTTAAGTAATATCAATCAAATTTAGATTACATCAATAGCCATGTATTTTTCCTGATACTTGCAAGATTTTTCACATAATATTCATCAGTGTAGAATTCATTATTTTTTCTTGGGAAATTATGTTCTATTAGGACTATATTTGCACATTAAGCTACTTTTTAGAAACTCTTCTGAAAATACTATTTATTTGAGAGAGAGAATGGGTACACCAGGGCCTCTAGCCACTGCAAATGAACTCCAGACACGTGCACCTTCATGTGTATCTGGCTTACATGGCTACTGGAAAGTGTAGAAAAAACAGATTAAAAGTTTATTGTTGTAGATGTACATGGCCACACGTGCGTATAACCCCAGATCCTCAGAGGAGCATAAGAATCAAAAAATCACTGGGGTCCCACAAGCTCCTTAATCAGTGAAGAGACTCTGGTTCAAAACAAGCGACTGGGTGACCGAATGATGGGACGGGACACCCAGTGTCCCTCCTGCTCCCGTCGTGCTCACACCGCACACACAGAAGCCAGTGAAGTTTGTTTTGTGACTGACGTAGTGGGTGGCTTACACCTATAATATAGTCCTAGCACTCAGGGGGCTGAAGCACAGGTTCAAGGCCAGCCTCAGCAGTATGCAACTGTCCCAGCAAGGGGAGGAAAAAAGAGGAATTTATTTCTATAAAGTATGGGAAATAATTTTTTTTTTCCTTCCAGGTAGTTTGTTGAATCATTTTATTCTTTCCTTACAGGACATTTTTTAAATGCTAAAACTTGTCTATAATATTCAGTTCTTCTGTTCTTTCAGTTGATACTGACCAATTTCCATATGTCAAATGTGTAACTTTAATTATTTTAACTCTGGAGTATTTAAAATATTTTTGACTTGTAAGTCATATTTTATCCTGATAATCATACTTAGTTAACGAATTTTCCAAGAGATGGTGGAAACAAAAAAAGATTTTCCACATAGACGTTTCACAGACTTGAAAATATTTCTCCCGAGTGAAAAGATTAATAGCATCTGACAGTGAGAAGTTTATGTAGTGGTGGGGAGAGGGTTAGGAAGGGCTCCGAGGAGGGGCTCTGCTCTCACCGCCTTGGCCCTGGTGCAGTTGACCTCTAGTGATGGCTTTCTGGAGACAATGGCAAAGGGAGTGGCCCCCCTTTCTAGAGTCCCCTTCTGCATACAGGCATCCTTGGCAGCTGACTACAGCTGCAGTTTATACTTAAAACATTCTAAAATGAAACATTAAAATATTTTTCTCATATATATATTAATTCAGGGATGTGGATTTGCCAAGTCTGCAGACCAAAGAAAAAGGGAAGAAAACTACTTCATGAGAAAGCTGCACAAATAAAACGACGATATGCAAAACCCATTGGACGACCGAAAAATAAATTAAAGCAACGATTGTTGTAGGTTGAGATCTTCTCAAAAGAAATCTTTTATGTTGTGTTTTCACTTTATAGGTGATTGTAATTCCCCCACTCCCACCCCAGATTCCATGAGATTTTTTAAACATTGTTTTTTGTTTTGTTCCTAAACTCATGGGATGAGGAACTTTACTTTTGATAAGCTATGGAACTTTTTGGAAATAACATTTTTAATTACAACTGGCATTTTGGGGTCTTCTCTTGACAGTAGCTGTGATACTGTGACATATTTTCAGCAGCAAAATGGAAGCAATGTAAGAACTGCAAACATGTTGAGCCTACTTTATTACGGGCTGTGCACCAAAGCAACTTAATTGTATAAATATTCTCACAGGAATTTTAAGAACATTGAGTAATTTGTCCAAGTCTATGTGAAACTCTTTTGTCATGCCAGACAAACATTTTAGAAAAATACCTGTCTCTTTGTATGCTAATACAGTCTTGCCATCTTTTAAGGCTCCTTTTCCAAAGCAGTAGCTTCGGAGCGCCGTGCAGTGGTCTATCCCCACAGAGACAAAACCACTTGGCATGAGGGTGTAGACACGCATGCTCTCTTGACAGCGGGCCACAGCTCCCCTGTAATGACTCCGTTCCCGCTGGGCTTGTGCCAGATATTTGTCATTAGAGCCCAAGAGAGCATTTCTCAGGAGTTAATTGTAAAAGTTGAAAAAAGATAAGTGAAATGAAGATATTTTTAACCTGTACAGAATATAGATTTGACCATCATTATTAAGTAAGGCATATACAAATGAACCTAGCAAACTTGTGTATCTAGCTCTTCTGTTTGTTAGTAGCTGCCACCATCTCTTCAGGCTGAGTGAAAGGGGTACTGCGGTTTAGAAATGCTCAAGTTCTCGGGCCCCACCAAGAACGAATGCTAAGATTCTTACTTGCTGTTTCTTTTTGTCCATATTTCACCTGCGGTAGTTCGCTGTATCACCTCCTCTTAGAAAACAGTGTTCTTCTGCATTTTACCTCTCAAAGGGTAAATGGAGAGAGCAGCTTCCTTTTAGAATATTCTGTGAAACTTAATAAAAACCTTTTAGCAATAGGCATTTTTAATGGATTTTGTTAATTTCTAGAACAAACATAAAACATATTCAGGAATAAAACCTTTGACTGTAGCACAGTTTCAAGTAGAGGTTCTGTGTTTCCCTCATCCTGTGTAAGCATTGTTCCTTAAATGGGACTGTGTCCTCGGGGCCCAATTAAAATTAAAAAAACCAAATTAGGATTTAAACTTTCTAAACAAAGGACACAGTTGAAAATTGCGTCTGGCACCAATCCTAACTTTTTGTTTGTTCAAAATTGTCCTTTGAGCTTAAGAATTTTTAAGGCTGTCTAGGGAGTTTTTGTTTTTACGTGCTTTATAAGCATATTATCCTTTCTGGGCAATTGATTCCAGATATAGTTGAAATGCAGCATTCTTACGCAGAACACTTTAGCCTGGACAAATTATTTCTTGGTAACCCTCAGCCTTGTAATGACACCAGAAATTTGCGTTGTTCACCTGACGTGGCTGGAGCAGTGGTGTCTGGCATGGCTCCTTTCCATTGAGCCACTTCAGATGAGCCTGACAGAAATTGGTTCCTTAAATCTTTGTACACAAGATACCCACTAAGATGTGTTCTATTTGTAATTACTGAATCTTTTTGTAATTCAGTATCATACCATTTTCAGGCTTCCATTTCTCCATTATTAGCCTTCAGCTAAATTGATAATTTTAAGTCTCCGCTTTGTCATGATCATATGCAAATGTTTCTATTATACACAATTCTACTGCAAAATGGGTAGCTTCCCAGGCCCTGGCCTAAGGTGCAGGCAGTCAGCCACCACTCATGCGGGCAGCTGTGATTGCGCAATGACCTTCAGCAGTATGGCCAGAACCCAGCATCCCACGCAGCGAAGCGCCAGTCAGAACGAGGGGCGGGTGTTCTAACCAGGGTCAATGTGTTGCCGCTTCCCCTGACTCCCGCGTCATGTCTGACCTGCTGTAGCTTTTCTTTAATCATTTCTTCGGTTTTTTTTTTTATTTTTCTTTTTGCTATTGTTGTCCTTTTTTTCCAGCAATATTTTATGCTGCAATCAATCGCCTTCTCTCATAGGAGAGTATATATTATTGGCTGTCTTAGCATCATAAGTACAAACTGCTGAGAAGAGAGTATCTTTTTGTATTTTTCTTTTTCAATGCAAAAATATAGATACACCCACATGGTATTTATAGACATTTCCAGATTGAATTAAAATAGCTTCTAACTAGACATTAGATGAGTTTATTCGTTTGCTTCTGACCTACTTCTTCTAACACGTTACAAAAGACATTTGAGGAGATCATAATTACTTGTGACAACACAAGGGATAGCTTATTTTTACTTAATTATAATGAAAGCATTGAGGGTTCTCCAGTCTCTGCAAAGCTTGCTTTCTTTATCCTGCCTGTGAGTCCACGTACATTCTAGTGCCTGTTGGATGGGCCCAGGGAGAATCACGACATGCAAATGCAGTTGTTGCTATCTTTTCCAACAGAGAAACATCTAGGTGGTGGCACACGTGCTTACACACACACACACACACACACATACACACACACACACACACACACACACACACAGAGTTCTTAAGGTTGCAGCTCATTTTCCAAGCACATTGAATATGTAGATTTGCTTTTAGATACCTTTATAATTCTGTTATTAAATGCTGATACTATTCTCTAAATTTTTGCCTAGGTCTGTAACCAGTGATGAAGGATCCATGAATGCATTCACAGGAAGGGGGTCACCTGGTAGGGGTCAAAAGACTAAAGTCTGTACCACACCTTCATCTGGTCATGCTGCATCTGGGAAGGACTCAAGCAGCAGATTGGCTGTTACAGACCCCACTCGGCCTGGTGCCACCACCAAAATCACCACCACCTCCACCTACATTTCTGCCTCTACACTTAAAGTTAACAAGAAAACCAAAGGGCTCATTGATGGCCTTACTAAGTTTTTTACACCATCACCTGATGGTCGCAGATCACGAGGTGAAATAATAGACTTTTCAAAGCACTATCGTCCAAGGAAAAAGGTCTCTCAGAAACAGTCATGCACTTCTCATGTGTTGGCTCCAGGTACCACACAAAAGTTAAAACCTCCACCTTCTTCCCTCCCGCCCCCGGCCCCCATCTCCGGTCAGAGCCCTGGCTCCCAAAAGCCCAGCACTCACACTTCTTCTACCTCCCCCCAGAGCTCTTCCAGCCAGTCCAGTGTGCCCTCCTTTAGCAGTCTTAATGACAACAGCCAGCTGAAGGCACTCTTTGATGGACTCTCTCATATCTATACCACTCAGGGACAGTCTCGAAAAAAAGGACACCCAAGTTATGCTCCACCCAAACGCATGCGTCGTAAAACTGAATTTTCCTCCACGACAAAATCTAAAGCCCATTTCTTTGGAAAAAGAGATATTAGGAGTAGGTTTCTCTCCCACTCCTCCTCTAGCTGGGGGATGGCTAGAGGCCGTATTTTTAAAGCAATTGCTCACTTCAAGCGAACAACTTTTCTTAAAAAGCACAGGATGCTAGGCAGATTAAGATATAAAGTGACCCCTCAGATGGGGACCCCCTCACCAGGGAAGGGGAGCTTGGCAGACGGAAGGATTAAACCTGATCAGGATGATGGTAAGCAAAAGGTCAAAGCTCCAACCAAACCTGCGCCCCGTCCCTTTCTCCCCAACCCCTAAAGAAAGAAAAAGCCACCCCTATTTGTCACATAGGTTCTAGCTACTTCTCCTGTTCTCACTCCACTTTCATACAGAAGCAGTGAAACTTTCACCTTTTTCTCACGCTGACTAAACCTCCAAAACGTTGTTTTTCCAACTAATACTCTGCCACCTTTTCTTATTATTTCCATTCGTAGTGACACTAGGATCCCCCACCCCACCCCAGATGCCCTCATCGTGTTGCTTATGGCGTCTTTGTCCCGCATGAGTAGCCACTGTCGCGCTTCTGCCATGTCCTCTCCACGCTGCCCGCCTCCGCAGCCAGCCCTAGCTGGGCGCGTGCTGGGAGCACCCCGCGGGGCGTCCGGCTCCGCCCTTCCCTCGGCTCCATTGCTTTCTCATGACGAAGTTCATCCTGCTTCCATCTCAACAGAGCCTGATCTGTGATTCTGTGAAGTGTGCCTCTGGAGTTGAGTGTGTCTGTGTGTGTCCACCTTAGGGAGAAAATGGATTTCATGATTTCATTGAACAAATTGGCCCATTACATTTATTACCCTTTATACAACAAAAAGCCAAGTCGTAGATTTGGATCAAGTGGAAGATTTTATGATCTCACAATTGATCATGGGAATGCTATAACTAGACATGGATATAACGTCTAATCTTGGTTGAAAAATATGATTTTGCTTTGTATTGCTCTGACTTTCCCTCATTTGTTAAAGTTATAAAAAGATGGCATTGATAAATTCAAATACAATCTTGGTTGTAGTAGGGAAAGGATTTCTCATGAAGCTCTGAGCAGTGCTTAGCTGTATACGCTTATAAAGCTCAAAAAGGAAAAAAGAGATCCCTGTTTGCCCACTGTGCTAATTTGGTACCATTTTGGTAATATATGCTGGTCACCCATGATTCAAGTCAGTGAATACACTTTCTGCTGGTTTTAAATGACAGATACTGAAATTAAAATAAGCATCAAACAAGAAAGTACAGATGTAAATGTGGTTGGAAACAAGGATGTCGTTACTGAAGAGGATTTGGATGTGTTTAAGCAGGCCCAGGAGCTGTCTTGGGAGGTAAGGCCTACATACCACATTATGGTAACAAGAGTGGTGGGTGACGTCTGTTCAGACTTCGTAAGATTACCGTATTTATTTTTATAGAGCGTACCCCTGTTTTGGTATGCCCATCTTTGTTAACTACATGTAAAAGGAGTAACTGTAGAATCGTCTCCTCTCTCAGCAGGTGGGAAGGACTCAGTGGATCTCACAAAGTCAACAAGAGTAGCAGTAGCTGAGGCAGATTTCTTTTTAAAAATGCTTCTAACAATTTGATTATCTGTGTCTGAATTTGGAAAGTCCCAATGTAAAATTGGTACCAAAAAGAACATCACTTTTCAGTTGACCAAAGCTTCTTCCAATACAGATGGCCAGCCATATGAGAAATGTGTCATATTTTTAACTCTTTGGCATTGAGGAAAACAATGTTGTATTCTATAATTGGATGAAGTCACTTTTATTTTCACTATGATTTCTTTAAATGATTCCACATAAAATGTCATCTCTACTTTAGTTATTGTCACCATGACATGGGCTGTTATGAAAATTATTGGGCACATTTTTCTCAGTCGACTACATTAGACATGTATTGCTTAGTGTCAGTCGCTACCCTGTCTGTCCCTTTCTGGGAATAACATTTCTTTAATAGGCTACAAGCGTTCGTTTTAGCAGCAGCCAGTAAGGCTGAGATTTCTGATGGTTTTTGTCTCAGAAGGCATTTGGATATTTTAATTTCTTACTCTGTCCCTCACAGTATGCTTTCTGATTGCTCTTTTAGCTAGGGTAAATACCAATTGGAGTTGGGAGGTTTTATCTGGCATTAGTGTATTAAGATAATGGACATTATCCGAAAGATACTGCTAACCCTAAAACCCCTTCACTCCAACATGACAAGCCAGATTTTTTTAAAAATTTTTATTAACATTTTCCATGCAAGCCAGATTTTTGTTGTGCAAAAAAATCTTGATTGTTCTGGGTCAGGCACTGTTCTAGACATTGGGTCAACCACAGTGAATCAGGCAGGCAAAGTCCTTAACCTCAGGCAGCTTTCTGCACAGGCACAAGGGAAGTAAGAAACAGTGCACTACACATTGCACAATTGATCACTCAGTTACGGCTGGAAAACAATCTTAGAGGAATAGAGCACAGTAAGAGTATATCTTAAGTTCTCTCCTTTGTAACCTTGCAATAGACGGTTACATCTCATTCTGTAGATATTTGTATTTATAGCACAATATTAGTCCTTGCCATGTTGTTTGCCAGGATATTCGTTTGTTTCTGAGCTTTTTGTACAGATGACTATTATTTCATAAGGACTTATACTGTGTGGGGGGGTTGTTGTTTTTTTGTTTTGTTTTTCAAAGTAGGGTCTCACTCTTGTCCAGACTGATCTGGAATTCACTATGTGGTCTCAGGGTGACCTCGAATTCACAACGATCCTCCTGCCCCTGCCTCCCGAGTGCTGGGATCAAAGGCGCGCATTAGCTCACCCAGCTTTATACTATGCTTTAACAATGTGAAAATTCATGAATGAGATCAGTGTGTCCTGGTCTTTGTGGGTTTGGATGGTCATGAATGAGAATACCAGAATGTAAATGAAATATATATTCTTGGATCCTGTATTTTATCATGTTTCTTCTTTTTCTTCTCTATCAGAAAATAGAGTGTGAAAGTGGGGTAGAAGACTGTGGTCGGTACCCTTCTGTAGTAGAATTTGGGAAATACGAAATCCAAACCTGGTACTCCTCGCCTTACCCACAGGAATACGCAAGGTAATGGCGTAACCCTGGCAGGCCATGTGCCCTGTGCTGTGAGCCCCCTTCCCCATCGCCTGAATCAGGGTTCTCTGGATTAGCTGCTTCTCAGGTTTTTGCCTTGTGAAGTATGGAGTAACTATACACTTGTTTTTCTTCTAAAAGAGAAAGTTACCCTTCAATGGCCAACCTGTTCTAGAAGTTGAGTTGTAAACTAAGCATGAAGAATCTTGGTTTTATTCTTAGGTAATATCATTTAGCTATGTGTTCTTGGAGATAGATATATTTTATTCTGTTGTTTAATGTTGTGAGACCAAATACAGAGTCTCACACATGCTAAGCAAGCACTCTGCCACTGAGCTATACCCCCACCCCTTGACCACTTTTAAAAACATGTTTATAGGCCGGGCGTGGTGGCGCATGCCTTTAATCCCAGCACTCGGGAGGCAGAGGTAGGTGGATCGCTGTGAGTTCGAGGCTACCCTGAGACTACATAGTGAATTCCAGGTCAGCCTGGGCCAAAGTGAGACCCTACCTTGAAAAAAACAAAAACAAAAAAAAAAGTTTATATACTTTAATTATACAAATTAAGCCATAAGTTATCCACTCTGACAGATTTAAAAAAGAATTTGGGGTGGGAGCAATTGTTGAGCGGATAAGGCACTTACCTGTGAAGTCTAAGAACCCACCTTCAACTCTTCAGACCCCTCATAAGTCAGACACACAAGGTGATACATGCATGCAAGGTTGTACATACGCACAATGTGGCACACACATCTGGAGTTCGATTGCAATGGCTAGAGGCCCTGGCGTGCCAATTCTGTCCCCCCCACATAAAAATAGAAAGAATTTGCATAGAGATGTAATATTGGGGCTTAACCCCTCCTGCCTTCTCAAGGCCCTTCTCTTTCCTTCTTCTGCTTTTTTTTTTTTTTTTAATGAAAGAGAGTGAGAATTGACTCTAATAATATTTCTCTAAACCGTAAAAAAAAGACATGTAAGATTTGGAATGAATATTGTCTCTGTCTATATTTCTCTCTACAATGGCATTTCTCCCTGTTCTTTTACCCCAAACATTTTGCAAGTGCTTCTAAACATTTCTTCTAAATACCAGCAATAGTCCATTTAAACACGAAGAGGGTACAAATGAAAAGCATTCTAATTTTTAAAAAATATTTTGTTTACTTATTTATTTGAGTGAGAGAGAAAGGGGTAGAGAGAGAATGGGTACTCCAGAGCCTTCACCACTGCAAGTAAACTCCAGATGCTTGCTCCACCTTGTGCATTTGGCTCATATGGGTCCTGGGGAATCGAACCTGGGTCCATTGGCTTTGCAGGCAAGCACTTTAACTGCTAAGCCACCTCTCAACGCACATTCTATCTTTTAAATGAGATAAACAAGTCATGAAGGCTGAGAGAGCTGGTACTCAGACGGTAGAGCCAGGTGTGGTGGCATCTGCTTAATTTGTCACTCATCTTCTAGAACACCCTTTCTATCTTCATAATTGGCCAGATGCCCACTTCATGGATGGCCAGCACTCCATAAGATGTGGTGGAATGAATTTGAGTTCAAGGCCAGCCTGGGTACCAAGCAAGGGTCAGTTCTTCACCCCACCCCCAAAATTAAAAAAGGAAAGTAAGCAAGAAAATCCCAAGTCAGAGTCGAGAAGCAACTAAACTGAATGTAGTGATGACAAGGTCCATGGGAACTCTGCCAAGAGCAAGACTTTGTCCTAATACGTGCATGCATGCACACACACATGTACCACATGATGTCATATATATGTACATGCATTTACATGCCTGTGTTAATGTGCACAGTATACATATGTGACCTAGAGAACCACTCGTCGTTTGCCTTTGTATCCAGATGCATATGCTACCTTGTGCATGGGCTGTACACGGGCACTGAAGAACTGAGCCCGGGCAGTGAGGCTTCGTAAGCAAGTGCCTTTGACCACTGAACCATCTCTCTAGCCCAGGAAACTTTTTTGTTTGTTTGTTTTGTTTTGTTTTGTTTGAGGTCGGGTCTCGCTCAAACCCAGGCTGACCTAGAATTTATTCTGTAGTCTCAGGATGGCCTTGAACTCATGGTGATCCTCCTACCTCTGCCTCCCAAGTACTGGGATTAAAGGTGTATGCCACCAAGCCCAGCTAAGAAATCATTTTTTTAAAAAAAATTAAAGATAGTGGAATTGGTGGAAAACAAATCTGGTCTTTTGACTTTAAGCCCAGCATTGCTTTTTTAGACCACATATAGATCTATAACAATAACTTTAGTTGTGTCATCCAAAAGTGGAAATAAAAAAAACTAAATCAAAGCCGGGAATGGCCTCACATCTTTAATTCGAACACTTGGAAGGCAGAGATAGGTGGATCACCATGAGTTCAAGGCCACCCTGAGGCGACATAATGAATTCCAAGGTAAGCCTGAGCTACAGTGAGACCCTACCTCAGAAAAAAATAAAATCAAGTTTTAGGATTTTGCTGCTTCCTAGGTATTCAGATCATTTAAAAATAGTTAAAATCCTAAGTAAATGATGATTATAGTTCTAACAGAGCACATAAACATTGTCTCCAACAAAAACTAGAAATGTTGAGTCTGGAGATGGCTTATCAGTTAAAGGTGTTTGTTTGATAATTCTGCCAGCCCACACTCAATTCCCCGGTATCCACATTAAGCTGGATGGGTATGTAGTAAGAGATTCTGGTGCGTGCGTGTGCGTGCACACACACACACACATACACACACACTTTCTCTCCTATCATAAGTAAATAAATAATTGGAAATATGTAAATTATGGGATTAAGTAAAGGCATCAGACTATGTGCTATATTGAAAAAATTTGTACAGTTATTTTTACATTTCCTTGTTATCTGCTTTTTCTCATTTTTTAATCTATCTCAAGTGTTTTTATAGCCATTTTATGACAGAGAAAATTAAACAGTACTTAACTTTGCTCCCTTGTACAATATTATCAGTCTGACAGATTCTTTGATTCTTAAACTCTAACAGATTACCAAAGCTTTACCTGTGTGAATTCTGTCTTAAATATATGAAAAGTAAAAATATTTTGCTAAGACACTCAAAGAAGTGTGGATGGTTTCATCCTCCAGCAAATGAAATTTACCGAAGGAAAGACCTTTCAGTATTTGAGGTAAGCTTGTGAAAACAAAAACTCATCTTTTTGAACTCTAGGATTCCAAGTTGTTGACTGTACTTGGGGTGATTTGTATGTGGAAGATTCAAAATATATTTAATTTTGGCAGTGAAATTCAGGCAGCTCTTAAAAATATCTCCATGTTTTGGAATTTTTATCCAACCATATTAAGTGACCATTTTGAATTATAAGAATTCCTACTTCATCATGTTAGGTTTTTTTGTTATGTTCTCCCCACTCCCCAACCTCTGTCTACGGTAGATATATTCACCAATGAATTTATGGTCTCCTCAGCTCTTTGTAAAATCCACATTCTTTGGCAGGAGAAATCAGCTTTGTTCAACAGCTCCAGCCAGTGTCTGGCAGGTGCTCCCTCTTCTAGGGAATTGAGCAGCTGTACATATCTCCTCAGAACACAGCCACCTGTGTTTCCATCCAGTTCTTGGCAGGGTAGATAATCCTTTTGGTGAGACCCCAGCAGATGTTGGGACTCACCCCATCTGGCTCGATGGCCATCCCTGGAGAACTGTGCTGTTCACAGGAAACTCTTGTGTCTTATGGCCATGTGCCTGTCATTGCGGGCTTGTTGAAGGTATTCTGTTGTTATTTTTACTTATTTATTGAGAGAAAGAGAATGGGTGAGCCAAGGCCTCTAGCCACTGCAGATGAACTCCAGAGGCATGCCCCGCCCTGTGCACGTGGCTTACGTGGATACGAGGAGTCAAACCTGGGTCCTTAGACTTTGCAGGCAAGCTCCTAACTGCGAAATCATCTCTCTAGCTCAACATTTTGTATTCTGAGAATTGATCCAGTACTTGGCTTCTGTGTAGTTGCATTGTTTAATCCTGTTTCTATTGTCCATTTCAGGGATTGAGGCCATCTGGGTCATTGCACCTAGAGGACACCACACCTCTCCTTCAGTTACTGTCTGTTCATCGGCCCGCTTTCTTCCCGCCTTTGTTCCTTTCATTTCATTTACAAACTTCTACTACGCGGCTGCCTTTTCTTCGTGGTTACCACCTTAGCACAGAGCTTTGTGCTCCAGATGCTGCCAGCAGACCTCCTTAGTACCCCAAGCAGATACACCTCTACTCTAGGGTTCTCTGTCAGACTTGTTCTGGCTGACATCTTTTCTTCTCTGCTGTTCTCTTTGTCTTTGCCATCATGACTGGTTATGGGAGTGTCATGAGTTTCTCACATGGGTTAAGATCCCACTGGTTTTTCTTTTTCCCCCGACTGCTGAGAAAACGTAGGGCCATATGTGTGTGCATAAAGACCTCTCCCTGTGATTCTGTCCAGTGCCCTTTTGGTGAGGCTAAAGAAAAAAGGGTATTTATTATAGAGTGAAGGTTTGATGCTATTAGTTTCCACTACTGGCCAGAAAAGGGATTCTCAGCCTGTGCACCACTACCATTTCCGGGTGAACAGTCCTGGCTGTAGGACTTGTGCTGTGCATTACAAGCTGCTTAGCAGCAACTCTGCTGGGAATGTCGATGGTGGCAGAAGGCCGCAGACATAGCCAAATAAGAGGGGAGGGAGGGGTTCTGTTGAAGCCCTGCTAGTCCTGATGCGGAGCTGCTCTGTCCTGAGGCTTCTGTAGTGTCACCTTTGCCATTGGTTCTTCCTTGATGCCTGGGATCCTTTCTGGTAACCAAAATAAAACTGAAATCACCGGTCATTGTTTCCCAAAGGACAAAACTCATCATTTGCCTTAAGCAAATCCCTGTGAGTTAGCTTGTGGAGTGTCATCTCTAATAATCCCAGAAGTCTTTGGGGCAAGACAGTCAGTCTCCTTAGACGTGTGTTTGGACCATATAGAAAAGAGAACAATCTAGATGGGAGTTTGTAAACTTGATTCAAACGATGAGCTGGAATTGATAAATACTAAGGTCTCCATTCTAGAATTGGTCAAGCTAGTATTTTTACCAATATGAAGGAAACTTTCAGTTTCCTCAAATAAGTGAAGAATAATCATGGATTACGATTTTCATCCCTATATCTGTCTCTCTTATATTGGACTTTTCACAACTGATGAAAATTTTGTCTCGGCATTATCATTTCTGTTTCTAGTTCACAGATATATAGCTCTATCTTTTTTTTTTTTATAATATACTACCATTTCCAAAAGGACCATACTCTCAAATACATAAAAACTTCCTTTAATTAAAGAGAGAATTGCATCCTCTGTGCCCATTGCCTGCATTTGATTATGTTGCTATGTGTGGGACCTAGGTTCCATCCAAGGGAAATCGTTATATGAAATCTAAAAATAATTTGTGCAATATGAGAACCCGTATGGTCCACAGGAGATTCAAGGATGGTCAAGTTCATTGTTCAAGAGCTCTGGTTAGCAAATATCCATTTCCCTTAAGGAAAGTGCTGGGGATTCTGCTGTGCTTTCTGTTTTCGACAAGTAACTACATTTGATCAAAGAAGCTGGCACCTGTGCCTAGCCTCCTGTCTGTTGCCATCAGGATAACGGCTTGATTCTTTTATTTTGAAGAGAAGTGGACTGTAATTGTGGTACTTATTGTGGGTTGAAATTCATCTCGGTTTCTCTGCAAGTATTCCCAACATAGAAATTTTATCTTTTCCAATTATATTTCAAATGATACTTGGAATAAAACCAAAATGAAAGCCTCTTTTGCTAATCCACACTTCTGAGGAATCAGAATAAATACAGTTCATTTATTTTTATTTGATGTCCTTTTGGAAACAGTGTGAAAGTTTAACATACTTGGTAAATATTTTTGTTTCCATTAGTTCAGACCTGTTTCACATTTTAAAAAGAAGACATGAATGATCATTTTTAACTCATAATGTATTGCAAGTAAAAATTACTTTTTTGCAGTTGGTTTGATCTTTCTTAAGATAGCTTAAGAAAAAAAATAAAGTTGATTTAAATTTAAGAGAAAAGGTAGATTTCTGATTTGCCAAGTGATAGCTGTTTTCTGGTTGACTTAATTTAATGGGAGTGTTTTAATCTCTCAGTGTAAGATTTGAAAATAAAATTATGTGCTTCTAAAACACCACATAGAAGAAACAGTTCTGTACTGAGTGATATTTTTATGTTCAATAATGTTGTCTGTTTCTCTTTTGCTAGGTTGATGGGAATATGAGCAAAATTTATTGCCAAAACCTTTGCTTGTTAGCCAAGCTCTTCCTGGACCACAAAACGTTGTATTATGATGTCGAGCCATTCCTTTTTTATGTCCTTACAAAAAATGATGAAAAAGGCTGTCATCTGGTTGGATACTTCTCGAAGGTAAAACAAGAGCCAGCATGACCTTCGCTTTCTTTTTTGAAATGTTTTTAGTAGAGCCCAGTTCTTTGAACAGGGCTTTTTATGACTATAATTTGAGTAAGTGACACATGTTTCTGAAAAACTCAGCTCCTTGTTTAGAGCTCATTTATAAAGACCAAAACAAAACAAAACAAAAAAAGCCCCATGGTGCCTAGAATGTGTGTGAGAGATCTCAACACCACATGCTGTTGACTGTCCACATCTGTGCAACATCGTGATTGCTGTCTTGTAGCAGTTTTGAGTTCTAAGTGTAAAGCTCATTCCTCCTCCCCTCCCCAGTGGCGTCCGTGTGAAGTGTGCAGTAGCATTTATGAGTTCGTTCTCCTTTTCCTGCAGGGCACTGCCTCTGTGGTCCGCAGTACCTCGGTGAGTTAGAGCACTGGCATTTGGGTAGTCAGGCTGAAGGATAGAGTGACTGGCTGTATGCTCTTGCCTGCTGCGCTCTGTCCCGTGTTAAGCACTAAAGTCATCTCGAGAGAGCCTGCCTGCCTTTCGCCAGCCAGCGTTCACGTGGCCCGGGCCTTGGCATGCTGAAGAGCAGTAGCTGCTTTTGCCAACAGTTCAGAGCTCTCCTCTCAGATTCTGTGGTTCAAAGGCTGTTGAAAGATAATAACTGAAATGTAATAAAAGGAGAAATGAATATGAAGATGCTTACCAGGTGGTGACCTTAACTTTCCTTAGGCACACACCTAAGCAAATGCTTACATAAATACAGCCAGTAACTAAGAGACTCATAAGCAAAAGGCAGACGATTGCCAGGTGTGGTGGCCATGTCTTTAATCCCAGCACTCGGGAGGCAGAGTAGGAGGATCACTGTGATTTGGAGGCCGCCCTGGCACTTCATAGTGAATTCCTGGTCAGCTAGTGCAAGACACTACCTCAGAATAAATATATAAATAAAAATCCACATACCCAGCAGATACGGAATGAATATGCTTTTCTGTAATGTAAGTAAAACGTTTTTGTAGAAGTACTGTTTCCATGAAGATCAAAAGATAGAGCATAGGCCTGTGTGGTGGAGCATGCCTCCAGTCCTGGTTCTTAGAAGGCTGAAGCAGGGGGATCACAAGTGTGAGGCCCACCCAGGTCACGTAGGACGACCCTGTCTGTCTTTCTCCACTCCTATAAGTGAGCCAGAAAGATGGAATATAGGTGCAAATGCTTTATAGACTAGTTACTTCTTTTTTTTTTTTTTGGTTTTTCAAGGTAGGGTCTCACTCTAACCCAGGCTGACCTGGAATTCACTATGGAGTTTCAGGGTGGCCTCGAACTCACAGCAGTCCTACCTCTGCCTCCCAAGTGCTGGGATTAAAGGTGTGCGCCACCACGCCCGGCTCTAGACTAGTTACTTTAAATTTACAAAAACGCTCAGGAAGCAAAAACAAAAATCAACAAAAGCATTTATGAAAAATCCCCACAATTCTGTATGTATTTGGCAAAACTTAAAAGATACTTAATTTGCACATTACGTACTTTAAAAATGGCAAAATTATCCGAACATGATGGCACATGCCTTTAATCCCAGTACTTGGGAGTCAGAGGTAGGAGAATCACTTTGAATTTGAGGTCAGCCTGGGCTGGTTAACGACCTGGGTTCCGTTCCCCAGAACTCACGTAAAGCCAAATGCACGAAGTGGTACATGCATCTGGAGTTAATTTACAGTGACCAGAGCCACACCCGTTCTCTCTTTCCTTGTTATGCTCTGTCTCTACTTGCAAACAGATTAACAAATTAAAAAATTTTAAAACAAAACGAACTGTCAGAATTAACATGAGCAATAAACAGGAAATATATTAGTATAAATTACAAAAACATATATTTTATAGGGTTATAGAGACATTTTTCTTATAAAAGTTTAAAAATCTAGATTGGAAAGGCTGGGGAGATGATTCAGCATGTCCTGTCCAAGCATGAGAGCTTCAGGGGCTCCAAGATGAGTACATTTTTTCTCCCGGAACCCATGTAAAGGGCTAGGTCTGCCTTCTGACCCCCGTAACTCCAGTCTTGAGGGGAACAAAATGGCAAGCAAGCCCCAGACTTCTGAAGAGATTGCATGTCAAGAAGACAAGTGGATGCGCAGTAGAGGGTGTGGAGTCTCCTGCGCTTTGCTGGGACAGAGCGCCCAGTCAGAAGCCACTTATGGAAGGAGAGGGTTTATGAATGGGCTGTAGTTTAAAAGGGAAGGTTTCTTTTGTTGTTATTGTTGTTATTTTGTTTTTGTTTTGTGTTTTCAAGTCTGTGTCTCACTGTAGCTCAGGCTGACATGAATCTTACTCTGTAGTCCCAGGCTGGCCTCAAACTCACAGCAGTCCTACACCTGCCTCCCGAGTGCTGGGATGAAAGGTGTGTGCCTTCCAGGACCAGCCCGGGTGACGGGGAGAACCTGACGAGCTGACAGCTGGCAACACATGTCCCCGTGAGCAAGGGGTGGGGTGGGGAATAGTAACAAGAGTGCTGCAAACAGGGCTGGGCCATAACAGCCCAAGGCCTGCGCCCAGCAACACACCACCCTACCCAGCTCCACCTCCCCCAAAACACCAGAAACCTTGCAAACTGCATCACTAGCCAGGGGTTAAGGATGAGGCATAATCACAAATACATAAAGCTAGGAAAAATATTTTACATTCAAACCATGAAGAGGGCACAGTTCTTTTCCAGCCCCCCCCCCCCATGCTTATGGGGAACCATATCTCCCATGGGCATTTACTCACAAACCACACCTCACACACTGCACACAAGTACACACATAAGCTTGTGATGATCATGTAGAAAGTAGTGTTTCTTGAAATGTCTGTGACTTTAAACATAAGACTTAATGATGCCTACCTTTTCTGTCACGATTGTCTGTCTGATTGTTTATCTTCTAATTGCCTCGATACAGATCTTTTTTTAAATTTATTTTTGTTTATTTTTATTTATTTATTTAAGAGTGACAGAGAAAGAGGCAGATAGAGAATGGGCATGCCAGGGCCTCCAGCCACTGCAAACAAACTCCAGGTGCGTGTGCCCCCTTGTGCATCTGGCTTACCTGGGTCCTGGGGAATCGAGCTTCGAACAAGGATCCTTAGGCTTCACAGGCAAGCGCTTAACCACTAAGCCATCTCTCCAGCCCTTGATATGGATCTTTTTATTGGCCCTTGGGTAGTAATGCACACCGGTGGTGGTGACTCTACCTGTTTGATAGTCACTTCTTCATGGGGGCCCAACATTTCTCTCAGAGCAAACTCAGCTTTTTCTCTATAGCATGACAGCTACTGCCTACAGAATACAAAAACTTTTTATCAGGCTAGAGGGAATATGGATGGCTTGAACCCTTGGGGGCGAAGTGTATAATAAACCATATTCTAGAGCTTGTTAGTAAAACCTTCAATAATAGCCAGAGAATGGCCATTATGACCTAGAAATATCTTATGCAAGTTGTTACATGCATATGACTTTCCAGGCAGGAAGAAGGCATGCTTATGCTTACATTATCTCGATTTAGTGGTGGTGTCATGTATAAAAAAGGAGAAAGGGGGGCTGGAGAGATGGCTTAACAGTTAAGGTGCTTGTCTGCAAAGCCAAAAGACCCAGGTTCGATTTCCCAGGACCCATGTAAACACAAGAATTAAAATTTTAAAAAAAAAAAGAGGAGAAAGGGATTGCTGTGGAATTTATTTCAAAAAACAGCCAGAAATGGGAATAGTTCTGGACAGAGAAAGGAATGCCATCCAGGATAAATCCATTTAAATCAGAGTACATCTCTTAGATAGCATGATCCACTTATCTCAGTTTTAAAGTAAAATTAATTATTTGAACCTTTGTCATTGATATGCACATTTGGTGATAGGCAGTCTATCTTCTAAAGAAAATGGAATTACATTATTGCTCCCTGTTCATATTTAGATGTCCTACAGACAGCTACAAATATGCCAAAGTTGGAGACTCGCCTTTTTTCATAAAGAGCTATTTAATTCTGCCCTGCAGGATTTTCCCCGCAATCACTTCCTGTGATCTTTCAAATAGGTTCGATATAGATGGGGAGTTCTGCAGTAATCCTTTGATGTGGCTAGTTCTGTTTGTGGTCAGTTGCACTTGTGGCTTAAACGTGGCCACAGCATGCACACGCCTCAAAAGCCTTTTCCAGATCTTCTCTGTGTGCATTTTGGTGGCTTCCATATGCTCTGAACCCGGCGTTGCTGCCCGATGCTGTTGCCCATGAGAACTATAAGGTCTCTCGCTCTCAGAGCTGTTTCTTAGCACATTCCACCCATTTTTCCTCCCAGCTTCCGATTTGGTAATATTTTGGTCTTACCTTGGAAGCCTGGGACTTACTTGCTTGTTATTCTCTCTTTTGTTCTGTTTTCCTTTCCTGGTTTGGGATGCAGATTAATTATTTCTTGATCTTTTTACTTTGACTTCTTATTCCCTGGAGAAATGTGTTTGTGCGCATCTGCCCACGTCTGCCGTTGTAGTTTCTCTGGGGCATTTGCTCAAAGGCAGAAGGCAGACTGCTGTTGCAGAGTAGTAAATTATTATTTAGCAGGGTTGCCAGCGAAGTCCTGGCCTACTCCACTGGGTACCTCTCTGGATGCTATTTCCTCTGCTTCCCAGGTTGTGTGAAAAGGAGCACATTTCTGCCATACTGTCTGAATTGTTCCATGGAATTCATATTGCCTTGGTTTGACATTTGTATCTCATGGTCCTGCTTGGCAAGAATAAAGATATGTTTGGGCTGGAGAGATGGCTTAGCAATTAAGCCCTTGCCTGTGAAGCCTAAGGACCCCAGTTCGAGGCTTTATTCCCTAAGACCCACGTTAGCCAGTTGCACAAGGGGGCGTATGCATTTGGAGCTCGTTTGTAGTAGCTGGAGGCCCTGGCGTGCCCATTCCCTCTCTCTCTCTGTCACTCTCAAATAAATAAAAATGAATGATTTAAAAAAAAAAAGAATAAAAACATTTTTGAAAAGCATACTCAGAGTTGATGGTTTGCTGTTTGTTCATTGATAGCTCGATTAACGCCGTAGGGTGATTCTGCCGGACCTAAGCCACTGGCTCACTTTGGCAGACTGCTTCACAAGGACAGTGGCAGGTGTAGGACTTGTCCACTTGAGCAGAGCTCTGACATGCTCGATCTGTTTCTCCTTCCCTCAGGAAAAGCTTTGCCAGCAGAAGTATAATGTCTCCTGTATAATGATCATGCCCCAGCACCAAAGGCAAGGATTTGGACGGTTTCTCATTGATTTCAGTAAGTGAAGTGCTTTATTTACTTTCATGATCCAGGGAGCTGATGGCTTTTACAGGAAGCAGTAACACATAAAACTTTATTTAACCTGCTGTGTTGTTTTTGGCCGGTGCATAATGGGTCCTGTCTTTATATTTACATGGGTTAGAAAATCTTTCTCAAGTGAAAATTGTACTGCTGCTCAGTTATTGTCCTCGAGAAAATTGAGACTAGATCTCTCCAGTGTCAGTGGCTCACAAAGCCATTACCCTGAACGAACCGGCAGAATTGCATTCCATTTGTAGCGCTCGAGCTCATTAGCACCAAATAGGCAATTATTTGTGATTAAGGCAAAAGGAATTGTTATTTAAAATGGTTTTTAGCTTTCTAAAATTTTGCTTGCAATCTTGTATGGAGCAGAGCAGAACAGGACTGCTTCCATGTAAAGAAAGGGCCTGTGTGCAGCCTTTCCTGTCCTTCTCCACTCCAAGACACTCCAGGAGTTTGTTAATGCCTTTCAGAATTATGGACGTAAATTACAGTGCTTGCGTAAAAAGGTTTTGCACACAATATTTACTTGATTTACTTGTATCTAATGTGCAAACTTAAAATTAGATGCAGAAGATTTGGTGGTGGGTTGGTATTTTTCGTTTTGGTATTGGGTTTTTTAATGGCCATGTTTTTTCTTTCTATTATGTTGAGTTCATTATATATTATATTTGCAAAGTTAAGGCTCTGTATTGTAAATGTAGGGTTAAGGTTACATTTGGAGAGCTGATTCCAGATGTACATCCAGGTAATATAAAACACAGGTATCCCATGAAAACAGTAAATTCTGGCCATGTGAAAAGTTCACTCAGAACTGTGTTCTTAGGGATTAATAGGTTGAGTTGTCTGTGATTATTACGTGAATGAAGGAAAGTTTGGTGTATGACATAGCTCTCATCGGGTATGTGCAGTGCAAAAGACTGAAGGTGATATACTTAGAGAAATGAGGAAGTCTGACTGCAGATCAGTCCTCTTAGATGGTGAATATTGAGGTCTGAGGATGAAAAGAGCACTAGCAATTTTGGAATGACTTATATAATTTATTGACACTGAAAGGTAATTTTTTGGAGGAGGTGTTTTTAGTTGATTGCACATTCAGATAGCATTTTTAATCATTAGTTCGTTATTCTAGTCTTAACCTATTCTTTGCTGACCTAGTTATCAAGGCTAATTATCCAAGGAAGGCTATCATACTAGCTGTCTGTTTTCAGTGTGTAGAATCTTTGCTGTAGGTATTTGCAAGGGTAGATTAATTTGTCTTGTTCTAGAGTTTTTTAGTCACTATCCACTTGATGTTCAGAAATGATTCTGTTATCACAAGCAGCCATTCAAGCCTCAAACCTTTTTTTTTTTTTCTTTTTTTGCACGGGGGTGTGGTGTATGTTCATGTGCCTGTGTATGTTCATGTGTGTGTGAGTGCATGTGCGTATATTTTCTAAGGTAGGGTCTCACTCTAGCCCAGGCTGACCTGGAACTCACTCTGTAGCCTAGGCTGGCCTTAAACCCATGGTGATCTTCTTATGTCAGCCTCCCAAGTGTTGAGATCAAAGGTGGGTGCCACTCTGCCCAGCTGCCTCCTCTTTTTTTTTTTTTTTTTAATTTTTTATTTATTTGAGAGTGACAGACACAGAGAGAAAGACAGATAGTGGGAGAGAGAGAGAATGGGCACGCCAGGGCTTCCAGCCTCTGCAAACGAACTCCAGACGCATGCACCCCCTTGTGCATCTGGCTAACGTGGGACCTGGGGAACCGAGCCTCGAACCGGGGTCCTTAGGCTTCACAGGCAGGCGCTTAACCGCTAAGCCATCTCTCCAGCCCTGCCTCCTCTTTTTGTTGCCATTTCCTGACTTTTAAATATCATATCTTCCTTGGTTCCATAGTCTATTCTTGTGGTAATGCTTGGTGTCGTACTTCTGATTATCATGACCTTGGACACCTTTATATCTGGTAAGGTTTCCCTTAATAATATGCTATTTTAGTGAAAAGTACAAATCTACCTTGTATTTTCGCTCTTTTTGGGTTTTTTTTTTGTTGTTTTTTTTTTAATTTTTTATTAACATTTTCCATGATGATAAAAAAATATCCCATGGTAATTTCCTCCCCCCCCCCCCACACTTTCCCCTTTGAAATTCCATTCCTTTTTGGTTTTTTTTTTTTAAATTATTTTTTGTTTATTTTTATTTATTTATTTGAAAGTGACAGACAAACAGAGAGGAGAGTGGGCCTATTAGGGCTTCTAGCCACTGCAAACGAACACCAGACGCATGTTCCCTCTTGTGCATCTGAATAACGTGGGTCCTGGGGAATTGAGCCTTGAACCAGGGTCCTTAGTTTAGGCTTCACAGGCAAGTGCTTAACCACTAAGCCATCTCTCCAGCCCTGGTTTTTTTTTAATAGCACATTTTATTTAGATTTCATATAGGAATGTGAAATGTGGAAGGCGGGAAGGTAAGGGGAGATAAAGTGGGAAAAAGAGAAGTCTATGTGACCAGATAGGGATCTGGGGAGAAAAGTGTGGAAAGAAAAGAGAAAAGAAAGTTCAAGGAGCGCCTGCCATGTGGGGAGCTCGAGGAGATAAAGAACCCATGTGGAGAAACCAACCCACAGCTGAGTTCTCAAGTAATCAGAGAGCAAGCTCTACCTCGTATCTTCAAGCATAAAGAAAGCGAGCACATGGGGCTCGAGAGATGGCCCAACGCTTAAGGCCTGTAGAGCCTAAGGACCCAGGTTTGGTTCCCCAGTACCTGTGAAAAGCCTGGTGCACCCATATTCCTATTCTCATTCTCTCTTTAAATAAGTAATATTTTGTTTTTGGTTTTTCGAGGTTGGGTCTCCCTCTAGCTCAGGCTGCCCTGGAATTCACTCTGTAGTCTCAGGGTGGCCTCGAACTCATGGCATTCCTCCTTCCTCTGCCTCCCGAGTGCTGGGATCAAAGCCATGTATCACCACACCCGGCCCAAATAAAATATTTTTTAAAACAGCACAACAACTTTTTTTCTGAAGAGCAAAGGACCATTAGTTTCCAATAACACCCATCAGACTATGCGTAGGCATGGTGGTCCCGAGGATTATGTTCTAGAGTTTCTTTCATAAACCTGTGGCATTATCTTGTATTTACATAGAGCATGTGGTGAATGATTTGAACATAGTTGAAAAGGTGGAGATGTGGCTTAATGGTCTCAACCTTGTCTAACTTGTCTGAGGTCCTGGGTTCAATATTTTACACCATAAGAAGAGGGTGAGAGAAGGAAGGGAAGGAATTGGGGTTTTCTCTTGGATTTGTTTTTTATTTTATTTATTTATTTTTATTTAATTAATTTATTTATTTTTGGTTTTTCGAGGTAGGGTCTCACTCTAGTTCAGGCTGACCTGAAATTCACTATGGAGTCTCAGGGTGGCCTTGAATTCAGGGCGATCCTCCTACCTCTGCCTCCCAAGTGCTGGGATGAAAGGCGTGCACCACCATGCCTGGCTTCCCTCAGTTTTATAATCAAAGAAAATAAGAATGCTGTAAAGCCAATACAAATTCAGTATAAATCCAAAAGAATTATTTGGCTAACCATCTTTAAAAAGATAAGGAAGGCTGTTGAAAAAAATTATAGCATCTCCTTGGGAGTCACTTAAAATAATGGCAGATGAATATCTTTCCAGACCTATTAAGATACAGTCTTGTAAAAGGAAGGGAATGGAACATGTGACCTCTCTTCAGTTTAGACTTCAGAATTCCCTGCTCAGAAAAAGTCGTATGAACTAGGTTTTGAGGTTTTCTGAAACATGTTCAGATTTTTTCAAGAGATCTTTTCAATGGTTTGGTTTATTTTATTTCTTTCTTATACATGAACTTAGGGTCTTTGGGTCAGGATTGCATTTTCAGTAAGTCAAATAAACTTGTAAAGCAGGGAAGTCTTTGTTACGACTGCTAGTATAGGGGAAAGCTGGGACTGCCCAGCTGCACTTTGAACCCAGGCACGCTAAAATAAATGACGGTAACTGGAGGGCTTGAGCCGTTCTCCAGTGCGGCAGCAGAACTAGGAGGGCCAGCCACAGCGCCAGGTGCTGCCCTCGGCATACGATCTCTCCTGCTTCACAGGGCAGCTTGTCTGGGGCTTATCACCGTGCTCAAGAAGAGAGTAACTGTCAGGGGCTGAAGTTGATCCCACGTTCCTTTCTTCTGGATCCTGCAATTTCCTCTTCCTTAGTCAGGAAACTTGAAAGCCCTTCTACGCACACACAACTCTCCCCCCTCACCAGACACTTCAAGACTTCAGAGGAGCCCATTTCCCACAAAATTTTTGCAATTTCTTGTTCTCCCACAGGCAAGGCAAGTAGCTAATCTCCCACAGGATGCTGCTGGGTGCTGGAGTGCTAGAATGTTCCATCTCAGGCCCCACCCTGATCTGGCTGTCAAAGCTGCCCAGCACTGCCTTAACTATCCTACTGGTGTTTTTTTTTTCTTCTTTTTCTCCCATATCTTCTTTAATTATTTATTTGAGAGAGAAAGATGGAGGGAACAGGAGAATGAATGTGCATGGGCACGCCAGGGCCTCCAGCCACTGCAGACGAATTCCAGATGCATTTGTCACCTTGTGTGTCTGGCTTACATTGGTCCTAGAGAATTGAACTTGGGTCCTTAGGCATCACAGGCAAGCACCTTAACTGCTAAGCCATCTCGCCAGCCCTGTTTTTTCTTTTTTTAAAATTTTAAAATAATTCCACACTTTGAGTTATTAAAATAGTCCTTAGACTTTCTATATATTCTAAACTCAGATTCCCTAAATTTTTTAACATTTAGCATTATTATTGTGACTTCTCATTGTTTTGTCTTTGGAATCATTTTGAGGGTGAACTGCAAAATGTTACACCTCTTCTACAAAGAGGCTCTCTATATACCCATGATAAAAATTACCAAAACAAGCCGGGTGTGGTGGGGCACACCTTTAATCACAGCACTCAGAAGGCAGAGGTAGGTGGATCGCTGTGAGTTCGAGGCCACCCTGAGACTACATAGTGAATTCCAGGTCAGCCTGGGCTAGAATGAGACCCTACCTTGAAAAAACAAAAGGAAAAAAAAATCACCAAAACAAAAGAAATTAGAGGGACTGGAGAGATGACTAAGTGGTTAAAGGTGCTTGACCACAAAGCCTACCAAGCTGATTCAAATCCTCATTACCCATGTAAAGTCAGGTGCAAGAAATTGAAACTGGGGCTGGAGAGATGGCTTAGCAGTTAAGCACTTGCCTGTGAGCCTAAGGACCCCAGTTCAAGGCTTGACTCCCCAGGACCCACGTTGGCCAGATGCAGAAGGGGTGCACACATCTGGAGTTCGTTTGCAGTGGCTGGAGGCCCTGGCGCGCCCATTCTCTATCTCTGTTTGCCTCTTTCTCTCTTTGTCTGTCACTCTCAAAATAAATAAACAAATAATTTTTTAAAATGTGTGTGCCACCATGCCCGGCTTTAGAAAAACAAAAAAGAAATTGGAACTGAAGAGATGACTCAACAGTTAAAAGTACTTCCTGGGTTGAAGAGATGGTTTAGTATTTAAGGTGCTTGCCTGTGAAGCCTAAGTACCCAGGTTCAATTCTCCAGGTCCCACATAAGCTACTCAAGGTAACACTACATGCAAGGTCACATGCACACAATGTGGCACATACATCATCATACATCATACATCAGTTGCAGTGGCTAAAGACCCTGCTGTGCCCATTTTTACTTCCTTTCTTCCCTCCTTCCTTCTCTCTCTCTCCCCTTCTCTCCCTCCCTCCCTCTTTCTCTATCTCATAAAAAAATGAAACATGTCTGGAGAGATGGCTTAATGGTTAAGGTGCTTGCCTTCCAAGCCTAAGGATCCATGTTTCACTCTCCAGATCCCACACAGGCCAGAAGCACAAAGGTGAGGCAACGCAAGGTCACACACATGCCCACTAGGTGGCACAAGCATTTGGAGTTTGATTGTATTGGCTGAGGCCCCAGAATGCCAATTCTTTCTCTGTCCCTCTGTCTCTCTCACTGTCTCTAAAATTAAAAAATAAAGATAAATTTTTAAAAAAATGAAACATCCTGAGGTGTGGTATCAGGTGTGGTGGCACACACCTTTAATCCCAGCACTTGGAATTTATTTATTTATTAGAAAGAAAGAGAAAGTAAATTGGCACCCCAGGGCCTCTGGCCGTTGCAAACAAACTCCAGGAGCCTGTGCTACCATGTGCATCTGATGGCTTACATGGGTAGTGGAGGATTGAACCTGGGAACTTGAGCTTTGCAGACAAGCGCATTAACTGCTAAGCCCTCTCTCCAGTCCATACACTTTCAAGGTGGTAAAACAACCCAAGTCCAGGTTCACATGTCATGTGTGGTTATATCTCTTGAAATACTTAGTTGTACTGTCTCTTGAAGCTTTATTCTAGAGTATGACCTTCTCATTTATTTTGATTTTTGTTACTTGGATGTTTTTGAAGTGGACAGGGCACTTGTTTTGTACTGTGCCCTCTAATTGGTTTTATCTGACCCTTTATGAGTAATTTTATTTTTCTTTTGAGACAGAGTCTCATATAATGTAGACTGGCCTCAAACTTACCGTGCAGCTGACCAAGGCTGGCCCTCACCTCCTCATTCATCTGCTTCCAGCTTCTGCTTCTAACAGGCATGTGCCTGGCTTCCTTTAGGATTCTTATCTAAAGCAATTATCACTGTGGTAATTACCAAATGGTAATTTTCTAATTTCATTGTTTGTTGTGCTTCTTAGTTGACATTCTGTAAGGAAGAGCTATCTCATCTTCCTCTCAATTACTCATTTACTTACATAATTATGGATTTTTATCCTGTACATTTTAACTTGTTGCTACCAATACTGATTTTGAGGTTTCCAAAATACCAATTTGTCCGTTAAACATCAATTATTTTAGCTTTATTTAGTGGGAACTGCTTTTCAAAGCAATTTTTATGCCTTTTTGAAAAGTTTCCCTTCTTAGAACCCTCCTTTGCTTTCTGCACAACTTGATATTGCAGATTCATTTATTCTTATCCTTTTCCTAACCTACCCATGCTCACCCATTTCTCCTAAGGACTTTGTTTCTTTGTGGTGAAGGAGGACATGTAGAATCCATCATTGGGGGACTTGCCTGTCCGTTTTGCTATTGGTTTGTGACTTCTCCGAGCTAGGGAAGAATGGATGGTAGTGTATGTAACTCACGTTTTGATATGCTATACTTACAGAGCAATTATAGTAAGTGGCAGATATTGGCAGTTGTTTAGGATTCTGCTTGGCTGAGTGGTAGGTGACCAGATAAAGAATTGCCATTCCCTGATGCCTGCAGAGTCACAAATGTGCAGTGTACAAAACCCATTCTCCTCAGCTCTGACCCTGAAGAGATCCAAGGGAACCTCCCCATCTTCCCTCTTCAGCAGTAGACAGAACTGAGAGCGAGCAGCACTCTCCTGTATGTATGTGTTTATGGATATGGGTTTATCCCATTGTAAACAGCTGGGAATGGAGTCACAAAGTCACCTTCTCGCTTTGGGTTTGGTTTTGTGTGTCTTATTTTGAGACTAGGTCTTTCTCGGTAGCACAGGCTATCCTTCAGATTCCTGCCATAGCCTCCCAGTATAAGGAATTTAGGAAAATGTTGCCATGCTTGGAGGACTCCAGTCAGTGTACACAGTGCTGTATTGCTAGGGACCAAATGAGGGTGCTAGGTGGGGCGTGATGGTGCATGCCTTAAATCCCAGCACTCGGGAGGTAGAGGTAGGAGGATTGCCATGAGTTCAAGGCTACTGAGTCCCTTCCTGGGAAAAATAAAATAAAGGGATGGAGCTCTTGCTGAGTGATCAGGCTGAGGGACAAGATGACAGTTCTTTCATAGTGTGTACAGTGTGCTTTCAACTCTCTTAAGAAATGAAGTGATGGGCTGGAGAGATGGCTTAGTGGTTAAGCGCTTGCCTTTGAAGCCTAAGGACCCTGGTTCAAGGCTTGACTCCCCAGGACCACGTTAGCCAGATGCACAAGGGGTCACACGTCTGCAGTTTGTTTGCAGTGGCTGGAGGCACTGTTGTGCCCATTCTCTCCCTCTCTCTCTTTCTCTGTCTATCTGCCTCTTTCTCTCCTTGTCGATAAATATAATAAATAAATAAATAAAGTGATAACATAATTCCAGGTATGAGTTTGAATGTTGGCTTATGGCACTAAATACTCAGAAACAAGGCTCACATGAGGAAGCAGATATTTGGGTAGCTACAAAACGGCGTCTAGAAGTCAACAAGGGGTCTGTGTGAGGGAAAGCTACCGCACGCCATGGCTTGCAGTGGAGACTGAAACTGCAGATGTAAGGATAGCCAAGGGATGTGTGGTGCCGGCAGGCTTCAGCAGAAAGTCCCTTGCTTCATGCTAGCCTGGAAGGGAATGGTGCCAGGAGGCTAGGCATGCCATGTGTCACAAAGAAAAGATGTCTTCCTCCGATGGTTGGTGCCAGCCTCCACTTTTTTTTTTTTTTTTTTTTTTTTGAGGTAGGTCCTCCTATAGCCCAGGCTGACCTGGAATTCACTATGCAGTCTCAAGGTGGCCTCGAACTCACCGCTGTCTTCTATCTCTGCCTCCCAAGTACTGGGATTAAAGATGTGCGCCACCATGCCTGGCTTAGCCCCCACTTCTTAGGGTGTCTGAACATACTAACTCCATAGTCATTCTGGTTGTCATCTACTAATTTTCAGTTTTAACTGGCTGTTATTTAAATACGGTTTGTTTTGTGTGTGTGTTTGTTTGGTTGGTTGATTTTTTAGGGAGGGTCTTGCTCTACCCCAGCCTAATCTGGAAATCACTCCGTAGTCTCAGGCTGGCCTTGAGCTCACAGAGATCCTCCTACCTCTCCCTCCCGAGTGCTGGGATCATAGGGACCGGCTAAGTAAATTCTAAGTATGAAATACTAGAAATTGATTTTTGGAATAAAGTTTTAATCCTGGCTTGTCTTTTTTGTGAAGTAGGATTAAGTCATTTTCTCTGGCTGTTTGGTAGGCCCTAAAGACCTAGGGTGCATGAGAGTCACTAAGGCCATCTGAGAGAGGAAGGAGACTCACTGGAGGAGCTATTTCCAACCCTGACAGGCCCTGGTCAGACACTGCACTTCTCAGCATGGGATTCCGAGCATCTCTGCATTATGTGGGTGACTTGGGGCTGCATGTCACCATAGGTGAACCAAGAATTAATTATTCCAGAGTTTAAAATACCATTCCATGGGTTCCAGGGTTGCCAGAAATTTCAGTGCCTATTGCCTCATCCAGCAGCCTTGCCCTTTCATCCTGGGGAGCCAGGTGACTTTTGCTGTATACAAGGTTGGGTAGAGGTCACAAGCACTCTCTTGTGTAGACTTCTGGGTAAGTGTTTCACTCTTCCCAGTTTTCCCCATGTAGGCCAAAGCATTGCCAGGTGGGTTTGGATGGGTTGGGACTGTTTCTCTTAGGGATATATACATGGTTAAAAACACCTAATCTCCCTCCTCCCTGTGGAGGAGTTAAGCAAATTGAGTGAATGAGCTATAAATTTCACAGGTGATAATCTACATGTCTAATGCAATTTTCACTTTGATACTTACCGGTTTGAAAGTGGCACTGACCATTAGCAACCAAAAAGCTGAGAATGTGATAGAAAGTCCTGTGGTAAGTTGTTTCTATTCAGGCTGGAGAAAGGGCTCAGTGGTTATGCACTTCCCTGCAAAGCCAAAGGACACAGGTTCGATTCCCCAGTACCCACATACACGCAGCTGCACAAGGTGGAACATGTGTCTAGAGTTTGTTTACAGTGGCTACAGGCCCTGTTTCACCCATTCTGTCTCTATCTGCACCTCTCTCTCTCTCTCTCTTTTAAAGAAAGCTGTTTATATTCCTCTTGGTTCCTCTGGGGTAGGGTAACTGTTCTCACTTCCTAAGAAGATTCTTGTTTGCCCTACATACAGGTTAGGAAGGAAGGACCTTTGTTATCGCTTTCTTGGCTCACATGTGGTTCTTGGGAGCAAAGGAGTCTCCTTCACGAGCACGTCGTCACTAGCTGTGCTGTGCTTCCCAGCCAGGCCAGGAGCAGGGTCTCATGCTAGCCCAGGCTGACCTGGAATTCACTCTGTGGTCTCAGGGCGGCCTCGAACTCACTGTGATCCTCCTTCCTCTCTCCTGAGTGCTGGGATTAAAGGTGTGCGCCACCACGCTCGGCTTAGGCCGAGAGGTTTTGTCGCACTGCAGGCGCAACAGAAAGAGGTTGATGTTGGCCGCAGCCAGCCTGAGGCAGAGAAAGGAGAGGTGTGACCAGTTACATTTACACACTCAGTTGAAGAGACACTTAGCTTGCCCTTCCTCCTCTGAGCAGATAACTCATTTCTTTTTTAAATATTTATTCATTTATTTGAGAGGCAGCGAGGAAGGGGCAAATGGACAGACAGAATGGGTGCGCCAGGGCCTCCAACCACTGCAAACAAACTCCAGACACATGCACCACCTTGTGCATCTGGCTTATGTGGGTCCTGGGGAATCAAACCTGGATCCTTAAGGCATCGCAGCCAAGGGCCTTAAGTCATTCCTCCAGCCCCAGATAATTCATCTCTTGATGCATTTATGTAGGAAGGAAAATTCCAACCTTAGTCCTCAGAAACTGTCCAGCAAGCTCTTTCTGCTCCTCTCTCCTATGGAGCACAGTCAAGCCATCGCGAAAGAGAAAGGCTACGAAACTGCTCAAAACAGCGACCTCGCCCGTGACACTGGCTGGAAGATACTGGGCCTGCTATGTCCTCAGGCTTTTGTAGGGCTTTGGAACACTGTTTTGACCTGTGTAATCACGTGTAATGATGACATTTTAATAGGTTCTAGTCTGTAATATAATAAGGAAAATAGCTGTTTTTCCTTATTTTCTCATTATAATATGTTTCACTAAAAGCCTTTGCCATTACTATTTTATTGAACTGAGCTGAACATGACATATTTTAACATCCTGGAGATAGCATCAATGTTGAAAACTGAGCGCTCTGTGATTTATGCAGAGCTTGACTGGTACTGAATGCATTGAAATGAGTTGCATGAGGCAGGGCAGCCAACAGTTTATGTATCATTAAAAAAAAAATAAGCTTGTCATAAATAAGAGCAAATAAATAGCTCTTATAGAATAGTTTGTATTCATTGCTTCAATGAAAACATTGTAAATATGAAACATACGGTCTGCAGTCTCTCATTTTTTCTGAACACTACTGTTTTGCTTTACATAGCTCAGAATTTTTCAAGTTTTGGCATGCAGGTAGATTCTTTTTCTAACAAATCCTTAGTCAGTTTTGTAACTGATTGGCATTTCAGTGAGTCACGCTGAAATTCAGTACTGGACAACTTCCATTCAGATCATCAGTAAGCAGGTAACCTAGTCAGCAATAAATGAAACTTTGGCAGTGCCATCCTGAGAACAGGGACTTGCTCACTACTAAATGCTTCACACACAGTGGGTTTGCAACCAACACTTGTTAAAAGAATAAATGGGGGGGGGGTCTGGAGAGGTGGCTTAGCAAAGCCAAAGGATCCTGGTTTAACTCTCCAGGACACACGTAAGCCAGATGCACAAGGGGGCACATATCCAATAAATAAATATTTTTTTGAAAAATATGCAGGAGTCTAGAGAGATGGGATAGCAGTTAAGCTGCTTGCCTGCAAAGCCAAAGGACCCAGGTTCGACTCCCCAGGACCTGCATAAGCCAGATGTATGCTGCATGCATCAGGAGTTGCTTGCAGTGACCAGAGGCCCTGATGTGCCCATTCTCTCTCTCTCTCTCTTTTTCTTTCTTTCTCAAATAAATAAATAAGAATCAAGACATGAAGGCTGGAAAGATGTCTTAGCACTTAAGGTGCTTGCCTGCAAAGCCAAAGGACCCAGGTTTGATTCCCCGGTACCCACATACAGCCAGATGCACAAGGTGGCACATATATTTGGGGTTTGTTGGCAGTGTCTAGAGGCCCTGTCATGCCCACATCCTGTCTCTCTGTAATAAATAAAAACTTATTTTAAAAAATATGCATGGGGGCTGGAAGAATGGCTTAGTGGTTAAGGTGTTTGCCTGCAAAGCTAAAGGGCCCAGGCTCGATTCCCCAGGACCCACATGAGCCAGATGCACAAGGGGGCACACACATCTGGAATTCATTTGCAGTGGCTGGAGGCCCTGGCACACCCATTTTCTCTCCCCACACACACCTTTCTCTGTCAAATAAATAAATAAAACTTTAAGAAAAAAAAATGCATGGAAGCCGGGCATGGTGGCACATGCCTTTAATTCCAGCACTCTGGAGGCAGAGGTAGGAGGATCGCTGTGCGATCAAGAGAAACAACAAAAAACAAACAAAAAAAAGCATGGATGGTGTGTATGGTACTGGAGAGATGGCTTACTGGTTAAGGCACTTGCCTGCAAAGCCAAAGGACCTTGGTTTGATTCCCCAGGATCATGTAAGCAATGTGCCCAAGATGGTGCATGCATCTGGATTTCATTTGCAATGGCTGTAGGCCCTGGTGCGCCCATTCTCCCTCCCTCCCTCCCTCCCTCCCTCCCCCCCTTCTCTTTCAAATAAATAAATAAATGTATCTTAAAAATATGCATGGAGCTGTAGATACGACTCAGTGATTAAGGCACTTGCTTACAGTCTTAATGACCAAGGTTTGAGTCCCCAGTACCCATGTAAAGCCAGATGCACTAAATGGTGCATGTGTTATAAGTTTGTATGTGCCCTTTGGGGGGGGGGGTAGGGATTGTTGAGTCATCATTGTAACAGAAGTAGAAAGAGATGTCTGTTTTAAAAAGAATGTTCTGGGATTGGAGAGATTGCTCAGTGGTTAAGGTGCTTGATTGCAAAGCCTAAAGACCAGAGTTAATTCCTGTACCTACGTAAAGTCAGATGCACAATGACATATGCATTTGAAGTTTATTTACAGTGACTGGGGGCCCTGGTATGCCCATTCTTTTTTCTCTACCTATTCTTTCTCACTGTCTCTCAAGTATATAAATAAACTATTTTTTTACATTCTTATTTATTTGCAGGGAGAGAGAGAGAAAGGGTTGCCAGGCAGTCCAGAATCATGTACCGCCTTGTGCATCTGGCTGTATAGGAATTCAGGGGAATCACACCTAGGTCATTAGGCTTTGCAGGCAAGCTCGTTAACCACTAAGGTATCTCCCCAGCCCAAACAGTTGTTTTTATTTACAAATCCGATCCCTTTGGCTTTGGTGACAAAATGCCTTAACCACTAAGCCATCTCTCCAGCCTCAAATAATTTCTTTAAAAATTTAAAAGAGAATGTTTTGACCAGGCATGGTGGTACTCACCTTTAATCCCAGCACTTGGGAGTCAGAGTAGGAGGGTCTCTATGAGTTCAAGGTCAGCCTGGGCTAGAGTAAGACCCTTCCTCAAAGAAAAAAAAAAAAAAGACTGTTCTTTCTTATCATTCTAGGAAATAAGATAGAAGAAATTGTCAGGATCATAGCAAAGTGTTTTAGTCAACTTCAAGAAGCTCTCATTGAATGATAGCAAATATGTTAATAAAGATAATTGCACCTGCTTGAAATTGTTTAAATTCACAAATTCATAGTGATACTGAAAACTAATTTAGACGAGAGGAACTAAAGGAGGGTCTTAGGCAGTTTCAGGTAGAGAGTGACGCCCAGAGAAAACCAGGAGATGGCACCTCATATAACACCTCACCCTGACAAAAGATCAGAACTCCTTTTGTTTGTTTGCTTGCTTGTTTGCTTTGTTTTGTGTCACAAGGTAGGGTCTCGCTCTAGCCCAGGCAGACCTGGAATTCACTATGTAGTCTCAGGGTGGCCTTGATCTCACAGCAATCCTCCTACCTCTGCCTCCCGAGTGCTGGGACTAAAGCCCTGTGCCACTATGCCCTGCTTAAGAACAAAACTGTTGGCAGAAATGGAACTTGTAGCCAGTATGGTACAAACAGAGTAAATGCCCTGTCAGCCTGGGCTAGAGCGAGACCCTACCTCAAAAATACAAAAAAGAAAGAAAGAAACAATCAAACAAACGGAACTTGTATCTGATCTAGACTGATGATCTACGGTGCCCACTACAGTCCACAGTCAGTGCAGCTGCCTAGATGGACAGCTAAATAGGCTGGCGCAGAAGATCTGTCTCTGGGATCCACCCTCCAAATCTAAACAGATCAGGCCTTCTCCTTGCCTATAAAGGCAGCTGTCTTCGCCAGCTCCGCCCCACCCCGCCCTGCTCAGCTCCTCTTTTCCAGCTCTGCTGGCCTCTGCCTGTCTGTTTTTTGCTCAGGCCACAGCAATACACGTGAGTGTGCCCGGGCAGGGAGAACACAGTACAGTTTCTTGGTCTGGGAAAACTTTCCTGCTTGCCTCTGCTTTATACTTTCAGTTATCTTCTCACTTTGACTTCGTGCACAATTTTCCTCTGGTCTCTGCATCTCCCCCATGCCTATTTCCTTAAACTAGGCAGAACCATGAGTGTAACCCTCTTCATTACTCATTTCTCCTCTGAATTTCCAGGTCTCTGCTTGGATATTTTCCCTCTTATTTTTCCTCGAGCCTCACCATTTACCCTCCACGACAAAACACATGGCAGATGCCACGCGTGTTCCCTCTAAACCTCCTCTTAAATTGTATCCTCCACATGCGTGTGGCTGCACTCCAGTCTTCCCTTGAAAGCCTCAATTTCTCTTCAATGAGATTGATGAACTATCCTCCCCATGCTTGCGGCTCTACTCCAGTCTTTCCCTAAAAACCTCACTTTTTCTTAAGAGAAACCTTATAATCTATGTACTGTTTTCCACAGGAGAGCGTGTTTCCTACTTCCCACATGTTTATTACTGCTCCAGCCTTCCTTCCTAGATCCCAGTCTCCCTTAAATAAGCCCCACAATATGTTATTTTTCCCTGAATTAACTTAATAATTTATAATTTATCCTTTTCGAGTCTGTCTTTATCATTTCTTAAAGGTAGGACAGAACCTGTACTTGGGATGTCATAAATTTGGGGGACCCCTCTTGAACCCCCAAATCCTGCATCAGAACCAGTTCATTATCTTGTAACTGTGTAAACGAAGCATTTATCCTGCCTTTCCTGGATGCACTGCCCACAGGTCACGAGTCATATATAAGGAAAGCACCTCTCGGCATGGGCCGTCTCCACCAGGAAGTGGATCCAGAAATTGGGCATCAGCCAGAAACGATTGCATTTCTGCTGCCATCTTGTAGGAAATGGAGAATATAATACACACAACTGTATTGAAATATGCAGTAGATCAGAGGACCCCAAATCAAGAGCCGATACTTACAGGAGTGAAGTGGGAACCCAGAGATGAAAGGAGAATTAGAAGTCTGTAGTCCCAGTTTTAAATGGGCAGGACTACTTTAGAACCTCGGACATTTTGGTGGTAAATGTTTACAAAAGAGCTGGGCATGGTTGTGCAGACCTTTAATCCCAGCACACAAGAGGCAGAGGTAGGAGGAACGCCCAGCCCAAAACGACAGAGTGAGCTTAAGGTCAGCCTGGGCTAGAGTGAGTCCCTAACTCAAAACAACAGCAATGACAAAAATTGCTGGGTGTGGTGGCTCACTCCTAAAGGTTGGATCATTTTCCAAAGTCACACTTTTTTTTGGGGGGGAGGTTCGAGGTAGGATCTCACTCTGGCCCAGGCTGGCCTGGAATTCACTATGTAGTCTCAGGGTGGCTTCAGACTCACAGCCATCCTCCTACCTCTGCCTCCCAAGTGCTGGGATTAAAGGCGTGCACCACCACACCCAGCTGCAGAGCTGTTTTTATGTGGTGGGAATGCACTGAAATTTTCTAGAGTCATATTCTCTCATCCTTTAGAAAGCAGCCTTCCTGTAACTCCTGTGTCCGTTCTTAAAACAATCTAACCAAAGCGTTGTGTACTAACAGAAGGGTAATGAACTAGAGGATTCAAGCATGAGGTGGGGTGGACTGAAGTCAGAGAGCTGGAAAAGACATTAGGAATGCCTTAGAACATTCTCTGTTCATTTTCTATTTATTAAGATGCAATATGAAAACAGAGCTGGATGATGCTGCATGTATGGGCAGGAAATTGCCCTTCCCTCCTCCTAGAATGGTGTTGGGTCCTGTGCAATTGTGAATTTGGGACAGATACTTTAAAACAGTACTTACAGAGGAGAAAATGTGTTTAAAAAGTTAGAACGGGAAAGAACAAGGCTAGAATGTCTTAGGATGTGCTGAAATAAAGCTGTCCTGGTTCTTTGGTGAAAAACAGGCTTGTTCCTTGACAAAGTGATTTTCTGTTTTGGAGATTTGAAGTTCTGCCTTGTGGTTGCCCAGGACTAGAGCTTTTTCCACGAATCTGAGGAAGTTAATAAGATTTTTACTTCCAAAGCAGATGTGTCTGAGAAGTCTGACAGACATCCTTCCACCCAAGTGGCTAACGAGTGCTTTTAGAGATGAGATAAAATGATGGGTGCCTGTGAATTTGTTTTAAACATTGTATATTTTGCCACATAGTTGAGATAAATCTTCCTTGAAAAGGAAGAGAAATCACCAGATTTCATTAATAGTATATTACTTTTCAAAGAATTTTCTTTGCGGGCTGGAGAGATGGCTAAGCGGTTAAGGCACTTGCCTGCGAAGCCTAAGGACCCATGTTCAATTCTCCAGGTCCCATGTAAGCCAGGTGTGCAAAGTGGCACATGCATCTGGTGTTCATTTGCAGTGGCTAGAGGTCCTGGCACATCCATTCTCTGTCTTTCTCTGCCTGTAATACATTTTTTAAAAATAAAATAAAATGAGATTCTGCCATTAAAAAAAGAAAAATAATTTTCTTTGAAATAACCTCCCTGCCAACTTTTCATAAATTAAGCATAAACTTTCTTTGACCTCATCACACATAATTAAATAGTTGTTGAAAGGTTAAAACCAAAGATAAAGTGATTGTGTATTTCAGTCTCCATTCCCCTGCAAATTACATAGGAAGTTTGTTTCTGTTCTCAAACCAGGGTAATTACAAGAGACAGTTACATAATTTACACTTTCAATCCACTGGTCCATAATCACACGCTTCCACCTACTTGTATATGCTTGTGTGTATCCCCGTGAATATCTGTGATGCACTGTGACTTGTAAAGGATGATTGCAGTATGATTGCTTGCTTGCAGTGTAACATATTGAATTGATCTTTTAAAAATGAACTTGAGCTATTAACATGTCTATTTGAGTTCCTGTTATTTACGTAGTTTGTGGTTCTTGTGTTCAACAGTTGCTTAATAGTTAACAAATTAAACTCCCAGAGTTTTTTCCTCATAAAATGTGAGACGAGGGGTGTCTCTGTGCAGCCTCAGTAGAACAGTCCCTGCCACACAGTAGACACTCAGCGGTTGACACGCTGTTGAGCCATTCCAGTCCTTTGGTGGTTTGATTGACGGTGGCAGCACAGTACAAAGACTCACGGATAATATTGTTGGTGCTGTGCTCAGTCTGACATATTGTTACTGACGTCTCAAATCTAGCTACTTCCAGTACCGCAGAAATCAACCCAAACAGCAAAGAGAATTGCAATTCATTCAAGTGACTTAGAGAAATGAACCCTCCGCCAGGTGGAGGAGGAGTAATTGATGTCTTTGAACTCTGCTAATGAAATCAGGTGTAGAGGAACACATACTCCCAGGAGGCTGCTGTAGAAGGAGCTCCGTGAGTTCAAAGCCGGCCTGTGCAACAGAGAGTTCCAGGGTAGCCTTGGCAAGAGTGAGATAGTAAATAAATTTAAGCAGGTGCATGTACAAGCACACGTAAACATCTAGTAAAACTATTCCCCATTCTTGACTTCGTAACACATAGCCAGTTTGAACTTTAAGTTCCTCTAAAAATTAAGGGCTAGCTGGTTGTGCAGCACTTGGGAGGCAGGGATACAAGGATCTCTGTGTTCAAGACCAGCCTGGGACTTCAGAGTGAGTTCCAAGTCAGCCTAGGCTGACAATGTACTTGTAAAGAAATAGCCACAAGGAGCTGGGTGTGGTGGTGCACACCTTTAATCCCAGGGGAGGTATGAGGATTGCCAAAAGTTCAAGGCCACCCTGAGACTATGTAGTGCATTCCTGGTCAGCCTGAGCTATGCTGAGACCCTACCTTGAAACCTCCCTCCTTTAAAAAAAAAAAAAAAAAAAAAAAAAAAAGGAGGATAAAGGGCTAGATGCCTACATGGCACTAAATCCACCAGCAACTTGGCCTCTCATTGAACTGATGTACATCTCCACCCCGGGCTCCTACACCAACCAGCACACATGTGCCTAACTCATGTCTATCTCCACCCTGGCTCATCCGTAACCCTGAGGGGGGGTTATAGCCATTTATTGCTAGAGGCTTTTTACCTCAAAATCATTTGAAAGATTAGTTTAAAGAAAAGAAGAAGAAACGAAAAGCAAACTGGTAGAGTGGAATTATTTGTCTAGATAATCTGACGACTAGAGATGTTTCTTAGCCAAACATTTTAAACAGCATTCATCAGTCAGATCATAGGATGAGCTGAGCTTTGATTTTAGAAAGTTGCCTCAGCCTTACAACTCCCTCTTGAGATGTACTGAATTTGAAAACAAAGGAAAATTTTAAAGAGGTTTGTATTCCCATTTTTTTCCTCCCTTCAGCCTTGCCGTATGTTTGGGTTTGCTATGTGAAGCTTACCACCTAGATTTGGAATTACAGCATACTTTTGTCCTGTATGTAAGCGTACACACACACACACACCAGTATTGTAGTGGGAAAGTGAATGAAAAGACCAGTTGCTCTTACCTCCCCTCCAACTATCTCGTCTTATGCAGCCTGGATTTTTTTTGTTTGTTTTGTTTTTCCAGATAGGGTCTCACTCTGGCTCAGGCTGACCTGGAATTAACCATATAGTCTCAGGATGGCCTCAAACTTGACAGTCTTCCTACCATTGCCTCCCAAGTGCTGGGGTTAAAGGCGTGCGCCACCGCGCCCAGCTTAGAGCTGGCTTTTTTGTTGTTGGTTTGCTCTGTGGTAATTAAACCCAGGGCCTTACACGTGTTAGGCCAGTCTCTACCACAGAGCTGCATTTGTTTTGCAGAATCACCTCATTAAGTTGCCTGGGCTATAAGCCATGCAGCCCTTGAACTTGCGATCCTCCGGCCCCAACCTCCTGAGTAGCTGGGATTCTAAGGGTTGTGTCTCCAGAACGCACTCTGGAGCTTGGGTCTGAGATCAGTGGCAATGTGAGCTTTCCCCAATCTGTTGGGTGGGTTCAGGTGAGACATTAGAAGGTTCAGTCTCAGTTGCAGTATTTTAGCACCAGAATGGTTTCACAAGTAGGGCATGGTAGCACATAGAACCATTTGTTTGGGACTCATGCTTTATGCAAAAGCTGTATATGTTTAGTACAGAATTTGAGATATTATGGTTTTTCAGTAGTAATTTTTTTTTTGAGACAGGGTCTCACCCTAGCTCAGGCTACCCCAGAACTCTTTCTGTAGCACAGGCTGACTTCAAATTCACAGTGATCCTCCTACCTCTGTCTCCCAAGTGCTAGGCTGTGCCACTGCACCTGGCGGTGGTAAATTCTTAACGCAATTTTATACTTTAGATGTGAACCTTTTGCCCATGATTCAACTTGGGTAGCAATCCCAGTGGGGGCAACAATTTAAGATGCCTTTTTACAGGTGTACACTGAAGCACCAAATTATTTTCTGAAATAGTTTTTCAGATTGAGTCTTAGATGTGGACTTTTACTTAATTCTAAATGCCAAATGTCTTCATCGAAAATTTTTTTCATAAATTTCACTTTCCCTAAAACATTCTAGAATTTAAAAGCAGTTTGAACTGTGGAGAATCAAAAAAAAAAACAAACAAAAAAAAAAAAAAAAAACAAAGAGGAAGGCATGATTCTGACATATCTTTGCAGTTTCTGTCATGTCAAAGGTAGTGCATTTGGTCCTCCACAATCTCCTAGTAGAATTGCCTCTCTGAAAGACAGATCAAAGTTGTACTCACACGCATGACAGGTAATTGACTCTGTGAACAATTAAATTACTTCCAAAATAAGTTTAAGCTAACATTTTTAAAAATTCTTGCCTTGTCCAAATGGTTTTAGTTTGGGCATATGTATTTATTTCTTACTCGTTTGATTCTGTATTACAGGGACTCGTTCTTAACCAGGAGCTTTATTGATGGACTGAATCCATTTCATAGTTATTTGTCTTCTCAGAGGGAAAATAAAATGGTTTTTGTTCTTCTAATGATTTAGGCCAGCATCTTGCTTATGGTAACACACTAACACATAATCTCCAGTTGAATAGTTAGTTACCTGAAAGACACCGTTGCCAAGTGCAGCCCAGAGCCCCCTAAGCTGGAGGCCGACCTGCCTCTCCTCAACTCTCAGTGTCTCCATTCTCCCGAGCCTTACCTTCTGCCCTTCCTAGACAGCATTGCTGCAGTGGCTCTTTAATAATGGCATAGGTGTGACCCCCACACTTAATATGCCACCAAGGTAAGCGCCATGACTGGACCGGAGGACAGAAAGGGAGTGGTAGAGATACATTCCCACCAAGTTACCATGTCGTTCTTTGGCATATGGCTGTAATGGGGGGTTTGCCCACTCTGTGGATGTGCAGCCCCCTCAACATAGCAGGCCCTGCAGGGGAGGGGAGTCCACTTCCTATCACCTGGTGCCCTATGACAGAATATGCTGTCTAAATGTCTGCCATTTCTCAGACTGATAGACTGACTAACGACACTGCCACCTTCTTCCTTCAGCAGAGTCCACAGACACGCAGAGAGCCATGTAAACTCGCTGGCTGACCCCAGCCTGGGTACATGCATGCACATGCGTCCCTGGGGGTTCGTTCCTACCATCACCCTTCCACTAGCAAGACCCGAAAGACCATCCAGCTCCGGAACAAGCACATGCGGGCGCATTCACTAAGAAAGACTAGTGGCCCACTAGATATAACCAGGGCAGAGCCTGACCTTGGCGTGTGCTGCCAGGGAGCTGGTGAGGGCCTTGGGAGAAGTGATGTCTAAAGGCATTTGGTCCAGCGGTCCTTCCCTAAAGACATGCCGTCTCCACTGCCTGGGTTTCCCTGGCTCAGACCATTTTCTTAGGCACCCTTGACTTTTGTGGAACATGTGGGCTTTTGTTATTTTTTTGTCTGGAGACATTTCAGGCTTCATGAAGCCTGAAGCAGTCATTGTTTCTGTGGGTTGATGGGCTTTCTAGTTCCTCGGGCAGTCCTTGAAGTGAAGGCTTTGCCAAAGGAATTTTGAAGCAAAGAACTGTTTGCTGGGAAGTTTCATTAGCTACTTTCTTGAGACTATTCCTGAGGCAGAATTTTTTTTTCATGGTCTCTTTAATTCAATTTATATTTGGGTGAATAGCTAGAAAGGGAGGGGGAACAAAAGGTAGAATGGCAAAGGTTCTCACAGACAGTGGATACTAGGACAAAAAAAAGAAAAAAGAAGGTGAGCCAGGCGTGGTGGTACATGCTTTAAATCCCAGCACTTCAGAGGCAGGGGTAGAAGAATTGCTGAGTTTGAGGGCCAGCCCAAGACAACATAGTGAATTCCAGGTCAGCCTCGGTTAGAGTGAGACTCTACCTTAAAAAAAAAGCTAGAGAGATGGTTAAGGTGCTTGCCTGCAAAGCCTAATGACCCTGGTTCAATTCCCCAATATCCACGTAAGCCAGATGCATAAAGTGCACCTGGAGTTCATTTACAGCAGCTAGAGGTCCTGGTGTGCCCATTCTCTCTGTCTCCTTCTGTCTCTTTCTGCTTATAAATAAAAATTTAAAGCTGAGCATAGGGGCGCACGCCTTTAGTCCCAGCACATGGGAGGCAGAGGTAAGTGGATCACTGTGAGTTCAAGGCCACCCTGAGACTACATAATGAATTCTGGGTCAGCCTGGACTAGAGTGAGACCCTACCTCGAGAAACCAAAAAAAAATTTTTTTTTCAAATTAATTAACTAAAATTTAAAAGGAAAAGTAAGTGGAATATCTCACTCTGACTCTGTAGCACAAGTTGTCTTTCTTTCTGCCTATATTTTCTTTATATCTCTTAAATTAAGGGCCCAGATGGTCACCTCAGGATTTCATTCATTCAACTTGGTGAATAATTACTCTTCTAGCTAACCCTGCTGCCAAGCACTGTTCCACATGCTTTGTATTAATGCGTGTAATCTGTAATCCTTCCAACAACTGCTGGGATTACCTGCTGCATGGTCTGGGTGAGGACTCTGAAACACACAGGCTTTAAGTACGTTGCCCAGGGTCAGATAGCTACTCTATGGTAGGTCCTGGATTCCGTTCCAGCTCTGTGGCTCCAGAGCCCATGACCTTGGCTCCTTAGGATCTGTCATGCTGGATTCTATATATGGCCTTGTTATCCAACTTTTAAATATTCTCATCTTTCATATAATGCAGATGGTCTCAAAGTACAGTCTGGGCAATTCACAAAGCCACAAGTATTTCAAAGTAATACTTGTTTTTCCTTTTAACTCTCCTTCATTCCTGACTGTATAGCAAAGTTTCCCAGACATTTCATGACCTTGTGATATCAAAACAGATTAAGGACTAAAGTGGTTAAGAGAATCTGTCATCTCTTAAATCCAGACTTCGGAGAGATTTGAAAAGCACTGCTGCTGATTATTTTGTTTATATTTTAGAAAATGTGAGGGTTTTTTTACATTTAAAATTATAGTAATGTCATGGGTTTATTGTTATTTGAGAAATTAATAAATATTTGCTACTGTAGTAAACCAATAGATATAAACAAAAGCTCTCTGGAGTTTTTTTTTTTTAATTTATGTGTCTGCAAACAGAGAGACAAACAGAGAAAATGGGGGCACAAGGGCCTCCAGCTGCTACATATGAATTTAAGATGCATGTGCCACTTTGTGCATCTGGTTTTCTGTGGATACTAGGGAATCAAACCTGGGTCGTTAGGCTTTGCAAGCAAGTGCCTTAATTGCTGAGCCATTTCTCCATTCCCCTTTGGAGTTTGAATAGCTATTTTTGTTGTTGATTTTTTGAGGTTGGGTCTCAGGCTGGCCTCAAACTTACAATGATCCTCCTACGTCTGCCTCCCATGTGCTGAGACTAAAGGCATGTGCCACCATGCCCAGCTAGTATTAACATTTTAAGAGCACTACAGATGGTTCTAATGTACAAAGTTCAAAGCCTCTGACGACACTAAAAATAATAAGACAGTTAGCTGCCTTTGTCCTCGAGCAACTGTGAATCTAGGCTGTATCACTTCATAGGAGTACAGTCGGAAGATAACTGCTTATGGCGATATGAGAGATACATGGGAGAAATCATGTGAAAATAGGAGACCTTGGCCTCCTAAGTGCCGGGACTAAAGGCATGTGCCACCACACTTGGCTTAACCTATTTGGATGTGAAGAGTTTCTTGAGACGAAGGTGGATGAGCACCACCAATTTAGTCCCTTACTATTCAAGTCTACTTCATGGAATGGGGACTTGTAAAAATAAAGGCCCTCAGTCCTCACCCTCCCTACACCTACTAAGTCAGAGCCCATATGTAGCCACGACACCAGTGCAGCTCAGGCATGGAAGAGAGCAGTCCGGCAGCATAGTGGCCAGCTGGCTTTCAGACTGGCGAGGCTGTAGAGAGTCCTCTCTGCTCTCCACCATCCAGGAGCTGCATGAGAGTGCATGCATTGGACATTCTCTATCCCATTGTGTTCTCCATGGTTGTCCCACTTTCACAAACTTTTGGCATCCAGGAGCTCCTGCTCAGTTCAGAGTAGCAGACCTGAGTGAAGCTGGCCTCTTTGGGAAGCTGAGGGACTGGGCCTGCCCCCACATTCAGATCAGTAGGTCTGAGATGAGGTTCCTAGACAATGCTGATAATGCAAGTCTGGGGGCCCACACTTGGGTGTCTTAAGAAGCATTCCAATTAAATAATGACTCTCAGCTTATAGAATTATGGAAGAAATGCCTTAAGCTTCCAGTTTCAATCTGGTAAGATACTAAAAATTGTTCAAAATGTCCTTGTGTGTCTGAGAGGCACCCTTATCTTTTGGTAAGTGGTGAGCGCTCTTTCAAGCAGCTCCTAGGTCATTTAGAACTGTGATCTCAGCTTCCTCATGCACTAATTGCAAAGTCACCAGTAAATTTAAACAAGGAGATGTGGATAGCCCATTAAGTCCATCTCAGTACTTAAAGTGCCATTCATGCGCATGGTCACAGTGCTGCTCACCCGGAAACAGTGACAGATGAGCGCAAGCCCGTGAATCGCCATTCCCAGAACAAGCTGCTTGGATAGCGGCGTCAGATTTCCTCTGCCCTAGAGCTGCCATAAGCCCGTGGCCTGGTGTCTGTTCCCAGGCTTGCAAAGCAGTGCTGTCTACTGATGTGGGCCTTTCAGCAGGATTTGCTGAGCTAAACAGGTGTCTGATGAAAGGTGTGTAATCCTCGGAGATTATCTTCCCCCTAAAACAGCTGGTGACCCCGGACTCCCATAATCCCGACAGATGGGAATTGGGAGTGAATAGCTAGCCCGAGTTTATATTTCTGTGTCTGAGGAAGCCAGTGCAGTTTGGTTTCAGGTGGCAGAAGATGGAAATGTACATGATTGAGTGACTGCCACGTTTAAAGGGGCAGGCCCTTATCTACGCAGTGTTATTTTACTCTTGATCCACTCTATGGTCTTGACCACCACTTTCTTACAAAGGAAAGAGTTTTCATGTAAGGGATAGTTTTGCAATTTTATGCTGAGGTAACTCTCATTTTGGAATTGGGGTCTGCAAACAAACAAGTCACGGGTCTTGTCTAGATAGGTCTTTCCTTGCAGTGAATCCATCCATGCGAACGAAGCTCTATCTCTTTTCTTTGCTTTTTTTCTCAATCTTCTGGAAGGAGTTAAATACTTCAGTCTCAGGGGTTTAGGACCAGGTAACATGAGAAGTGCAAAGTGAGATCAGCCTAAACAGGTGAGGCACACACTTGGTACCTTTTAGAGCAGCTTGGAACTGTTGGCTGTTGTGGACACCACTGTGGTCTTCCTCTCCCTTCAAGGGATAATGTTTTGAATGAAGTACGTGGCCCCTGCTCTGCCCCTCAGGACTCACCTTCCCAGGTTAAGTAGTCTGAGTGAAGCGAACGAGGAAGCCAGATTTTGCCAGTGTCAGGATAGCTAATATGGTGAGGTTGATGGGCGGCTCACTTGTCAGTTAGAAGACTCCCACTCACAAGTGCTGTTCGCCAGAACCTCTGGCTCACAGGCAAGTTCAAGGGAATAATCTCACTAGCGATAATTATACTGCAGCTCCTGAGATTTGCCCTCCATGCATCACATCGCTTTGTTTTCCACCTGAGCCACACAGGTGTCCCCAGGGGAGTTGAGGTTGTCCTGATTGAAAGTAGCCTAAGTTGAGTTCTAGCACGCCATGGGAATCTATTCACCAGGGGTGTATTGTACTTGTTTCAGATGCTTCAGGATAATACACCGGCTTCCAAGATAAGTGCTTTTTATTTCCCTGCATCTTAGATCAATTATTTGGAATCTTTTTGGTAAGTTAAATTTAAGAGCTGTAACTTAAACCATCACATCTCTGTAATTACTTAATAAGTACAATGTTCTTACCAAAAATTATTCTGTCTGCACTATATTGTAATTATGCTCTGAATAGCCTAGATAAAGTAGGAAGAAGCAGAAGGTGGCAAGAAGCTTCTTATCTAACAGACATAAGCCCTATGTTACAAAGCCCTGAGTAGCGTAGCTCCCACAAGAGCATGCCTGCTGCGGGTAACTTTGGGTTTGGCCCTCTGTCCACCTGGCGCACAGCTGGTAGACACAACACGGACCTTCCTGCTCAGCTACACAGATTACCATTCTGCACTCGATGTCACTTAACTAATAAGGAATAAGAAATGTGTCTGTGGGTATTTTCATTGTTCCTTGTGCATTCTATTGAAAACCAAAACTTCGAAAGGACTTTGTGGATTTCCACCTGGCTCGAGGCACAAGTGCGTTTCCTTTAGCTGCTTGTAAGTTCCTTGAGGGCCTCAGGAGTGGAAGAGGAGGACGTTGGTGCAGGCCATGCAAGGTGCCCTGGGACAGTGGCTTTGCGTGGTGAGCAGCATTGGGTGTGTGTCACCCCCGACAATCCACTGGGAACGCTCTCGCCGGAGCTTGGCTGTCCAGTCACTTCTCCCCTCACCGCCGGTGTTTGCTGGGAAAGACCAGTGGGCTGAGTGCCCGTACTCACAGGGGCTACCCTGGGCTTTCCAGACACTTGACAATCACAGGCTACAGTCAATGTCCAGGGGAGTGGACTGGGAAACAGCCATTATGGTAGTACTTTAAGGTGTTGAAAGTTTGTGTCTAAATGTTCCCCAAGGGCCCAGGTTGCCTGCCAACTTGTGTGGCCTCACACTTGCAGCCCTACTCAGGGCGCAAGAGCAGCATGCAACTGGACAGCTAGGCAGCTGGGGGTGCTTCCTTCTCAGTGAAGGGAAGCTAGAACACAGAAGGGCGTGTGCATCCTGAGCAAGGTAGCCCCTTGCAGTAGGGAGCATAGGGGAGGAGGACATGTACCACCTTCCAGACCTCTACCTCTACAAACATCTTTCTGCTGGTCCAAAGGGAGGGCTTTCTCTCCCCAACCTGTGGGGTTCACAGAAGAGCTCAAGAGGGCTCGGGATGTTTGCTGTGGGATCTCCCAGACAGAGGGGTCTGGTTCTTTCCCATGGTTCTGTGGCTCTCTTCCCCCCAGCAGTACAGAGCTGGGGTCTCTGGCTGCCTGAGTAAATTTCTCAGCATGTGCCAAGCACTTAGAAAACAGATGACGGTGTGCCAGTTATCTGTGTTGTGAAGGTTGGGCTCCCTTCAGTCCTCTGGCAGCAGAGAGCTCTCCCCAGGGACGCTGACAGGACTCAGTCCAGGCTGGCTTCAGCACAGCAGCCATCGATGTCAGCGTTCCGCACACTGCTATTGAAAGCCTCCGTCTGGAGCCGAGTGATGCGCCGACAGTGGAACTGGGAAACGTAGTGCCCGTTTGCATTCAGTCAGAGACTTTGCTCTTAACCATGAATCAAAGAGGGAAATGGGTCAGAAGTCTTCAGGGAAAGTGAAACTCAGTGTTAATTTTATTTCAGTTCTTTATAATGGCATTCAGATTAAAGCATCAAAAATGCAAAATGCTATGATTAAACCTCTATAAGGTTCAGGTTAAAGATCTTGCTCTGTATTTCTACATTATTTGCATGGATTTTGAGAAGCAGGAAAAATGGATCAGAGACATTGGATTTTTTTTTCCTCCTCATAACAAAAAAAAATTAAAATTGAGAAAATTCTTGAGAATGCAGCCATTTTGGAGATGTAGATAAAGGAAACCACTGAAGATTTGGGTGGTTTGGAGAGAGGCGAGAATTTTGTAATTGCTGCCACCTACTGTATGTGCTGGATGTTTGTCTAAATTCAGGAAGTTCATGAAGGTGAGGCTGTTGAAATAGATAATTAGAGCAGGGAAGACATCATTAGTTTACAGCATTTCTTCTGTACTCTGTAAGTGGCTCTTAATTACCGAGACAGCCGCCGGCTTTCATTCATTACCTTCAAGTGGATTTAAAGTTTTTCCTCATTTCAAAGTTCGTTTGCCAGGGAGCCTTCACAGTAATGCTATAGAACTTGTTCAAAAGTCTGACTTGCTTGGGAATTTTCAGAGTATACATGGAAGCAACTTGTTTTAAGGAGTTTTGGTTATCTGTATGCATTTAAAAAAAACTTGTAGGAGCAACATTCTGAGATTGGATTATAAATTAATTCCCATGAAAGAGGTGAAAACAGAGCAAGTAAAGCAGATGTGGTCTGCAGCAGTTGACTTGAAAGACATTCTTTTATCAGTCCTGAAACAGGCCTTCCAGATCACCCGGCAAGTTAAACGGAACAGGCAGCATAGACTGCGTCAACTGAAGCTCTTCTCTTTTATTAAGGCCCAGCTGTCAAAGGGTCATTAGGTCCTTCCTGTGGAAAACAACTTGCCCATTAATGTTTGGGGTGGTCCCTGACAGGCCTTCTGAGCGAGTCCCTGACACTGCGTTTTTAAAAGAATTTAAAGCCGGTAGGAGATTTAGATGTTGAGACTTAGCAGAAGTCAGTCTTTGTTACGTGCCCCACAGTGTACACTTGGAACCGGCTGTGTGCATTGACTCCCAGGGCCACTACAGACGATTCAGAAGCACTAACTTGAGAGGTGAAATCACTGTCACTGGAAGAGGCTGCTCACTTAACAGGGTGTGTCCACTGGTGTGATGTTTTACCTTGCTGCTGCCTACGTTATTTCTAGTGGCTCCTGGCCCTTGCTCTGGAAATGCCCCAAATGAGTGGACTTTTGCTCTTCTGCCCTAGGCTACTTGCTTTCTAGAAGAGAAGGCCAAGCAGGGTCTCCTGAAAAGCCACTCTCTGATCTGGGCCGTCTGTCGTACCTGGCCTACTGGAAGAGTGTCGTCTTAGAATACCTCTACCACCACCACGAGAGGCACACCAGCATCAAGGCGATAAGCAGAGCCACAGGCATGTGTCCTCACGACATCGCCACCACTCTGCAGCACCTCCGCATGATTGACAAGAGAGATGGCAGGTGAGTCCCTTGGTTCTGGATGGCACCACCACCTCACAAACATCACGTCAGAGAAGGTCCCTAGGCACATGTGGCCCCTGTAAAGAAAATGGAAGGAGTGCCTTTTTGCTTGCCGTGTTCGTTTTGCCATACACATCTTCTGATGTGCTGCTTGACCTTCCCTGGCCTAGACAGTGCTAACGGAGGTAAAAAAGAAATTCAGGGCAGTTGTGTTTGTTTTGTCTTTAAGATAGGGTCTTATTTTGTAGCCCCGGTTGGCCTTGAACTCATTCATGGCAATCCTCCTGCCTCAGCTTCTTGAAGGTTGGGATTATGGGTTTCTGCCACCAGGCCCAACTAAATCTTAGCACTTTTCAAAAAAAAATATTTTATTCATTTATTTATTTGAGCGAGAGAAAGAAAGAAGGAGAGAGAATAGGTGAGCCAGGGCCTTTAGCCTCTGCAAATGAACTCAAGACGCATGCGCCCCCTTGTGTATCTGGCTTATGTGGGGCCTAGGGAATCGAACCAGGGTCCTTAGACTTTGCAGGCAAAAGTCTTACCTGCCAAGCCATCTCTCCAGCCCTGTTTTTGTTTTTTAGAGGTAGGATCTCACTCTAGCCCAGGCTGACCTCTGTAGTCTCAAGAAGGCCTCAAACTCACAGCAGTCCATCCACCTCTGCCTCCAAAGTTATGGGATTAGAGGCGTGCGCCACCACGTCCAGCTAAATCTTAGATTGTACTTTTTTTCTGCCTTGTCGTCTTGCAGGTTTGTCATCATCAGAAGGGAAAAGTTGATACTGAGCCACATGGAGAAGCTGAAAACCTGTTCCCGGGCCAACGAACTAGATCCAGAGAGTCTGAGGTGGACCCCAGTCCTCATTTCTAACGCTGTGGTTTCTGAAGAAGAGCGGGAAGCTGAAAAGGAGGTAATGGTCGGTTTTAAGTTCCCACGTATAACTTTAATCTTGGAGTTCATTTATGCAAAGACAGTCACTAGCATCATGGTCAAAGGCTTGGTTATGTAGAGAGAGCTTGTGAAATGATACAGCATTAATTTATCCTAACTGAGATTGCATGGTAAGACATGATAATTTTATTGAATTGAGTATGAAAAATGAAACATTTATCATTGATCACAAAGCAGCATTTTTCACTCTTGACAGCATGTAATCAGATCAGATTTGGTGCTGAGCTCCAAAGCTGTAATGTCAATCGATTCTTTGTGTTTATGAACTTGCTTCAAGTGCTTCATGCCAGTGAGCATGTAATGTAGTGATAAAGGACTCAAATCAATTCGCTGCATCATTAATACTGCTAAATATCCCATGAAACCCAATCTCCTTTGATTTGCTGTCCTGACTGATGCAGAAGGGTCCTGAGATGATGCGGACTAGAACACGCCTGGCTAACTGTCCTGGCCAAAGCCTGCTTAGAGACCCTTTGCCATTGATTCCAGAGGCTCCAGCTGCGTAACTGCCCTCTCACCATTTTTTTACCCTCCCCTCCAGGCTGAGCGGCTAATGGAACAAGCTAGCTGCTGGGAAAAAGAGGAGCAGGAGATCCTGTCATCTAGAGCTAACAGTAGGCAATCACCTGCAAAAGTGCAATCAAAAAATAAGTATTTGCATTCCCCGGAGAGCCGGCCAGGGGCAGGGGAGCGAGGGCAGCTGCTAGAGCTGTCTAAAGACAGCAGTGAAGAAGAGGAGGAGGAGGAAGAAGAGGAGGAGGAGGAAGAGGAAGAGGAGGAAGAAGAGGAAGAGGAGGAGGAGGAAAACATTCAGAGCTCTCTCCCCAGATTGACTAAACCGCAGTCAGTTGCCCTAAAGAGAAAGGTATGTATGTAGTTGTGTGTTTTTTTTTTTGGTTTTTTGAGGTAGGATCTCACTCTAGCCCAGGCTGACCTGAAATTCACTAGGTAGTCTTAGGGTGACCTCCAACTTGTGGCAATCCTCTTGCCTCTGCCTCCCACGTGCTGGGAGTAAAGCCCAGTGCTGGGATTAAAGGTGTGTGCCAGCGCGCCTGGCCGTATTTTGAGCCTGTGAGTTGCACTCAGTCAAACCTTATTTGTCTCTGCTAGTTTTCTATTAGTATTTGTTCCACTCTCTGTTCTGCAGATGTAGTGAATGTGTACGCAGTCCCACTGATGAGATGTCAGCGTCATTTATCTTACAGCCATAACTGTGTTTACAGTCTAGTGTTAGTTCTGTGGTCATCACTGCCACCTGCTGGTCCACAGGAGAAGAGTAAATAATCCACAGCAACCCGAAGTGAGCCCAGAGAGCCCGTGACCCAGCTGGGAGGCCCGGAGCCTTGCAGGGGTCACCAGGTCTGGGGGAAGCACTCAGAACTCGGATTTGGTGCTCCTGCTACTGGTTCTGTCTTTGGCTCCTGGCATAGAATTATTAGGAGATATTCAGTCTTGTATCGATGCTAAGTTCTTGTGTTGTTTTGTTTTTTCTTTCAGTTTTTCAAGGTAGGGTCTCGTTCTGGCTCAGGCTGACTTGGAATTCACTACGTAGTCTCAGGGTGGCCTCAAACTCACAGCATTTCTTATACCTTTGCCTCTTGAGTGCTGGGATTAAAGGTGTGCGCCACCATGCCCAGCTATTTTTTATGTGACACTTTCCTAACATTCCTTGTATCTTGGTCACCCGGTGGTTCCTCCAGAATGGATCACCTCATGTCTTGTGGACTACAAAGTGGACCAGTGTCTTTAGGTAATCTCAGAACTGATATCTTTGTCCACAGTGCTCCCGGTGACATACAGAGGGTCAGATTTTGTTGGTATAACCACTACAGATAACGTGGTATAAGGGCAGCCTGAGCTAGAGGAAGACCCTATCTTTGGCTCAAGTTTGGGCTTTGCCCTGGGGTCATCCTGAGTGATATCTGTCAGGCAGCTTGAAGTTCTGACTCCTAAGTCAGTGCTCTTACAGCTGAGCAGAATTCCCCGTGAGTGGGCTTCAGGCTTCTGAACATTTTTAATTTCATACAGGGAAGACATTGTATATAATTAGAGAAACTTGGTCTAAAAACTTCAAAAGCCAGAATCATCTGAGGCATGACATGGACTACTGCCATACATATGGATTCAACCTGAAGAAACCCAGCTCTCTATGTTGGCCCTGCTCATGCTTGGGGAAATTCTAGTGGCTTAGGAAGGAAGATTAGCAGACAGGGGATTAATAACCACACATGTTAAAATATTTGTGGTTGAATTATACAGTTGTGACTAACCGGCCTATTGGGCTTCTTCAAGAACATTCAAAGCATTAAAAATGTAAGTTAAAATAATTCTTGGTACAATTTATCTATAGGTTGGCTCCTTCTACCCCTCCCTTACAGAGGATGAAACCCAGGGCCTTTGACTTGATAAATAAGCATTCTAGGGCTAGGAGGTGGCTCAGTGGTTAAAGGCACTTGCTTGAAAAGTTTGCCAGCCCAGGTTCAAACTCCTCAATATCCACATAAAGCCAGATGCAAAGGGGCACATGCGTCTTTGATCCTAACACTCCTACTACAATGGGAGGCAAGCCAGAGCTTGCAGGCTAGCTAGTCTGAGGTTCATGCAGTATGGCAATTCCTCTGCAGTAGCCATAGACCTTGTCTCAAAGGTAGAAACAAGACACTTTGAGATTGTCTTCTGACCTCCACATATGCACCCACCCACCCCCACACACACAAATTAATAAAAATTTAAAATGATGCCAGATGTGGTGGCACACACTTTTAATCCCAGCACTCGGGAGGCAGAGGTAGGAGGATTGCTGTGAATTTGAGGCCACCCTGAGACTACATACAGAGTGAGTTCCAGGTCAGCCTGGGCTAGAGTGAGACCCTACCTCATAAAACCAGGGGAAAAAAATTATTTTGAATGAACTGAGGCATGGTGGTGCACCCCTTTAATCCCAGAGGTAGGAGGATTGATTTATGTTGGAGGCCAGCCTGGACATAGTGAACTCAGATCAGCCTGGGCTTGAGTGAGACCCTACTTTGAACCCTCCCCCCAAATTTAAATAAGCTAGAGAGATGGCTTAGTGGTTAAAGGCAGTTACTTGCAAAGCCTGCCAGCCCAGGTTCAATTCCCAATACCCATATAAAGCCAGATGCACAAAATGACACATGCTTCTGGAATTTGTTTGCAGTGGCAAGAAACTCTGACACACCCATACCTCTGTCTTCCAAGTGCTGGGATTAAATGTGTGTGCCTCCACACCTGGTTTAAATAAAATACTTAAATTTTTTTTAAATGAAAATTCTGCCACTGGGTAGTAGCTGTTATCTAAATATGTTAAACTCTTATTTGATATAGGTCTATCGATTTTATTTATTTATTTGAGGAAGGGAGGAAGGGAGAGGCAGGTAGAGAATGGGCACACCAGGGCCTCTAGCTACTAGAAACAAACTTTAGAGGCATGTACCACCCTGCACATCTGACTTAGTTGGGTACTGGGGAATTGAACCTGGGTCCCAAGCTCGAAAGATGGTTCAGTGGTTAAGGTGCTTGCCTGGAATGCCTAATGACCTGGGTTCGATTCCCCAGTACTCACATAAATCCAGATGCACAGGGTGGTGCATGCATCTGGATTGGAAAATTGGAAAATGCATCTGCATTTTCAGTGGCTAGAGTCTATCTCTCTCTTCTCTTCTCTCTTTCTCTCTCTCTCTCTCTGCAAATACATAAATATTTTTGAAAAAAACATGGTTCCTTATGTTTCAAAGGCAAGCACCTTAACCACTAAGCCATCTCTCCAGCCCATTTAAAAAAATACTATTTTTCATTTATGATAGAGAGGGAGAGAACTCCAGACACATGCATCACCATGTACTTCTAGCTTATATGGGTGCTGGGGAATCGAACCTGGCTCCTTAGGTTTTGCAGACAAGCACTAAGCCATCTCTCCAGCCCTAAATTTTTTTTTTTTTTTTTTTTTTTTTTTTTTTTTTTTTTTTTTTTTGGTTTTTCGAGGTAAGGTCTCACTCTAGCCCAGGCTGACCTGGAATTCACTATGGAGTCTCAGGGTGGCCTCGAACTCACGGCGATCCTCCTACCTCTGCCTCCCGAGTGCTGGGATTAAAGGCGTGCGCCACCACGCCCGGCTAATTTTTTATTTTTTGAGGTAGGGTCTCACTCTAGCCCAGGCTGGCCTGGATCTCATAGTGATCCTCCTACCTCTGCCTCCCAAGTACTAGGAGTAAAGGTGGGCGCCAACATGCCCAGTGCTAGGTCCATCACTTTTATAGTTCATTACTTATGGATTATATTTTAGCATACATCTGCTTGTGTAGGGCTCAGGAGACCGCTCAGTGGTTAAAGGTGCTTACTTTCAAGTGTCTCAATCCTCAGTGCCTAGGTAAAGCTAGACACAAAGTGGCACACTTGTCTATAATCCTATGGCAATGGGAAATGGAGCCAAGAGAATGCAGAGGCTCGCAAGAGATACTCAAGAAGGTGGAAGGAGAGGAGACACTTCCCGAGGTTGTCCTCTGACCTCCACATGGCATGCATGGCACACGCACAACCATGCATACAGTCACATACGTACATACATATATTCACACATACGCACGCATGCATGCAAACAAATCTATTTGTCATATCTTTTAACTTTTATCTATTACTTATTTTGGGTTTTTTTTTTTTCTTTTTTGCTCTTTTCCGTTTATTGCATGAAGTTACACTAGTCCAAGTTAAACACGGACCCCAAATGTTACATTATACAGGCTGTTGTGGCAAGGGACAGAAGGGACATTCTACTCATGGCAAGGAAACCGCCACTTATGCTTCAGAGAGCTGCAAGCACTGCAAACCCACGAGCCTTCAACTTGTCGTCCTTAGCCAGCCCAGTCTCCACGAGGAGCTGGCCCATGTGCTCGCGCCGGTCACCCTGTAGCTGAGGCACTTCTCCGTGTCCTGGACGCTCAGTCACGGCACTGCCGCCGGCACGTTGCCCCCTGGACGCCTGCACTAGTTTCTTTTCATCGCAATCATCAGCGACCCCTTGGACCGTGGCCAGGGTCTTCCTGCCGTTCCTCTGTTGAGTTCTTACGTGGATGTGATCCTCAGTGCCGGCAGGAAGCGGGTCACCACCCTTAGCTGCATCAGCAAAGGGGTCGAAAGAGTGGAGGCTGTGGATAGTGGACATACGATAGGATTCCTTTTCCTCCGTGGAAAAGGGCTGCGGAAGGCAGCTGTGGGAGAAGGCAGCCGGGGGGACGGAGCGTCGGGAAGCAAGGGGGCTCGAGAGGGAGGCAGCTGAGTCCTTGACAACGGCTCACTGACTCGGGCTTATTTTGGGTTTTTTTGAGCTAAGGTATCACTATAGCCCACACTGACCTGGAACTTACTATGTAGTCTCAGGGTAGCCTCGATCTCACAATAACCTGCCTGCCTCTGCCTCTGCTACCAAGTGCTGGGACTCCTAAAGGCATACTCCATGTTTTTAACTTTTATAAAAATACATTCCATATTATACAAAATTCGATAAAATAGTCACTTGCTCACATCCCAGGAGCCACTGAACAGTATGTAACTTTTTTTGGGAGCGACAGAGACAGACAAAGAGGCAGAGAGAGAGAGAAAATAGGCGCATCAGGGCCTCCAGCCACTGCAAATGAACTCCAGATGCATGCGCCACCTTGTGCATCTGGTTTACATGGGTCCTGGGGAATTGAGCCTCAAACCGAGGTCCTTAGGCTTCACAGGCAAGCACTTAACAATTGCTAAGCCGTCTCTCCATACCAACGCTTGACTTTAAATATATATATAATTTATTTGAGAGAGAAAAAGAGGGAAGGGAGAGAGAGAATGGGCATGCTAGGGCCTCCAGCCATTGCAAACCAACTCCAGATACATGCACCCTCTTGTGCACCTGTCTTACATGGGTCCTAGAGAATCGAACCAGGATCCTTTGGCTTTGCAGACAAATGCCTTAACCACTAAGCCATCTCTCCAGCCCAACTCTTGACTTTTTTAAGCAGTAATGTTTTCTTCAAGTACCCTTTCCTTCTCCCTTTCTCAGTTTGCCGCAGTCCTCCCAAGTGGTGCAAACGGGTTCATCTTTTGTATTTACCACAGTGCTTTGCATCTCTAGAACAGTTAGTTATCAAATATTAAGTGAGCAATTTGATGGCTAATTAACTAGCATTTGTAGAAATACTAGGTTCATGATGATCTTTAAATGTCTGTGACACTTGGATGATACATGCTGTAAAGCAGTGCTTGGCTATTAAAAATCAGCAGTCAAGTTTCTAGGATGTTCCCTCTCAAAGCATCTGCTTGAGTAAACAACTGTTTTATTTGGAAAACACTTGCCTGTGTTGTTGGCGCCCGAGAGGCATGTTAAACATCAAATGGAAGGTTAAGTACAAAGGCATTACAGAAGTCTTTCCATGTAAGATTCTCAGTACATGTTTGCTGTGTATCGACTCAACCATTTAATTTCTCATGAGCACTTATGCATTATGTTTGGAATTAATTTCAGAGGCCTTTTGTACTAAAGAAGAAAAGGGGTCGTAAACGCAGGAGGATCAACAGCAGCGTGACAACGGAGACCATTTCTGAGACGACAGAAGTATTGAATGAGCCCTTTGACAACTCCGATGAAGAGAGGCCCATGCCACAACTGGAGCCTACCTGCGAGATTGAAGTGGAGGAAGGTGGCAGGAGGCCAGTTCTGAGGAGAGCTTTCCAGCATCAGCCTGGGAAGAAAAGGCAAACCGAGGACAAGGAAGGGAAAGACAATCATTTCTTCAAGAACACTGACCCTTGTAGAAGTAAGTAGAGCACTACACACACGTCTTACGCCGTTGCTGTCCACGAGGCTTGCTCTGGGAGTTCAACCCAACAGCGTCAGAGAGGTTGCACCAGCGTACCTGAAACGCATGCTTGTCTGTCCTTTGTCATTGCAAAAGATCTGTCCTTTATTCCTGGAACGAGGCCTTATGTTAAACAACAGACCAGCATGTTCTCTAGCATCTTACTTTATAGAAATTGTCAAATACTTTGAAGTCTTTCAATAAGAAACATACTGTGTTTCCTTAGCTCTGCTATATAATTTTCTTTATATTTAGAATTTTGGAATCCAGGGTGTGTGTGAGCAGTGAATTGGTGTGCTGGTTCCTGTTTTCCAGGAAAACAAATATTAGTGAGTCAGTGATGCGTCCGGACGTCCATTGTTCGAGGAAGCACTGTGATCAAGTACCTTCTGAACTTACCAGACTGTCAGGATTAGCTGTGATGACAGGGTGTTGACAGAGACAGATACCTTATCCCCATCTCCTAAAAACACCAAACACAACACCATGTCCTTGACATCCTTTCCAGAAGTGCTCATCCCTTGCCTGTTGGCTTGCATACAAGCGCTCCCAGCTGAAGGATAAAGGTTTATGGGTAGTTTCTCTCTACTCCATAGCTAACATGACTATCTAAACCTTACTCCAGCCTGGGAAAAAGCCATCTCATTCCCTGTGAACCACAGGAGTCACGGTAGTATTAGAAAAGCCAGGTTTAAAATATATATTTTTTTTCTCAAGTGTTTTATTTATTTATTTATCTATTTGAGAGGGACAAAGAGGCAAGAGAGGAGGAGAGAGCAAGAATGGGCACACCAGGGCATCCAGCCACTGCAAACAAAGTCCAGATACATGCGCCACCTTATGCACCAGGAAAAGCCAGTTTTTTTTTAAATTATTTTATCTATTTATTTGAAAGTGACAGAGAGAAAGAGGCAGATAGAGACAGAGAATGGGCACCAAGAGTTCCTTTTTTTAAATTTTCTTGTTTGTTTATTCTTATTTATTTATTTGAGAGCGACAGACAGAGCGAGAAAGAGGCAGAGAAAGAGACACAGAGAGAATGGGTGCGCCAGGGCCTCCAGCCACTGCAAAGGAACCGCGTGCACCTCCTTGTGCATCTGGCTAACGTGGGTTCTGGGGAAATGAGCCTGGAACCACGGTCCTTAGGCTTCACAGGCAAGTGCTTAACTGCTAAGCCATCTCTCCAGCCCAGGAAAAGCCAGTTTTAAGAACATAAACCAGCATCTTTTTACTTCCTTAATGGATAGGATGAAGTTACATTAAGTATCTGCTGACTGACATTGTAGCCTCATCCTGGAGAAAACCAGGCTGTCCTTCAGTCCCTTTAAACCAGCACACACCCAAACAGCAAGCTGCAGTGACAGGCCACTTTCTGTGTGTGGAAACTGAGCTGATTGCTACTTCCCGGCTGCTTTTTCAGGAGACTAGTGATCAAAAAAACTCACTACTGACTTAGGGAGATATATTCCTACAAAAGCTAGGATCACCTGGGATCTGGGGCCATTGGCTTGGCTGTTGCCAGCTGTTGAGACAGCATGAACATCCTCAGATGACTTAACTCACACCCAGTACTTGGCAGGCTCCTTCCTTGTAACATGCACGTTCTCAGCTAGTCAGTGTGAGCATAAGGCTTGTAAGTTTGTGTGCAATTGTTGAAATTGAAATGAACGTTACAATTGTGGTTTGCTTCAAATTGTCTTTATGCCAAACCAAACCAACATACAATGTGGACAAAATTACTGGTAAAAGGAACACCTATACTTTAAGTGTTAAGTGACTTCATTGTAGGTTTTTTTTTTTTTTTTTTTTTTTTTGGTTTTTTGAGGTAGGGTCTTGCTCTAGCCCAAGCTGACCTGGAATTCACTATGGAGTCTCAGGGTGGCCTCAAACTCACGGCAATCCTCCTACCTGTGCCTCCCAAGTGCTGGGATTAAAGGCGTGCGTGCGCCACCATGCCTGGCCTCATTGTAGTTTTATTATAGGTTGTGTCATATCAAAATGGCTATCCTAAAAATGCTGATAATTGGGCTAGAGAAATGACTCAGTGGTTAAGAGCATTTCCTGTACAAGTAGGAGGGCCTAAAGAAGCCAGAGAGACAGACCACCGCATCAATCTCCAGGACCCACAAGAGCAACCTGGCATGGCCACACACATCAGTAACCCCACTCCTGTGGAGAGCAGAGACCATAGAATTGCTGGGGCTCTCAAAAGAAATAGCAAGGGCCAGGATTAGTAAGACTCCTGCTCAAACCACGCATGGTGACACATGCCTTTAATCCCAGGAGACTGAGGTAGCAGGATTGCCATGAGTTCAAGGCCAGCCTAGGCTACAGAGTAAGTTCCAAGCCAGCCTGGGTTTTTAAGATTTAAAAAAAAAAAAAAAAAAAATACTTAGTTATTTATTTATTTATTTGACAGAGAAAGAGAGAGAGAGAATGGACATGCCAGGGCCTCCAGCCACTGCAAACGAACTCCAGACGCATGTGCCCCCCGTGCATCTGGCTAACGTGGGTCCTGGGAATCGAACCTGGGTCCTTTTGGCTTTACAGGCAAACATCTTTGCCACTAAGCCACCTCTCCAGCCCAAGATTTCTTTTTTTTATTATTTATTTATTATTTTTTTATTATTATTTTTATTTATTCATTTGAGAGAATGAGGCAGATAGAATGGGCACATCCAGGGCCTCTAGCCACTGCACATGAACTCCAGGTGCATGCGCCACCTTGTGCATCTGGTTTATGTGAGTACTGGGGAATCGAACCTGGGTCCTTTGGCTTTGCAGGCAAGCATCTTAACTGCTGAGGCATCCTTCCAGCCCCTTAATTATCTTTATCATTCTCTCTTCAAGTACTAAATTGGTAGCAGTGTCTAATGAATGCAATGTTAAGCTGCCTGTGGTTCTGCTTTCTAAAGCTTTGCTCTCCTCTCTCCTTTCTGCCGCTTCCCCCAGACACTACGGACGACAATGCAAAGAACTTGAAAGAAGGCGGCCAAGACAATCCCGAAGCTCTCAAGTGCAAACAAGTGTGGCCAAAAGGAGCGAAGCGTGGTCTCTCTAAGTGGAGACAGAGCAAAGAGAGGAAGACCGGATTTAAGCTGAACTTATACACTCCCCCAGAGACCCCCATGGAGCCTGACGACCAGGCGGCAGCGGAGGAGCAGAAGGAAGTCTCGGGAGTCAGAAGCAGCCCGTCTCCCACAGGCCCAGAGCAGGAGGAGGAGGGGACTGTGGATGAAGGCCGAAGGGAAGAAACGTGTGAACCCACGAGTCCAAGTAAATCACTGGGTGAGAAGGTGGATGAGGATCTCATCAAACCCGAGGAGGAAGAAGAGGAAGAGGAGGAAGAAGAAGAGGAGGAAGAGCCAGAAGAAGAGGAGGAGGAGGTGGAGGAAGAAGAGGAAGAAGAAAGAACTGTAGAAAAAGACCAGGATGGTGCAAAAAGTCAGGCAAAAGAGGAGCCAGAGATCCCCACGGACAAAGAAGACCCGGTGCGTTTGGACGATCAGGAGGAAGAGGAGGAAGAGGAGGAGCCATCTCACAACGAGGACCACGATGCCGATGACGAGGACGACAGTCACATGGAGTCTGCGGAGGTGGAGAAGGAGGAGCTCCCAAGAGAAGCCTTCAGAGACGTGCTAGACAACCAGGAGGCTTTTTTAGACCTTAGTGTTCAGCCCGGTCACTCTCACCCTGAGGACTTGATGGACTGTGGTGTTGGCCTTGCAGCTTCATGCAACAGTGAGCCGAAGGAACTTGCTGGGGACCCTGAGGCTGCACCCGAGTCCGACGAGGATCCCCCAGAGGAAGACGCACAGAAGCAGGACCCAAGGAGCAGTGACGACGTCGTCACCGAGCTCAAAGAGGGAAGCCCAGCCACCATGGAGATCGACTCAGAGACCGTGCAGGCAGTTCAGTCCCTGACCCAGGAGACCAGGGAACAGGATGACACCTTTCAGGATTGTGCTGAGACTCAAGAGGCCTGTAGAAGCCTCCAGAACTACACCCACGCAGACCAAAGTCCTCAAATTGCTGCCACGCTGGACGACTGCCAACAGTCAGACCACAGTAGTCCCGTTTCATCTGTCCATTCCCACCCGAGCCAGTCGGTCCGTTCTGTCAACAGCCCTAGCGTCCCTGCCCTGGAGAACAGCTATGCCCAAATCAGCCCCGATCAGAGCGCCATATCAGTGCCATCTCTGCAGAACATGGAGACCAGTCCGATGATGGATGTCCCATCCGTTTCAGATCACTCTCAGCAAGTAGTGGACAGCGGCTTTAGCGACCTGGGCAGTATCGAGAGCACAACGGAGAACTACGAGAACCCCAGCAGCTATGATTCCACCATGGGTGGCAGCCTGTGTGGAAACAGCTCTTCCCAGAACAGCTGCTCGTACAGCAGCCTCACCTCCAGCAGTCTGACCCAGAGCAGCTGCGCGGTCACCCAGCAGATGTCCAACATCAGCGGGAGCTGCAGCATGCTGCAGCAGACCAGCATCAGCTCCCCGCCGACCTGCAGCGTCAAGTCTCCCCAGGGCTGTGTGGTGGAGAGGCCGCCCAGCAGCAGCCAGCAGCTGGCCCAGTGCAGCATGGCTGCCAACTTCACTCCACCCATGCAGGTGGCTGACATCCCCGAGACAGGCAACGCCAACATTGGCTTCTATGAGCGAATGGGTCAGAGTGACTTTGGGGCTGGACACTACCCACAGCCATCCGCCACTTTCAGCCTTGCCAAACTGCAGCAGTTAACTAATACCCTTATTGATCATTCATTGCCTTACAGCCATTCCGCTGCTGTGACTTCCTATGCAAACAGTGCCTCTTTGTCCACACCATTAAGTAACACAGGGCTTGTTCAGCTTTCTCAGTCTCCACACTCTGTCCCCGGGGGACCCCAAGCACAAGCTACCATGACCCCACCCCCTAACCTGACTCCTCCTCCTATGAATCTACCACCGCCTCTTTTGCAGCGGAACATGGCTGCGTCAAATATTGGCATCTCCCATAGCCAAAGACTGCAAACCCAGATTGCCAGCAAGGGCCACGTCTCCATGAGAACCAAGTCGGCATCTCTGTCACCAGCCGCCGCTACCCACCAGTCTCAGATCTATGGGCGCTCCCAGACCGTCGCCATGCAGGGTCCTGCACGGACTCTGACGATGCAAAGAGGCATGAACATGAGCGTGAACCTGATGCCAGCGCCAGCCTACAACGTCAATTCTGTGAACATGAACATGAACACTCTTAATGCCATGAATGGGTACAGCATGTCCCAGCCAATGATGAACAGTGGCTACCACAGCAACCATGGCTACATGAATCAAACACCCCAATACCCTATGCAGATGCAGATGGGCATGATGGGAACCCAGCCATACGCCCAGCAGCCAATGCAGACCCCGCCCCACAGCAACATGATGTACACAGCCCCCGGCCACCACGGCTACATGAACACAGGCATGTCTAAACAGTCTCTCAATGGGTCCTACATGAGAAGGTAGACAACCTGGGCAGTCCACTGAACCCACCGGGCGTCTCCATTGGATTAATCTGCACAAATACCTTTGAAGAGTACGATTTCAAAACCAGCAATTGGTGTGAATGCAAAAACATTTGTTGGCACCATTTATTTAAAAAAAAAAAAAAAAAAGCTGTATGCAGCAGAAAGCCTTATACAAGTTGTTTTTCTTTTTTTCCTTTTCCTTTTTTGGTACCTTATTTTCTGTTCCTTTTATATACAATTCTCTGCAAAGGAAGGCCTCTCTTTGGACTACAGTTTGGAGGCAGCCACTTGTGGTGCCTGCTTCCGTTAAACAAATGTGGATATCAGCCTCCCCCAAACTATCTGTTTTAATACTGAACCTAGAGCTTTCTTTTCCTTCCTGGTCCACTCCATGTAAATGCCTTTAGCATTTCCGTTCTTGTATATTTTGTTTAAGGTGACCCTTGAGCATGCCGCTAATGTCTTTGTTAGTGACAGTGCATTTTGTAGTACTGTACACGTGTTGTGCTGACAGTAAGCCATTTCTTAAGTTTTTTTGCCTTGATTAGGGTACCCTAATTTGAGGGTTTAAAAAAAAACTATATTTTTGTTAATTATAAAACTGTAAAGAGCTATAAGAGCTATTCCCATTTTGGTTAGTCAAAAGGGTTTTATTGCTAAATGTTTGGTGTAAAGTTGAGACCCTTTTCCATTTTTGGTGACAGATTTCTTTGGGGAAAAAGGCAGCTTTCTGTTTTATAAATGCAGACTTCTGTTTATTGAATGAAGCATATCTCAGTGTTTATCTGTCAGGTTTTGAAACATTTCATATATGTCCAAATACTTGGCAGGATTTAAAAAAATAGTGAATTTGGTGTAAAGTTGCTATTTTATGGAAATGCCTCTAACTTTACATTTTCATTCCATCTGTAGATTTTTCTATCTTTATAAAATATTGGAGTTATTTTTTAAGGAAAAATAGAGAAGTAGCTTGTGAATAGCTCAACCTAAGCTTACAAACCGCATGTAAAAAAAAAAAAAGCAAAAAAGTTATTTGTGTCTGTTTATATTGCTTCCTTTTTTGTAGCCTTTGTACCTGTACAGGGTGACAGTGAGGGCCAAGCAGGAGAGGCGTAGTCCTTGTATAAAATAGGAGCCAGCAACACTCTTGTATTTATCTGTTCTCTTTTTAGTCAGTTACTTCAAAAAAAAAAGACAAAAACAAAACAAAAAAAAAAACAAAAACAAAAAAAGCTGTACATTTTAACATAAAATAAATTATGATGAGCCATTTTTAGCCTCTTGTGTCCTGTCATATTATGATCGAGGGAGGATGACCCACCGAACTGTGTCGTGTGTCACATCTCAGAACACAACACACATTTTGGGAAAATAAATTATTTAGTGTAAATTGGAGTTATGAGATTTTCTGATTTGTTTTGACTTTGGGGGAGGGATTGGCAATAAATAAGAGTAATATCTAATAAAACCATCACATATACCAAATACCTATTTAATAAATTAATTTATAATGGATTTTAATGCTTTTCATGAAAGTTTATTTTATGCTAGTGCATACCTTCTGTATGCCAATCATTGTCTTTAAAATAAAGTGAATTTGTTTTTTTCTTTTTGACTTTGATCTTCATTTGCAAAGAGGTCCCACACAGATACCCAGTTTATACAGTCTGTATAAAACGCCCCTCAGAGCCTAGTTCCACGGTAGCAAACTTCTTTTTTTCATGCAGATTAATACCACAAAGCACACAGTAGAGGATAGCATGTATGAAAATATATTAAGTCACGTGTGAAAGGTTTGCTGTGTTGGTGAATGATTGTATGTCTTAAGTTTTGAAGAAGAAGAAAAAAGAGAATGTTTGCAAACATTTTGTGACATTCAAAGAAACTTGCCTGGGAGTTAAAATCCTTGATTTATTCAACAACAGTTGTAGAAATGAATGCTTAGCTAGACACCCATATAGGACAGGCTTGCTACACTCTCAGCACATCTAAATCCGGGTTCTCACCTGTCTCTGTTAAGAAGTCTCATCCGGGCGTGGTGGCGCACGCCTTTAATCCCAGCACTCGGGAGGCAGAGGTAGGAGGATCGCCGAGAGTTCGAGGCCACCCTGAGACTACATAGTGAATTCCAGGTCAGCCTGGGCCAGAGTGAGACCCTACCTCGAAAAACCAAAAAAAAAAAAAAAAAAAAGAAGTCTCTGTTGTTTCAACACAAAATCATCAGGTGCTGTGCAGATAATAGACACAAACCTTAAACTGGCCTCAAAAAGACAGGACGGTCCACACACCAGAACAAAAGGCCCCAGCTGGGGGAGATGCACAGTGGGGTCTGGCCTTGTCCTCTCATTCTTGTTTTGTTTCAGACGCAATGAGTTTAGTGTCCACATTGATGTCCCCTTCACACCTACAGGGCGGGTGAGTGGAGGAGGGCTTCTGGGAAGATGCTTTTGCACGGGCCATCAGGGAAAGGAAGAGCAGAATTCCCCGCTGGGAGGGGGATGGAGACCTGAGGTCCATCCGTCTTCTGAGCGACAGGTGCTGGTTTGCACAAATCAGTTGCTGTAGCATGTTCAGATGTGACCAAGGGCTCGGAAGTCCAGTGGACCGCCCAAGTCTTGACCAGATAGGGCCCACACAAACACAGCTCCCTTAGGCCCCAACTTGAAACTGTCCTGTATTTATTTAACGTCTTTCCTCTCGTGTTGAGGCTGAAACCGTCTTGGGCAGTGGCCTGATAATCACACCGTTGGGTTGTGAGATGTCAGATCTCCAATGTCCCTGACCCCTGATTACCTCACAGTCACTAACCTGCACCTGCCAAAACAGAATCTGACTGCTTATTACGGCTTAGGAGAGAGAGTAGCATGACCAGGTCTGGAACCTTGTCTTGGGACCAAGAGTTCCTTGAGGGAGCAGAAAGGCTTGGTATTGGAAATGAACTGCCCAGTACCCTGCGGCCTCCTCATCCCCCGCTCATTAAGAAAAGTCTAGTGCAGCTGTGAGTGCCATGCCAACTACGGATTTACACTCATCAGAACCAAATGCAGACGCCCGCCCACACTGTACATCTTTAGAATCCAGTAATGTATATGGACATTGATTATTTAGAGTGTTGGGTGCCAGCCTCACCTGAGAAGCTCAGGTCGTGCCTGCCCAGGTATACAGACAGCCACCTTGCACGTCAGCAGGCTCTTGGAAGAAGTGACTCGACATCATTTCAGACAGCACTGCTCCTTCAGCCCTCACCACCCCGCTTTCTGTGGGGGAAATGATGGTCCCATTTCCAACTTACAGATAGAAGGGCACCCAAAGAAGCTAATTGCCCCCAACTCAACCAGATAAAATGTGTAAGCTGAAGGTAGGCTGAGGTAAGATTGCCATGAGTTCAAGGCCAGCTTGAGGTTATAGAATGATTCCATCCAGGTCAATCTGGACTAGTGGGAAAGTTTTGGGTATTTTTTTTTTCCCTGAGGTGGGGTCTCACTCTAGTCCAGGCTGACCTGGAATTCACTCAATAGTCTCAGGGTGGCCTCAAACTCTCTGTGATCCTCCTACATCTGCCTTACAAGTGCTGGAATTCAAGGCGTGCGCCCCACGCCTGGTGAAAAAAAATTTTCTTTTATAAACAGACTCTGATGGTTAAAAATCTGTGCAATATTTCATAGCCCTTTTTCTTAAAACATTGTAGTGTATGCAAGGTCAGAACCTGTCACCTCTGATTTAAAGGCCAAGCTAATGAGACCGTAGTGCCATAAAATCTGTTAAGTGCTGTGTAAACACAGGCTCCTTGTTCACTGCAAGCAAGCCTTTCCACGAGTCTCAGGTAGGAAAGTCCAAGGGCTGTCATACAAGGAGCAGAGTTCCTTCATCTGATCCCTCCTCCACCAAGGCCTGCTTCCATCTTATCTCTTCTTCAGGCTCCACATCTCCAAACAGGAACTCCAAACTCTAGATTCCTGGTCAAGTTCCAGAGCGATCCTAAAACAGCTCATATAGTGAATTCCAGGTCAGCCTGGGCAAGAGTGAGACCCTTCATCAGAAAACCAAAGGAGGAAAGAAGAAAAAAAGCTTCTCTGCTGAAAATCCTTGGGTGGTTTTTTTTGGGTTTGGTTTTGGTTTTTTTTCCCCTCGAGGTAGGGTTTTACTCTAGCTCAGGCTGACCTGGAATTCACTCTGTAGTCTCAGGGTAGCCTGGGACTCATGACAATCCTCCCTCCTCTGCTGGGATTAAAGGCGTGCACTGCCACGCCCGGCTCCCTATGGCTCTTTATTACCAACTGCATTTGTAAAATAGTTCTAGCCTTAGGCAATAAATGCTGTGACTGGAAAGCCAAAACTGGGGCTAACTTGACTTCCAGGTCCCTTTCCCAAAAGCCCGTACCTGGCTCCCACATACCCAAATCTGTTGTCAAGCAGTTGCATCACCCTTGGTCACTATGTCCCTACAGTGTCCGCTCCCTCACAGCCCGTGAGAATTGTGGCTGACCCAGCCTGGTGGCCGGTTGAGCGCTGCTGTCACGATTTCAAAGGGAACACACCCTCTTTCCCTTTTCTCACCTAATAGGCCAGATTACATTTGCACTTCAACTTTGCCTGTTGGCAACTCTCTTGCAATATTTCAGTTTTTTTTTTAATGTCACTACATTAAAAAAAAAAATGATTTAGGGCTGGAGAGATGGCTTAGCGGTTAAGCGCTTGCCTGTGAAGCCAAAGGACCCTGGTTCAAGGCTCCACTCCCCAGGACCCACGTTTAGCCAGATGCACAAGGGGGCGCACGCGTCTGGAGTTAGTTTGCAGAGGCTGGAAGCCCTGGCGCGCCCATTCTCTCTTTGTCTCTCTCTCTGCCTCTTTGTCTGTCGCTCTCAAATAAATAAATAAAGATAACAAAAAAAATTTTTTTTATGATTTATTTATTTATTTTACTTATTAGAGAAAGAGCATGATAGGGCCTCTAGCCACTGCAAACAAACTCCAGATGTGTGCATGTTCCACCACACAATCTGGCTGAGGTGGACACTGGGGAATCGAACCTGGGTCCTTTGGCTTCGCAGGCAAGTGCCATAACCACTAAACCATCTCTCCAGCCCCACTACTTCACTTTTTAAAATTTATTACTAGACCAATATTCCTTTCTTAATTTCATCTGGGTTAGAATTCCCAGCTCAATGTGCTGCAGAGCGTACACGTGGATGTCAGAGGAAAACTCTGAGGCATTCTGCCCTCTACCTTCTTTTTTGTGTGTGTGTGAATGGGAAAATAGTTTTAGTTTTGTTTGGGGAGTCAGCCAGTGTTCAGCCTCAGAACGTCTGGAACTGCTTCTTGGTGCCAGCAGCCTTGGTGACTTTTAGCACGTCTTGCTCAGGGGCCGGCACTTACCCACTGTCACGATGTCACCAATCTGCACATCCCTGAAGCAAGGGCACAGATGCACAGACATGTTCTTGTGGCGCTTCTCGAACCGGTTGTACTTGCGGATGTAATGGAGATAGTCCCGGCGGATGACAATGGTCCTCTGCATCTTCATCTTGGTGACCACACCAGACAGGATTCACCCTCGGATGGAGACATTACCAGTGAAGGGGCATTTCTTGTCTATGTAGGTGCCTTCAATGGCCTCTTTGGGCGTCTTGAAGCCTAGACCGATGTTCTTGTAGTAACAGGGAAGCTTCTCCTTGCCAGTTTCTCCCAACAGCACTCTTCTTGTTTTGAAAGATGGTAGGCTGCTTTTGGTGAGCTCGCTCAATCTGAATGTCTGCCATCTTCCCGGCAGGCTGAGGAAAAGAGACCCCTCTTCTTTGAGGCAGGGTCTCTTGCCACTGCAATCAAATGGCAGACTAGCTGGCCTGGCAGCTTCAGGTCCCCCTGGCTCCACCTCCCACTAGTCTGTCTATTGGGATCACAGATGCATACGCCACTTTTCATCAGGCTTTATGGAATTGAGCCCTGGCTGGCAGGCTTTCAAGCAAGTGCCTTTAACTCCTGAACTATGGTCCAAACCCCACAGACCAATATTCTAACCACGAATGTGTCTTGGGGACCTTCCAGGTGCATGTAAGTATGACGACCCCCGACTCCTCCCGATCAGAGATGATAACTCCCAGGAGAGTCTCAGCCCAGGGTCCCAGGCCACAAGGGTTCCCTCTGGCAAGAAAGCAAGGCATCTCCCCAAAGTCACAGTGGCTTCCTACCCACTGAGTCCCTGTGCCTTGAGTCCCTGTGCCTTCTTCCAGCAACAACTGCTTTGAGTCTCCTGTCCGAACTGGAAAGCTGGGCCCCTTCCCTTTTTGGAGTCCCCCATTTGAGCCCACTGCTTTCTCCCGTACACTTCCGTGTCTGGTCCTTGGCTGCTGGGTCTCTGCCAGGACCTCTCTCTTAGGGATTCTAGTACCAGAAGTCGTTGCTTGCTGTTTTTTTCAAGTGGAAAAGCCCAGTTCTGCCCGCTGCCTTAGCTCTCGGGGGGGGGGGGGCGAACACCCCTATGAGCTCCACTGGCTGCCCCCTCCTCCCATCCACAGCAAACACCACCCTCAGAAATACTTCCTGGGGTGACCGAGAGCAAGCCAGCCATTTCCCTCTGGTGAGAGTGGAAAGGCGCTTTCCTGAATCCTGTCTCCTGCCTCTTCCCCCGCCCCCAAATTATAAAGTCGCACTCTTGCTTAAGAACAGTTCCCACTATTCTTTTAGGTGGTGGCAGCTTGGGCTGCCATGCTTTAGAAAGGGGGCTTCTGTGCAGGGGCTCAGGACTTCATCTCCACCCCTGCCAGACAAGGACCATCTATGAATGGTGACCCCCCCCACACACCTCTAGGAGTTCTTGGGTGTAGAAACATGGGCACCCTAATAAGCAGTGAAGACCGTACTAAAACACAACCTGCCGAGGCCTTTTTCCGTGGTTCGAAAGTCAAGTTGTATTTTTAAATTTGTTTTCAGGTCTTGGGAGATGGCTCAGAGGGTAAGCACTTGATGTGTGAGCATGCGTTCAATCCCTAGCACCCACATACGTAGCCGGGCATTGGCAGTGCTCACCTGAGACTCCAGCCCTGCTCAGGACAGAGGCAGAAGGTTAGCTGGGGCTCTCTGGCTGGCCAGTCTGACTGAAAACAGTGTAATTAGAGGCTGTCTCAAGGAAATAAGGCAGAAGAGCAACAGAGCAAGACATCTGACGGCCTCTTCTGGTCTTGACATGTGTGTGTACTTACACACCACACATACTATAAACATAAAAATAATTTTTTGAACCAGGCGTAGCGGTGCAAGCCTTTAATCCCAGGATTTGGGAGGCAGAGGTAAGAGGATCTCCATGAGTTCTAGGCCACCGTGAGACAACATAGTGAATTCCAGGTCAGCCTGAGCTAGAGTGAGACCCCACCTCAATAAACATAAACAATAATAATTTTTGTAAGAGAGTGATTTTCAGGATGGGGAGATGGGTCAGTGGTTAAAGGCGCTTGCTTGCAAAGCCTGCTACCCCAGGTTCGATTCCCTAGTACTTATGTAAAACCAGATTCATAAACTAGCACATGCATCTAAAGTTCATTTGCAGTGGCAAGAAATCCTGGCACGCCCATACTCTTTCTTTTACACATTCTCTCTCTCTCTCTCTCTCAAGTAAGTATATTTTTAAGTTTTTTTTTTTTAAAAAAAGGGCTGGGTATGGTGGTGCATGCCTTTAATCCCAGCACTCGGGAGGCAGAGGTAGGATGATTGCCTAGAGTTCGAGGCCACCCTGAGACTACATAGTGAATTCCAGGTCAGCCTGGGCTAGAGTGAAACCCTACCTCAAAAAATAAAATAAAATAAAATAAAATAAAATAAAATAAAATAAAATAAAATAAAATAAAATAAAATAAAAAGGACTGGAGAGATGGCTTAGCAGCTAAAGTGCTTGCCTACAAAGCCAAAGGACCCAGGTTCGACTCCCCAGGACTCTCCTAAGCCAGATGCATAAGGGGCACATGCATCTGGAGTTCATTTGCAATGGCTGGAGGCCCTGGTGTGCCTGTTTTCTCTCTGTCTGCCTCTCTACCTACCTATTTCTGTATCTCTCTCTCAAATAAGTAAATAAAAAAGAATGCAATTTTCCTTTTTTTTTTAATTTTTTTTGTTAATTTTTGTTTATTTGAAAGTGACAGACACAGAGAGAGAAAGAGGCAGATAGAGAGAGAGAGACGGAATGGGCATGCCAGGGTCTCTGGCCACTGCAAACGAACTCCAGACACGTGTGCCCCCTTGTGTATCTGGCTAACGTGGGTCCTGAAGAATCGAGCCTTGAACCGGGATCCTTAGGCTTCACAGGCAAGCACTTAACTGCTAAGCCATCTCTCCAGCCCGCAATTTTCTTTTAATATAGAGCCAAATGCTTAATCACAACACAATATCCACACATTTTAAGACCCCTCTCCACTTCCATCTTAAAAAAAAAAAAAAAAAAGCGAGAGAAGACAGATCAGGCCACTGTAGAATGACACGTCACCTACAGCCGCTCGGGCAGGCGGCTGACCTGGCCCATGGCGAAACCTGGACTGATGGCTCCGAGTCTTCGCTGCTCTCAGCACACAGCCTGACGTTGACTGGGATTGTCTGGAAGAAGTCAAGCTTTGGTCTCTGGGCAGCGGTCACCTTCCCCTCTCTGTCGCAGCATCTGTGCTCGGTGCTGAGGAGGCCCTACAGGCCCAGCTCGCTGTCCCGACGCAGGGACTGCCGCCTCTGCTGCACCAGTTCCTTGTCCAGCTCTCGGAGCTGCTTCAGGAAGCCTCGGTTGGGCAGGACACAACGGTTCTTGGCCACTTGTTGGATGGCATCGACCAGGGTCATGTTCTTGTGAATCATCAGGTAGGCCAGGACCAGGGTCGCCGACCGGCTGCGGCCCATGGCACAGTGGACCAGGATCTTATCTGCAGGTGGAGGAGAGACAGGGAAAAGCCCTGAAGGTGGAGGTGATCAACCCAGATTCGGCTCTCTCACCCACAGTCTGGCTGGGGCCAGAGCTCCCCATATGGGGACACTCACACCGCCTCCTTCGCAGGGATATCGGGAAGGTAGTTTGTATATAAGATACTTTGTATGCGGCGTAGTGTGTGTTAAAGGCTCAGTGACTGGCGAATGTTATGACTGTGACCTCATTAACAAGAGACACGATCAGCACGAATGTTTTCCTTGTCTGTCAAAGCACCTGGGTTGGAACTCCAGCTCAACGGGCTGCAGAGGTGACCTTATGAGTTTGTGTCTGTGTTTTAATATTTATTTATTCATATTGAACAGAATCACCGGGGTTCAAATGTCAAAGCAGATCCAAGAGACCCAAAGAAAAGGCCAGGCGTGGGAGTGCACACCTTTAATCCCAGTGCTTGGGAGGCCAAGGTAGAGGAACACTGGGAGTTTGAGGCCACCCCGAGACTACGGAGTGAATTCCAGGTCAACCTGGACTAGAGTGAGACCCTACCTTGAAAAACCATAGAGAGAGAGGGAGAGAGATTCATTGAAAACACCCCTCCCTACCAGCTCATCTGAATCCAGGAGCAACAGGTGTTTTCAATTTCTCTTTCCTGAGATTAATCTGTGTGTGAACCTAGCAAACATGTATCTTCCCTCTTCTCTCTTTGGTCCTAAGGTAGCAAGTTTTATGTTTTTCCCTTTCTATCCCTCCTTTCCTTCCCTTCCTTCTTCCCATCCTCCCTTCCCTACCTCCCTCATGCTATAGATCAAACCCAGGGCCTTATGCATCCAGACAAGCACTGAGCTCCACTCAGCTCCACTACACTCTTTTCTGTGTCTTCTGTCTTCCACTCAATAATATACATTGGAGATCTCTATATATTAGCACACCAAGAATTTTCTCTCTCTCTCCCTCTCTCTCATGTGTGAATTAGCATATGTGTCTTGTGGTGCTCCATGTGGTCGCCTGCAGCAGGGGTCACTTGCCTGCATTGGCCAGGGTGGAATGCTGGGTGTCCCCTTCCTTCATGCTGGGGATAAACCCCGGGCCCTGCACATGCTAAGCAAGCACTCTACCACTCAGCTACATCCCCAACAAAAAGTTATTTGCAAAATGTACACTTTCCTGGAGAGATGGCTTAGCAGTTAAGCGCTTGCCTGTGAAACCTAAGGACCCCAGTTCGAGGCTCAGTTCCCCAGGTCCCACGTTAGCCAGATGCACAAGGGGGCATGAAACTGGGTGTGGTGATACACATCTTTAATCCCAGAACTTGGGAGGCAGAGGTAGGAAGATCATGGGGAGTTCGAAGCCACCGTGAGACTACATAGTGAATTCCAGATCAGCTTGAGCTAGAGTGAGACCCTGCCTCAATAAAAAAATAAATAAATAATAAAAAAGAGCTGGCCATGGTGGCACATGCCTTTAACCCAACCACTTGGGAGACAGAGGTAAGAGGACCCATCCTGAGACTACGTAGTGAATTTCAGGCACACCTGGGCTAGAGTGAAATCCTGCCTCAAAGAAACAAAAAAGAATGAAAAGGGAAAGAAAGGGAAGAAGGAAGGAAGGAAGGAAGAGAGGGAGGAAAGAAGGAAAGGAGGGAAGGAAGAAGGGAGGGAAGGAAGAAAGGAGGAAAGGAATAAAGAAAAAGAGAAAGAGGAGGAAGGAAAGAAAAGGCAGGCAGGTCAGGTGGGGTGGCATATGCTTTTAAAATATTATTATTATTTGCAAGCAAGACAAGAAAGGGAGAGACGAGAGCATGGGTGCGCCAGGGCCTCTTGCCACTGCAGACAAACTCCAGATGCATGGGCCACTTTGTGCGTCTGGCTTTATATTGGGTATTGGGGAATTGAACCTGGGCCATCAGGCTCACAAGCAAGCACCCTAACCACTAAGCTATATCTCTAGCTCCATGCTCATGGTCCCCACCCTGGGCACTGGGGAAGCGTTAAAAGGATAAAGAAACAGGAATATTGCCCTCTTCGTTGGCCATGGCAAAGAGAAAGTTTCTATGGCCAAGAGTTCAAGGCCAGCCTGGGCTATGGAGTGAGTTCCGGGTTAGCTTGGGTGCGAGCGAGAGCCCGCTTCAACAGACCAAAGAGAGAGAGGAAAGGAATGAACAACAAGGAATGAGCAAGATTGAAATTTAAATTAATTACATTATCACCCAGACGAGGGGTTCTCCAAGTATAATTCAAGACCCTGGGAGTTCTCACGGCATTTTTAGAAGATGCTTAGGGGTAACGCTATTGCAATAAACATACTGTTGTGGGGTTTGTCCCGCCTAACCTTCGTTATCATTGTCCCTGCTTTGCAGATGGGGAAATAGATTCAGGAAGCAAAATATCTCACCAGAAGCCATCCACAAAACTGACACCACACCAAAAACAGCTCAATGCAGCGTGTACATGTGACCTACCATGTGCCAACTACGCGTGGACCCTTGCCTTGGGTGGACATAAGAGAGGCTGGGTTCTCTGAGTCTCTGGACCCCAATCCCTCCCCTCACCCTCTGGCAGTGGCTACTTCCTGTGGCTCTGCCGGGGTCTGTCTTGCTAGAGTGGCATCTCGGGCTCGCCTCTCCCGGACTCCGATGGAGAACTAGCAAGACAGGGCGACAGCTTGTGCCTTGTGTCCTGTTCAACTCAGCATGCCTCATGAGACCGAGAGACCAAGTCAGCACGAGAAATCCAGAAGCACCGCACACGCAGCCCCCAGGATTCCCTCTTCCCACCCCACTCTGGTTTTCCCTGACCAGAAGCAGGGCCACCTCCACGGGGGCACGTAGGGATGCTCTCCATGCCATCTCAATCAGGGCCTTTCTTCACCATGGCCAGCAAAGAGGGCAGGAAATGGTCCTGCTTCTTTATTGCCGCTTAGGGTTTGAGGGGTGCTGGCCCTGCGTTCTCACCCAACATGACGGCTGCTCCCTGGGTGTGGACGCTTGCAGCCTGATGAATGTCTGTCTACGGACCCTCTAGCTCCCCCAGGCTGTTCCCGAGGCTGCCTGGCCTCTGGCCAGCTCCACCGATAACTGAAGTGTTTCTTCCTCTCCTGGCAATAAGAGGTAATTCTTTCTGTCCTGCCTAAACACTTGAAACAGATGAAAGCTGTAGTTCATTAAGTGTTTGGGGAGCCTGAAGTCTGTTGAGTGAGAGGAGGGAGAGGGGAAGAAGACAGAGGTGGGAGATGGAGAGGTGGGAGAGAAAAGTGGACACTCGGTTCTGGCTAGTGTTCTTGGAGCTGAATGTGGTTTTCATTAATGCTGTCAGCCCTGAGTGTAACCAGCCTCCCTAAGAGCCCGCTGCTCCCTGGAGGCCTCAGGTGTGAATGGGCCTCACCAAGTTCCTGTCCTGTCCCCAGAACTTCCCTCGTGGCTCTTGGTCCCTACTAAGCATCCCATTTGGAGCCTGGTGTCAGAGGCAGGAAACTCCTCCCACGGCAGTGAGGGAGGCCTGTATTTTTTTTTCTTCATTAGTTATGCACATACTCAGTGTATAAATAGCCATGTTGGTACCATCGCTAGCCTCCTCCCTGTCCTTCTCCCCTACAGGGATCTTCCTCTTTGGGGAATGAGGGTCATGCATTGTGGGGGCAGCTGCCACTTATGGGAAAGAGGCAATGTCTCTGTGCATAATGTCTCAACTTGTGGCTATAATAATCTTTCTGCCCCCTTTTCTGTGAATTTCCCTGAACCATGTTGGGTTCATTTTAGGTCTACTTCAGTGATGAGGTCTTGGGAGCCTCTGTGTCTCTGCATTTCTGGTTTGGTAGGAGTTGAGTGTTCTCTGTGTCTGTCTCCTTCACCCTTGTACTGCTCCACCTTACCCCAGTAAGAATAGCAAACATTAAAAAATCAGATGAAGGGCTGGAGAGATGGCTTAGTGGTTAAGTGCTTGCCTGTGAAGCCCAAGGATCCCGGTTCGAGGCTCGATTCTCCAGGACCCACGTTAGCCAGACGCACAAGGGGGCGCATGCATCTGGAGTTCGTTTGCAGTGGCCGGAGGCCCTGGTGTGCCCATTCTGTCTCTCTCTATCTGCCTCTTTCTCTCTCTCTCTGTCTGTCACTTTCAAATAAATAAAAATAAAAAATTTTTTAAAAAAAGAAAAAATCAGATGAAAACAAATGCTGGTGAGTATGTGGAGGAATAGGAACCCTCATTCACTGTTGGTGGGAATGTAAGATGGTACAACCACTAAGGAAAGCAATATGGAGACTTCTAAAAAGGTCAACTATAGAGTTACTCGCAAACCCTTACTGGGCATTAACCCTAAAAGCTCCATGCCTCAGATCAGAGAGATTTGCTCAACCATGTTTATAGCTGCTCAATTCATAATAGCTGAGAACTGGAATCAATCCAGATGTCCATCGTTAGACGTATGGATAACCAAGATGTGGTATATCTACATGATGGAATTCTACACAGCACTAAGGAAAAATGACACAATGAAATTTGAAGAAACATGATCAAACTTGGAACAGATCATTCTCAGTGAACTCACCCAATCACAGACAGACAACTGTCGCATGGTCTCACTCATCTGTGGCTCCTAACCTGAATCTGGTCAAGATGCTGACATATCTAATAGGCACCTCGAGGACCAGACAATAGGGATGGTGGGGCAGGAGGAGAGGGTACGTGGGGGGGACACAAAACTGGACCCAAATGAAACCAGTGCCATAAAATCCTATATCCTGAAAGACAGACTAAAAGGTTGAACCTTCATCAGGTCCTTAGAGGGAAAACCTGAATCACAGGGCCCTGGAGAGGGTCTGGTGAAGACTGCCCTTGATCTTCTCCTGTTTCTCTCTCTCTCTCTCTCCTTTCTCTTTTATATTACCAACTTTTTCTTCCTTCTTTTCTCTTGGCACTGGCTTGTAACTCCCAGTACCAGGATGTGATTAACATCCACAGTGAGCTGTTGATCAGAGAGATCTATAAGGTTTCCCAAAAGAAGACAGATTTCTGTCAGAGCACTTGATGACCCACCAAAGGTTAATGGTAAGACCCTACTGCCAAAGACACCATAGCTGACTGGAATCTGGACGACAGTCAGTCCCCAGACAGTTAGCTTGTCTAGTGCCAGAAGGTGGGTGCTACATGAGTGACTTGGGGAAAATGGCTAACATCTTTCCAAGAAACTTGGAGTCTAAGCTACTCAGCAGCAAACAACCTGACGTGATGCTCACCCAAGTGCAAGAGTGGCACACAGCCATGGTGGGTGTGGTGGTTTGATTCAGGTGTCCTCCATAAACTTAGGTGTTCTGGATGCTAGGTTCCCCAGCTGATGGCAATTGGAAATTAAAGCCTCCTGGAGGTGGTATATTGTTGGGGGCAGGCTGATGGGTGTTATAGCCAGTTTCCCCAAGCCAGTGTTTGGCACACGCTCCTGTTGCTATTGTCCACCTTATGTTGGCCAGGAGGCAATGTCCACCCTCTGCTCATGCCATCATTTTCCTCTGCCACTGAGGAGCCTCCCCTCAAGCCTGTAAGCCAAAATAAAACATCTTTTTTCCCACAAGCTGCTCTTGGTTGGGTGATTTCTACCAGCAATGTGAACCCGACTGTAACAATGGGCAACCAACTGCTCTTGAATTGGCTAATAGATCCGCTCAGTAGAACGGAACCCATGGCTGGAACTGGGAGACAAGTCAGAACCATATCCAAAAAACGAGTGTGCTCTCCAATATCAAGCTCCCACCAATCTTGGGCAATAAGAGGGCCTATACCTGGGCTGGAGAGATGGCTTAGCGGTTAAGCGCTTGCCTGTGAAGCCTAAGGACCCAGGTTCGAGGCTCGGTTCCCCAGGTCCCACGTTAGCCAGATGCACAAGGGGGCGCACGCGTCTGGAGTTCGTTTGCAGAGGCTGGAAGCCCTGGCGCGCCCATTCTCTCTCTCTCCCTCTATCTGTCTTTCTCTCTGTGTCTGTCGCTCTCAAATAAATTTAAAAAAAAAAAATTTAAAAAAAAAAAAAAAAAAAAAAAAAGAGGGCCTATACCTATTAAATTCCCTCTAAAATAATAATGGTTATCCCCTTTATCCGGTGCTGACTTCACTCTCCAATGGAGAATCTGTTCTTTTTCAGATGGACACAGAACCTGAGCAGAGAATCAGCCCATCGCAACTCACCAGGGTCCCAGCCGAACCAACTGGGGAAATGAGCAGGAATGCTGCTTTCTAAGAAGGCCTGTTTTCACCTCTGACTTCACACATGGAGAAATCAGGAGGCTGTGTGAGTTAGACTCCAGCCCAAACAGGGCCCTGGGGGGAAGGGAAGAGCTGTCAGCCCTGGTATTTTCTAGATCAATTCACCAGTGACTCATAGGTACCCTCAACAGGCCTGTGAATTCTTCTGAGCCCTTTATGGGTTCTCTATTTGTGTGTTTTTGAGACAGAGATTCGATATGTAACCAAGGCTGACCTTGAACTCTCAATCTTTCTGCCTCAGCCTTCCAAGTACTGGTGTGCCACACAAGTATGCACTACCACGCCAGGAATCCAGGCACGTTATTTATATTGTCATAGTCAGTTATCACAACTATACAGAGGTATTGGTTAAATTATTATCCCCACCAGACATGGTGGTGCGTGCCTTTAATCCTAGCACTTGGGAGACGGAGGGAGGAGGATCGCTGTGACTTTGTGGCCAGTCTGGGACTACAGTGTGAGTTCCATGACAGGCTGCGCTATGGCGAGACACTGCCTCAAAAAGAACAAAAACAGGGCTGGAGAGGTGGCTTAGTGATTAAGCACTCACCTGTGAACCCTAAGGACCCCAGTTCGAGGCTTGTTTCCCCAGGACCCACATTAGCCAGATGCACAAGGGGGTGCAACGTGTCTGGGGTTCGTTTGCAGTGGCTGGAGGCCCTGGCATGCCCATTCTCTCTCTCTCCCTCTCCCTCTCCCTCTCTCTCTGTCTCTCTCTCTCTCTCTGCCTCTTTCTCTTTCTCTCAAATTAATTAATTAAAAAAGAGGGCTGGAGAGGATGGCATAGTGGATAAGGCGCTTACCTGCAAAGCCAAAGGACCTTGCCTCTTTCTCTCTGTCTGTCGCTCTCAAACAAATAAAAATAAACAAAAAAAAATTTTTGTTGTTGTTTTTGTTTTTCGAGGTAGGGTCTCACTCTGGTCCAGGCTGACCTGGAATTAACTCTGTCATCTCAGGGTGGCCTTGAACTCATGGCAATCCTCCTACCTCTGCCTCCCGAGTGCTGGGATTAAAGGTGTGCGCCACCACGCCTGGCCAAAATTTTTTTTTTAAAAGAACAAAAACAAAAATTAAACTAAAGGAGGTAATATGATGGAGAATGGAATTTCAAAAGGGAAAATGGGGGGGAGGGAATTAACATGGGATTTTTTTTTATAATCATGGAAAATGCTAATAAAAATTTTTAAAAATTAAACTAAAATAAGTATATATATATATATACACACACACACATATATATGCAAATATGTGTGTACATATACACTGCAGAATGAACAGGAGTAGTTGGGAAGGGTGATAGAAAGGGGGTCTCTGGCTGAAAGTAGCGGCCGAAGGACAGGAAGGACGGGAGGGGAGGGATGAGGAGACCTGCCCTTGAGCTGGACTGTCCATCCACACCTCTTACATCAGGAGTATAATACAAAGCATCGGACTGGGGCTGGCTCTGAAATGCCACCACGGTGGCCCTTGGCTCTCCGCTGCATGACGAGACACAATCAGGCCACCCTCTGCATGTGGCAGGCAGGCAGCCACCTGTTGTTCACCTCGCCCGCAGTCTGCGGCGGGGCTGTTGCTGGGCTAACTAGCATTCTCTTTTGTCACTTTGCCCACTCAGGAGACAGATGACACACTGATGATCGCCGAGTGCTTTTGTTTGCTCTCTGTAGCATTTTAAGGAGATTTTGGTTTTGCTGCCAGCACTTCAAATACAAGTGGCTCTCACTGCTGCTCTCACAGTTCATAACCCGTAACCTCATGGTGAATACCAGTAACCCCACTGAGAAGGGTCAGGAATGGGGCAGGGAGGAGGGGAATAAGGCCAATACGTGATTTGTCCAAACAATAAAGCTTCTAATTAATAAAAATTTTTAAAGGGCTGGAGAGATGGCTTAGCAGTTAAGGAGCTTGCCTGCAAAGCCAAAGAATCCCAGTTCAACTCTCCAGGACCCACGTTAGCCATATGCACAAGGGGGCGCATGCATCTGGAGTTCCTTTGCAGTGGCTGGAGGCCCTGCTGTGCCCATTCTCTCTCTCTCTCTCTGCCTCTTTCTCTCTCAAATAAATAAATAAATTTAAAAGGAGGGCTGGAGAGGATTGCTTAGTGGATAAGGCGCTTGCCTGCAAAGCCAAAGGACCTAGCTCAGATTCCCCAGGACCCATGCGAGCCAGATGCACAAGGTGACACATGCATCTGGAGTTCGTTTGCAGTGGCTGGAGGCCCTGGTGCGCCCATTCTTTCTGTCTCTTCCTCTGCCTCGTTCACTCTCTCAAGTAAATACATAAAAAGCATTTTAAAAATAAATAAAAAAAAAGAAAAAAATGTAAGTGGGTTTACAACACAATCCACATTTTCACGGATTCTCCCAAGAAACACAGGCTGGAGCTGAGCAGCAGCTGCCCCCTCCGGAAGGACTGTGTTCCCGCTCTGTTCCCATAACCCACTGCTTCACAGGAAGCCAGATCCATTTGCTCATGTGCTTCTCTTCTGAAGGTGTTTGAAACCATAGCTTGAAGAAATGAATTCTATTTTTATTTATTTATAAATATATTTATGTATTTACTTGTGATGGGGGAAAGAATGGGTACATCAGGAACTCTCGATGCTACAAACAAACTCCAAACACATGTGCCACTTTGTGCACCTGGCTTTACTGAGGAACTGAACCCAGACCTTCAGACATTACAAGCAAGTGCCTTTAATCACTGAGCCATCTCTCCAGCCCACGTTTGTTTCCCTAGTACTCACATAAGCCAGATGCACAAGGTGGCACATGTGTCTGGAGGCCCTGGCATGCCCATTCTCTCTATCTGCCTCTTCCTCTCTCCCTCTTAAGTAAATATTTATTTATTTATTTAGAGAGAAGGAAAGAGAGGATGGGTGCACTAGGACCTCCTGCTGCTGAGAACAAACTCCAGACGCGTGTACCACTCCTTTGTGCACCTGGCTTTACATGGGTACTGGAGAATCGAACCCAAGCGGTCAGGTTTTACAAACAAGCACCTTTAACCACTGAGCCATCTCTCCAGCCCCATTTATTTATTTATTTATTATTTTTATTTAGTTTTTGTTTTTCGAGGTAGAGTCTCACTCTGGTCCAGGCTGACCTGGAATTAACTCTGTAGTCTCAGGGTGGCCTCAAACTCATGGCGATCCTCCTACCTCTGCCTTCCGAGTGCTGGGATTAAAGGCATGCGCTACCACGCCGCCTATGTATTTTATTTTTTTAAGGTAGGGTCACACTTTAGCCTAGACTGACATGGAATTCACTATGTTTTTTTTTTTTTGAGGTAGAGTCTCACTCTAGCCCAGGCTGACCTGGAATTCACTATGTAGTCTCAGGGTGGCCTCGAACTCAAGGTGATCCTACTACCTCTGCCTCCCAAGTACTGGGATTAAAGGTGTGCGCCACCACGACAGGCTTGGAATTCACTATGTAATCTCAGGGTGGCCTTGAACTCATGGCAGTCCTCCTACTTCTGCCTTTGCCTCCCAAATACTGGGAATAAAGACAATTGCCACCACGCCCAGTTTACCTACTTATTTATTATTATTTTATTTATTTATAAGCAGAGTGTGAGAGAGAGGTGGATGGGGGGGGGGGTGGAACAGGCATGCTGGGGGCTTTTGCCACTGCAAATGAATTCCGGATGTATGTGTCACTTTGTGCATCACCTTTACGTGGATACTGAGGAATTGACCTGGGTGGTCAAACTTTGCAAGCAAGTGTCTTTAACCACTGAGCATCTCTCCAACCCCCATTTATTTTTGAGATAGGATATCACATATCTATGGCTAACCTCCAATTTCCTAAGTCCCTGAGAATAACCTTTAACGTCTCTCTTACCCTTCTGTTTTCACCTCCCTAAATTCTGGGATTGCAGGTATATGCTACCACACCCTGGTTTTTCTATGCTGGAGATCTAATCTGGGATTTGGCCCATGCTAGGCAAGCCTTCTACCAACTGAGCTACATCTCCAGCCCCTTCAGAAATCTGTTTTTTAAATTATTTATTTTTATTTGCGAGAGATTGAGAGAGGCAGATAGAGAATATGGGTACACCAGGGCCTTCAGCCACTGCAAACATATGTACCACCTTGTGCATATGGTTTACGTGGGTCTTGGAGAATCGAACCCAGGTCCTTTGGCTTTGCAGACAAGCGCCTTAATCGCTGAGCCATCTCTCCAACCCTTGAGAAGACTTTAGATGTGCAAAATGCAAAGGGCATTGAGAACAAGCCAAGCCTCCCATCTGGCAGTGCAGTTACTTGCTCCCTGACCTCAGCCAGCTGGTCTCACACTCCGCCCATCCATTTCTGTTTTCTGGCCTCTTTCCTATTGCCCCTTTCTTTGCTAGGTGCTTTTGCCTACCTGGATAACACCAGCCTGACACTTCTTCACCGATGCTGCAGCCAGCCCACAACTGAAGCATCTGACTCCATAGCCTGATTCTTCCCTCATTTGGCAGTGGGGGTAGCCTCTTAAATGGTGTGCCAGCAAAGTAAAGCAAACTTTCATGTGAGTATATCATACAAGATCAAAGTTGGAATGTCTTTTTTCTCCTGTTAGGATTGGAAACTTTATTATGATGACGTGCACATGCTGGTGTAGTTATATGCTTCACAGTGCACGACCTCTTTTTATCAAATGCATCCGAAAGCCTGCTGCGAGCCAGGTTCTATGCCAAGCACTTTATGTCTGTTACTGCTGCTCCTCATAACTGCTCAAGATAAATATTTTCATCACCAGATGGACGAGACTCCAAGGCTCAGAGGAATCACATGGTTCGTCAGTTCTGCAATGGGAAGCGGAACGCAGCCCTGTCTCCTACAAGACCCGCCAGGCCCCGTCCATGAAGAGGGGGTTCTGAGATAACAGTAATGGCAGGCAGGCACATGAAACAGAAACTGAAGGACTGGATTGTGATGGATTTTGGGTTTGTTTTTTTTTTTTTCACGTCCAATGTGTTTTCAGTTAACTTCAAATGCTATGAGACGCATTTTACCTCATGGTGATGAATCAGAGTCCAGTTGCTTTTTTATTTTTATTTTTTGAAACGAAGCTGGTCCATAAATAGAATCATAAAAGGACAACTTAGAAATGATACATCCTCTAATTCAAACACTTGGGCTCCGTGGGAGCTTTTTCATCCTGCCAGTGCTTTCTGAACCATAACGATGACTGATCATAAGGAACGTAATGACTGGCCGTGGGGCCAGCACCACCACGGCGTAGCTAGTCATCAACATCTGCTGTTTGGAAGATGTGGCCTCGGCCTACCCCAGGTTACAAGCTCCTGAAGCAGGTCACTTGGTCAGTGAGCCTAGTAATCCTTCAGAGAGGCTTTCAGTAACTGGATACCCTGAATGATGTGAGGAACCACAAAGGGCTGTGACGCATGGGGCTGAAGTCAGGGGACAGACTGGGGAGGTGACATCCCCTTGGCCTCTGGGGAATGCCCTGAAGTAGATCTGCATAGTCACTGCATATTATCTTACCCCTAAGGCATATGTAACCTGTGTCCTTCTCTGCAAAGCCTCCTTTGTAGCCTTTCCTGAACTGGGGCCACTACAACTGCATTTTATTGTGGTTTATTCGAGGTAGGGTCTCATTCTAGCCCAGGCTAACCTGGAATTCACTATGTAGTCCCAGGCTAGCCTGGAACTCATGGTTCTCCTACCTCTGCCTCCCAAGTGCTGGGATTAAAGGCTTTCGCCACCATGCCAGGCTATAACTGCATTTTGAACACAAGGACTACTTCTTTGACTGGAATGAACATTGGGAAACTTGGGACAGTGAGCCTGCAAAATCCAGATTCTCTAATATAATTTAGTTAAGGTGGTTTGCTTTAGAATCACTGATGTGGGAAGTAAAGAATTGAAGCCCTTGGCCATAAGTTTGACCTCCAACACAACGTGTGTTTTGATCAAACTCAGTTTTTTTTTTTGTTTGTTTTGGTTTTTCGAGGAAAGGTCTCACTCTAGTCCAGGCTGACCTGGAATTCACTCTGTAGTCTCAGGGTGGCCTTGAACTCATGGCCATCCTACCTCTGCCTCCCAAGGGCTGGGATTAAAGGCGTGCTTAGGTTTTAAAAAATGTTTTATTTATTTATTTGACAGGGAAAGGGGAAGAGAGAGAGAGAGAGAATGGGCATGCCAGGGCCTCCAGCCACTGTAAACAAACTCCAGATGTGTGTGCCCCTTTATGTATCTGGCTAACGTTAGTCGGGGGAACCAAACCAGGGTTCTTTGGCTTTGCAGGCAAACGTCTTAACCACTGAGCCACCCCTCCAGGCCCCAAACTGAGATTTTTGAGGGCTCCTAATCCACCCTTGCCCTTAAAAATAAAAATTTTTATTTGTTTACGAGAGAGAGAGAGAGAGAGAGAGAGAGAGAGAGAGAGAGCGCGAGAGCGAGCTCACAAGAGTGGGTATGAGCACACCAGGACCTCCTGACACTACAAAGGTAAGTCCAGGTGCGTGTGCCATTTCATGCATGTACCATTTCCTGCATCTGGCTGTACGTGGTTACTGCGGAATCCAACCCAGGCCGTGAGGGCTCGCAAGCAAGGGCCTTTAACTGCTGAACCATTTCTCCAGCACCGCACCCTTGCTGCCCTTTCCTCTAACACGCTCCATTCCCATTCCCCACACCAGACAACAAGCCAAGAACCCCACCAACAGCAAGTTGGGCGTGCCAAGGCCTCAGCCACCACCTTCCTGCGGCAGGTTAGAGAAGCACTTCCGGGCTGGCTGGGGGCGGGGCCTCCGGGTGGGGGCGTGGCCATGGGCAGGGGGCGTGGCCGGGCCCGGGGGCGTGGCTCTTACTGTGGTCGTCGCCGAGCGCCGAGTCGATGAACGAGGCGGCCGAGTAGAAGAAGACGCTGAGGTCGAAGGTGGGCACGTCGTCGGCCTCGACGCCGTGGTACTCGATGGCCATGTCGCGGTAGTAGTCGGGCCCGGTGTCCACGTTCCAGCGGCCGTGGGCGGCATTCAGCACGTGCGTGAAGCCCGCCTTCTGCAGCCCGTAGCGGTCCAGCGCCGTCGCCCTGGGCGCGAGGAAGAGAGGGGGGAACGGGTGGGCCGCGGGCCCGGGGCCCGGGATAAGGCGATTGCAGACGGGAGCCCCCTGGGCACCGCTCCTCCCTACCCTTTCCCCTTGGGTCCAGGGCTGGGGTGGGCCGGGTGCCGGGTGGTCATCCTCGTCCTTTCACGTTTCATCGCTCACCGATTCCTGCAGGGTGGCACGGTGGGCGCAGAACTGGGCCTGCCAGACCCCTCAAAAAGGCCGCTAAGATAAACCTATTTATCAGGCTTCCTTCACAGAGTCTTCCCACACACACACCAGGAGAGACCCTTGGAAACGGGCTTCTGGAGTCTGGAGAGATGACTTAGTGGTTAAGGTACTTTCCTGCGAAGCCTAAGAGCCCCAGGCTCAGTTCTCCAGGACCCATGTAAGCCAGATGCACAAGGTGGTGCATGCATCTGGAGTTCATTTGTGGTGGCCGGAGGCCCTGGCGTGCCCATTTTCTCTCTCTCTCTCTGCCTCTCTCTCTCCAATAAATAAATTAAAAAAAAAATAGTGGGCTTCTGGGCTGGGGAAATTGCTCAGTGGTTAAAGGGGCTTGTTTTGAAAAGCCTGTCAGCCTGGGTTCCATTCCCCAGTGCCCATGTAAAGCCACATGCACAAAGTGGCTCATGCATCTGGAGTTCATCTGTAGCAGCAAGAGGCCGTAGTGAGCCCGTTCTCTCTCTCTTTTTCCCTCTCCCTCTCTTTGTCTCTCCCCCATAAATATGTATGGGGTTTGGAGGCTGGAGCTAGAAATTTTTAATATGAATATTTTTAATTTAATATGAATATTTCATTGGGATTGGGAAAAATTCTTGAATTGATGTTGACAAGGTTAATAGAGCTAATATGAACAGGAATAAGTTGCTTTGTTGAGTCCTTTGCAATAGGTTGTTCTGTGGAGAGCTGTTGGCTCCAGGTGATACAGCCATATTTGTGAGTACTTTTGGAAAGAAGTGAACATTGTTTACTCTTTAAAGATGCTGGCTGGCATGTGGCGATGGACTGGAGTGGGGCAAAAAGCAGAAGCAGTGCTCCTTTTGGCAGCACACGTACTAAAACTGGAATGACACAACATTTGGGAGGCAGAGGTAGGAGGATTGCCATGAGTTCGAGGCCACCCTGAGACTACATAGTGAATTCCAAGTCATCCTGGGCCCGAGTGAGACCCTACCTTGAAAAACAAACCAAACCAAACAAAAAATTGGAATGATCTAGAGATTATCATGGCCCCGCCCAAGGGTGACACACAAATTCATGAAGTGTTCCATATTTTTTTAAATTATTTATTTATTTGACAGAGAAAGAGGGAGAGAGAGAGAATGGCCGCGCCAGGGCCTCCAGCCACTACAAACAAACTCCAGACATGTGTGCCCCCTTGTGCATCTGGCTAACATGGGTCCTGGGGAATCAAATCTGGGTTCTTTGGATTTGCAGGCAAACTAACCGCTAAGCCATCCCTCCATATTTTTTTTAATTGAAAAAAAAGAAAGAAAAGAAAAGAAAAGCAGCCGGGCATGATGGCACACGCCTTTAATCCCAGCTCTGGGGAGGTAGAGGTAGGAGGATCCTCGTGAGTTTGAGAACACCCTGAGGTTACATAGTGAATTCCAGATCAGCCTAGGCTAGAGGGAAGCCCTACCTTGTGTGTGTGTGTGTGGGGGGGGGCGGCGGAATAAAAGCAGAGAGGGAAGTCTTTAGGCTGTTGCAGTGGAGGCAAGAAGGGGGAGATGGCTTGACCGGAGCATAAAACCAGAGGATGAGGGAGGAGAGGAAATTTGTTTGGAGGAAGTACAAGCTTTGATCTTGGAAGTGTTTGGATATCACGATCTGTATTTGGTGGTTGAGAACTTTAGCCAGTGTTTGAGAAGGGTTGGTTGAATTTGGCTTTAAGAAGACTCAGGTTCGATTCCTCAGTATCCATATAAAGCCAGATGCAAAAGCTGGTGCATGCATCTGCAGTTTGTTTGCATGGCTAGAGGCCTTGGCATGCCCATTCTCTTTTTCTCTCTGCCCCCCCCCCGCCCCCCGTCCCTGGCCTCTCTCAAATAAATAAATAAGACAAAAAGAAGAAGCTAAGTCTCTTGGGGTTGGGACAATGATTTGTGTGGGGAAACTTGAGTTCAGGTGGGCATTGTGGCCCACCTGTAATCCTGGCACTTTGGAAGCAGAGACAGGGGACGCCCCCCATCTCCCAGGGCAAGCTGGCTAGTGAGAATGAGCTGAATTGATGAGCTCTGGGTTCTGTGAGGAACCCTGTCTCAGTAAATAAGGTAGAAAGTGATTGAGAAAGACATCCAGGGCTGGAGAAATGGCTCAGCGGTTATGGCGCTTGCCTGCGAAGCCTAAGGACCCAGGTTCGATTCTCCAGGTCCCCTGTAAGCCAGATACACATGGTGGTGCATGTGTCTGGAGTTTGTTTGCAGTGTCTAGAGGCCCTGGCATGCCCATTTTCTCTCTCTCTCTCGCCCTCCCACCCCTCTCTTTGTCTCTAATAAGTAAATCTCTCTGTCTCTAACAAATAATAAATCTATCTCCGACATCCATATGCACACATGTGCACAAGCATCCACCCATACAGCACTAAACATATGAACATACATGCATACCTGTATGTACACCACACACACATGCAAAAAAATAAAAAAGCCAGGTGTGGTGGCGCACACCTTTAATCCCAGCACTCGGGAGGCAGAGTTAAGTGGATCATCACTGTGAGTTTGAGGCCAGCCTGAGACTACATAGTGAATTCCAGGTCAGCCTGGGCTAGAGTGAGACTCTACCTTGAAAAAGAACAACAACAAAAAAAGAAAAAAACAGGGGGCAGGGGCCTGGAAAGATGGCTCAGCAGTATCCACATAAATCCAGATGCACCAAGTGGTACATGCATCTGGAGCTCATTTGCACTGGCTGGAGACCCTGGCCCACTCATTCTCCTTCTCCCTCTCTCTCTCTTCCCTTGCAAATAAATAAATAAAATTTCTTTTAAAAAGAGAGAGAGAAAAAAAGATGTTTCTTAATGGCGCAAAAACCAATCTACCATTCAGAGGAGGGTGTTGAACCTTAACTGCCAGAGGGCAGAAGTGACATTAAGCTTCCACAGCCGACTCATGTCAAGGGTGTGGATAGAAGTAACCATACTGGATGCCTGCTGGGGTCAGCACCCTGGGCGTGGAGGAACCCTGCAAAGAAACACATACTGTGTTTTCTGTCAATGCATGACATGTCCCTACTTCCCCAGAGTCCCCAGCCCCGCCATGACAGGAACAGCAGTAGACCCTAGTGTTTGGGAACGTTAACTGAGCACAGGCTTTGGGCCCTTAGAAAGGTTTTCAAACAGCCTGTCAGACTGCTGTGTGGGGAAGCTGGGTGTGGTCACTCATCCCTGCAATCCCAACGCTCAAGAGGCTGAGACAGGAGGATCGCCACAAGTTCCAGGCCAGCCTGGGCTAGTGTCAGACCCTGTCACAAACAAAACAAAACAACTGGGCTGGAGAGATGGCTTAGTGGTTAAGCGCTTGCCTGTGAAGCCTAAGGTCCCCAGTCTGAGGCTTGGTTCCCCAGGACCCACGTTAGCCAGATGCACAAGGGGGCACATGCGTCTGGAGTTCGTTTGCAGTGGCTGGAGGCCCTGGTATGCCCATTCTCTCCCTCCCTCTTTCTCTCTCTCTCTCCCCCCCCTCTCTCTCCCTCTCTCTCTCTCTCCCTGCCTCTCTGTCACTCTCAAGTAAATAAATAAATAAATAAAATTTAAAAATAATAATAAAAAACAACTGCCCTGAGGCAAGTTGGGGGTTCTGAGGAGCTCCCCAGCTGCCCTTGTTGCTGCCAGCCTGTCTGTGAAACACATTCTGCTTACAGTTTTTTGTCCTCCAAAAAGTCTGCTTTTCATTTTTCTTCTTGTCCCAAAATATATATACAACAAACGTTAGGCTTTTAGGACACAGATCTGCACTCAATTAAAGTCTCCCCTAATGCAGTCCGTCTTGCTGAGTAGCAATCAGCCTCACTTTGAGGTTGAGCTCAGTGGAAAAATTAAAATTAACTGTCCTTGACAGGAAGCCCTGCCCACCAGAAAGACCATTCTCTCTCAGCTCAGCAACTGGGACCCAACAGAATCAAATGATAGTTAGAATAAATAGCAATTTTCACTTTGTTGCTTTTGGGGTCAGGTTCAGGATACATAGGCAGAAGGCTCATTGCCTGACTCCTCCACTCACCACACCCAGGTGGCTGGCTGCGTCTAAGAGGAAAGGGCTCATGGAGAGCCTTAGACGGGGTGACCATCTGAGGCCCACTGCAGGTTTTTTCAGGGTTCTGGCTACCTAAGTTGGGAAGGGGACAAGTTGTCCTCATAACCCCCTCTCTGGCCTTCTATTTCTAGGGAATGACAGCTTAAACTGCTGTAGGAACTAAAACAATGGAACCCTCTGGAGTCTCAGTTTAACTTGCTTGCTGAATAGAACCAATTACAAAGGTGGTGCTTTCTTTATGAGAGTCTGTGAAATCAAATGGTGTCATATTAAAGCTTCTTTGACAGGTTAAAGACATTCAAGGGGAAATGTAATAGGAAAATGTACATCAAAATGTGTTTATCTCTGGATAATGGGATTAAGGGAATCTTAATTTTTTTCTTTTGGTCTGTGTTTTGTAAATTTTAGTAATGAGTATGTCATAATATCCATTTGCCATGTGAAATGTGCGCTGTGATTTTATTGATATTATTTCCTTAGTATCCAGGAGAGACTGGTTATTGCAAAGACATGGGGTGGCCTCAGGATTTTTAATTCCTGTTAGAAATCTCTTCCTGCTAGGTGCTTCCTGAGGACTCGGGAGAGAAAGACAGAAAGAAGGAAAATTCCAGGGTAGCCTGGGCGCAAAAGAACAGAATAAGCAAAAACCTCTTCCGCTGTGCTCTACTCCCCAAAACCCCAGGCTTTCGAGGGTGGAGACCAGGGGAAGAAAGCATCCCCCCAGCAGGGCTGTTGCTGAGATGTGATGCTGTCTTAATGATTAGACTTGGCACGTGGCTAGCCGTGCAGAGAACCCTTTCACATTGTTTGAGGCCTCCACTGAGAGGGATTCGTCTAGCTTGAGAAGGCCTAGCCAGCCAGGTGTGGTGGCGCACACCTTTAATCCCAGCACTTGGGAGGCAGACGTGGGAAGATGGCTGTGAGTTCAAGACCACTCAGAGACTAGAGTGAATTCCAGGTCAGCCCTGAGCCAGAGCAAGACTCTACCTTGAAAAACCAAAAAAGAGCCTCAGGCACCTCTCCCTGGCCTCTTGCCCATAATGGGTGCCCAGGTGTGCCTAAGTCAGCTTCAGTAGTTGCAAGTTCAGAGTCCAGGCTTCCCGCGTCTTCTGGGAAACACCCGCCATGCTCACTGTAGCCTTGCAGTGCGGCTGCGCCTCAGCTGGCTGCGCCACAGCCCGGAGAAACAGGCCAAGTGCGAGCTGCGCCTGGGGCCGTGGGGTCCCGGCTCTCCAGAGGCACCAGTGGAAGGCTTCATCTTTCCTTTCTAGTGTCCCCAGCTGCAGGCTCTGGAAGTAATCTCTGGCTTTGTTTTTTTTTCTTCTTTTTTTGAGGTAGGGTCTCACTGTAGCCCAGGCTGACCTGGAATTCACTATATAGTCTCAGGGTGGCCTCGAACTCACAGCGATCCTCTACGTCTGCCTCCAAAGGGCTGGGATTAAAGGTGTGTGCCACCACAACCAGCTAACCTCTGGCTTTTGAGGCTGCTGTCTGGTTGGGGGCAAAACATTTGAATGGGAGCTGGGCAGATGGTCCACTGTGCAAGCATGAGGACTTGGGTTCAGAACCCCAGGGCCCACAAGAAAGCTGAGTGTGGTGGTTCGTGCCTGAAATCCTAGAGACCTGGAGATGGAGAGAGGACAGTCCCTAGGGCTTTACAAACTAGCTTGTTTAGCTGAATGGGTGAGCTCGGGGTTCAGTGAGAGACTGTGTCTCCAAAAATAAGGTGGAGAGCTGGGCATATGGGCCTGCTTAGCATCCACAGAGCCCTGAGTTTGACCCCCGGCACCAGGTAAGCTGGAGGCGGTGACACATGCCTGTAATTCCAGCACTGTGGAAGTAGAGGCAGAGGGCTCAGAAGTTCAGGGTCATCCTCAGCAGTGTGAAACTGGAGGCTAACCTGGGCCACATGAGACCTTATCTCAAAATGAATGAATGAATGAATGACAAATGGAATAATGTGGAAGATGACTGAGGAAGTTACCCAACATCAACCTCTGGCCTCCACACATGAACACAGTACACACATACGCATACCATACACATGTATACATGTTTTAAAAAAAAACAAAGTGGAAAGTAGGAATGGAGGCTGGTGAGATGGCTTAGAAATTAAGGCGCTTGCCTGCAAAGCCCAAGGACTCAGGTTCCATTCCTTAGTACCCATGAAGGGCCAGATGCACAAGCTGGGGGTGCATGCATCTGGAGTTGGTTTGCAGTAGCTGGAGGCCCTGGCGCGCCCATTCTCGATCTGCCTCTCTCTCTCTCTCTCTTAAATAAATGAGAACATGAAAAATGGGGATGGGCAAGGCAGAGACACCTGGAAAGCAAGCTTGGGCTGTGGGTGGTGGGGAGTTGGGCACAGGCATTTGGCCTGGGAAGAATTGGGCTCTTTGGGGAGGCCAAGGTGTTGTTGATGATCCCAGACACCAGGTCTTGGAGGCAACTATGGTGTTAATAAAAGCCAAGCTGCTGAGCTGCCTCTGGCCTCAGCCATTGAAACAGCAGAACAGCTTAAGAGCATCCTGGTGGTGGCTCACAGGGACACCACGCTGTGGAGCTGGAGCAGGAAGGGAGGGTTCTCAATTACCCTGTTTCAGGCCCGGTCTTATCACAGGAGGTCTCCCTGCCTAGGAATTTGCAATCACTTTGACAGTAGCTAGGATATTTCTCTTCCTGCTGACTGTATGAAAAGAAAAAAGATTTTGCTAAGCAAATGAAAGATTGAAGGAGATTAAAGTGAGAATATTTAAATTGCAGAAACTTAGTGCTTTCAAGCATGCTCCAGCGTTTTTTGAAGCACCCATTTAGGGACTGCTGATTGATAAGAGGCTGTGAATTATTCTTATCTCTGAGTCCCTGGCTCTCTGGAGGGCAACACTTGGTTAACCTAATTTGAATCTAATTTAAATGACTTAAGAGTAATAAAACAAGTATGTGCTTGAATCTAATAAAGCCTAATTTTATTTAATAGGACATTTTAAAAGAATTGTATTTTAGAGCTGGATGGGACCTTCGAAATCATCCTTTATTTAACAAATAAAGAAACTGAGTCCCAGAACAATAAACTGTTTTGCCAAAGGCCACACGCAGTGGGAACTTGAACTCTGTGCCAGGGTCTTGCCTCAGAGTTTCTCTGTACCCTGGTTTGAGCCCGTGCTTCCCACTGGGGAAGGCTCAGCCTCCAACAAGTTACGGGAAACGGGTAGAGAAAGAGGAAGACTTCCCCACAGGGACATAGGTGGCCTGTTAACCATGTCCCACCACCTCTCCTGACCCAGCAGACCTTCCTGTCTGTGGTTTCTTCTCAGTTAATCTGTGTTGATGCACAATGGGGCCTTGGGGTTTCTGGATACCCCTCTGGGTGAATTCTGTGGGGATAACCTGGGACGGAGAAAATGCTATAGAAATTCTGAAACTCAAAGGCCCCTAGGGCTTCGACATGGCCCTGCCTCCTTAGGCCTTAAGGTTGTCCCCGGGGCACCTAGAAGGCCAAGAGGTGTTCCTTCCAACATTGCTGGGTTTCCGATAGGACCTCATAGGAGATTTTATTTCGTTTTTTTTGCATGCGTATTTGTATATGTTGTGATTCCCTGTGTGTATGTGTTTGCATATCAATGGGTACATGTGTGTGTGTGTGTGTGTGTGTGTGTGTGTGTGTGTTTGTGTGTTTCTCTGTATGTGAAGGCCAGAAGTTGACTTTGGGTACCATCCTTAACCAGTCTCCACATTATTATTACTTTTTTTTTTTTTGGCTTTTTGAGGTAGGGTCTTACTCTAACCAGGCTGACCTGGAATTCACTGTGTCATCTCAGGCTGGCCTTGAGCTCAGGGTGATCCTCCGACCTCGACCTCGACCTCTACCTCCTGAATGCTGGGATTGAAGGCGTGCGCCACCACGCCCGGCCTTCTCCACCTTATTTCATTGAGCCAAGGTCTTGCCAATTTGGCTAGTCTAGTTAGTCAGCTTGCCCTGGGGAATCTCGTGTCTCTGCTACTCAAGGGCTGGGATTACAGGTGCACCCCCATGCCTGCCCAGCTTCTATTTGGGTGCTGAGAATGTGAACGCTCATGCTTGCACAGCAAGTTCTTAACCAACGGCGCTGTCTCCCCAGCCCGCGGGGGAGAAACTTGATCCAAGCCGCCCTGAGGACCCAAGGGCTCTCTGTGACAAAACTAGTGCTTCTTCTTCACCCACACCATGAGTGTGATGTCTAGAACCCGCCTCATCTTGCAGTTCACACTTGAGTGTGCCGGGCACTGTGTTAAGCTCTGTTAGGTGTGAATCATGAAACCCTAAATTTCTTAGATGAAGAAATGGCTGCTCCGAGAGCTTGTTGACTTGGCCGAAGCTAGTCTTTGGTACAGACCATCCCACCTGTCTCCCTATGGCCGTGAGGAAAAGGGAGGAGAGAGAATGAGCATCAACTTGGAGCTAGGCCTGGTCCCCAGCAGGTCCCACATGCCACTGGCTCAGGCTCAGAACAGATGGTGACCTGGGTTGCCGAGGACACCCACGCTTTCCTCTGGGTCCACCAGCCTTCACTTCCAGAGCCCAGCGCGTGGCTTTCAAAACTCTCAGGCGCTTCGTGGGAAAAGAAAAATGCAACTTAAACACAAATATTAACTTAAAACTGATGCTTTGTGCCTGGTTACCTAGCTCTGGGCTTTCCATTGCTTTGGGCCACACCACCAAAGGGACCAAGAAACCCAGGCGAGGTGGCCTTGTCTGCTCGTGGCCCAGGTTATAAATAACCCCTCCTAGGTGAACTGGCAGTGGAACCGGCAGCGTTTTCTGCAAGCTTCTGCGAGCCTCTTGTGCCTTGTTAAGTGGGTGTCACAGGAGGGAGTCCCAAGCCAAGATCAGGGAAAAGCGAGAGACTTAGGCTTAAGAGACACTTGACCTTGGAGCTTTTCCTGTGTGTGTGTGTGTGTGTGTGTGTGTGTGTGTGTGTGTGTGTTTCTGGGGCTTGTCTGGGCGGAGCTGGTTTGAACTGAAAGGGCAGTGACATTTTCTTGGTTGAAAGAAGCAAGGTCAAAGGTCAAGGTAGCAAACTCTGTCATTGTTTGGCCCTCTCTTAAGCAGAGCATGTTCATGCTTCAGAGTCCTGCCCAGTGACTTCCTGACCTACCTTTCTGAGTTTTCCCGTAAGTAGCAACAATTGTGATGACATTTACACGTGTCTATTACTTTTATCATTTCCGCATGCTTTATTTCTTAGATGCTTCCCAGAGCTAGTCTAAAAGATCACGTCCACTTACACCTTTCCGAGTGACCTTGTGGTACGTTGTCTTGCCACTTGTAATATTTGCTGTCCCTCTCAAGGAGTATGTTATACTTCCCTAACCACATCATCACATGGAGTTGTTGGTCCATTAAAATGTGGGTAAAGGGCTGGAAAGATGGCTTAGCGGTTAAGGCACATGCCTGCAAAGGCCAGGGATCTAGGTTCGATTCTCCAGGTCCCACGTAAGCCAGATGCACATGGTGGCCCATGACTCTGGAGTTCGTTTGCAGGGGCTAGAGATCCTGGTGTGCCCATTCTCTCTCTCTCCCCCCTTCTCTCTGTCTCTAATAAATAAATACAAATAAATCTTTTCTTGGTTGAAAAAAAAGCCAGACACACAATGTGACTCAAGTGTTCAAGGTGGCACATGCGCACAAAGTGGTGGAGGCGTCTGCAGCTAGTCACAGTGGCTGGAGGCTCCGGTGCACCAATTCTCTCTCTCTCACTCACACACACACGTTAAAAAAACAAAAAAGGCCAGTCTGTTGGGCTTGCTGAAGTGCTCGCTTTGGCAGCACATATACTAAAATTGGAACGATACAGAGAAGATTAGCATGGCCCCTGAGCAAGGATGACATGCAAATTCGTGAAGCATTCCTTATTTTTGGAGCAGGCCCCCGTCCCTCACATTCCTCAGTTTTGTAACAAGATCCTACCAATAAAAAAGTGTTTTTTTAGCCAGGGGTGGTGGTGCACACCTTTAAACCCAGCACCTGGGAGGCAGAAGCAGGAGGATCACTGAGTTCAAAGTCACCCTGAGAGTACATCATGCATTCCAGGTCAGCCTGAGCTAGAGTGAGACCCTACCTCGAAAAACAACAAGTGTTTTGTTTTTGTTTTTTTGAGGTAGAGTCTCACTCTGGTCCAGGCTGACCTGGAATTAACTATGTCGTCTCAGGGTGGCCTCGAACTCACGGTGATCCTCCCACATCTGCCTCCCAAGTGCTGGGATTAAAGGCATGTGCCACCATACCCAGCGAAAAACATGAAAATTTTAATAAAATTTGTTTGGGAGCTAAAGAGACAGCCCAACAGTTAAGGCACTTGCCTACAAAGCCTAACAACCTGAGTTCTATTCCCCAGTGCCCACATAGAGCCAGATGCACAATGAGGCATACATCTGGAGTTCATTTGTAGTAACTGGAGGCCCTGATGCACCTATTCTGTCTCTCTTCTCTCTTTTTCTGCTTGCAGATAAATAAATTATCTTATTTTTTGGGTTTTCAAGGTAGGGTCTCACTTTAGCCCAGGCTGACCTGGAATTCACTCTGTAGTCTCAGGGTGGCCTCAAACACATGGCGATCCTCCTACCTCTGCCTCCTGAGTGCTGAGACTAAAGGCGTGTGCCACCACACCCGGCTCAATAAAATTATTTTTAAGGACTGGAGAGATTGCTTAGAGATTAAGGGACTTGCTTATAATGCCTACTGACCCGTGTTTGATTTCCCAGTAGCCACATAAAGCCAAACACCCAGGGGCGCATGCATCTGGAGTTTGTTTGCAGTAGTACAGGCCCTTGTGCACCCATTCTTTCTCTCTCTCTGTCTCTGTTCTATCTTACTCTACTTGCAAATAAGTAAAAAAATATTAATTTTATTTAATTAATTTATTTTTTTAGGGTTTCACTCTAGCTCAGGCCAACCTGAAATTCACTATGTAGTCTCAGGGTGGCCTTGAACTCATGGCGGTCTTCCTACCTCTGCCTCCTGAGTGTTGGGATTAAAGGCGTGCGCCACTACACCCGGCTTATTTTAAAAATTTTAAGTGAGCAAAAATGGTACGCGCTAGCTAGTTGCGGCGGCATACATGCCAGCATTTGGGAGGTGATGTAGGAAGGGTCAGGAGTGGAGGCCAGCCTGAGCTATATAGTAAGACACGGTTGCAATGAAACAGAACATGGCGTATATCACATCTATGGCAAGTTATGGTTGACCAAGGTTCTCTTTCTACTGTGAGAGAGGAAACTGTCCCATCGGCCTGGGTTCTGGATTCAAGTGGCCGTGGAGCATGGTCAGAGCCAGAGCACTGGGGACTGTGTAACATGAGTGAAAAGTAAGCTGCCATCCCTCCAGCCCAAATACATGTATATGTATATATGTATATAGTTTATTTTTATTTATTTATTTGAGAGGGACAGACAGAAAAAGAAAGAGGCAAATAGAGAGAATGGGCGCGCCAGGGCCTCCAGCCACTGCAAACAAACTCCAGACGCAGGCGCCCCTTGTGCATCTGGCTAACGTGGATCCTGGGGAATTGAGCCTCGAACCAGGGTCCTTAGGCTTCACAGGCAAGCGCTTAACTACTAAGCCATCTCTCCAGCCCCCAAGTATATTTTATTTACTTAGTCATTTTTGGGCTTTTTCAAGGCAGGGTCTCATTGTAGCCCAGGCTGACCTGGAAATCACTCTGCAGCTCCAGGCTGGCCTCGAACTCACAGCACCTCCCAGGTGCTGAGATTAAAGGTGGGCGCCACCACGCCCAGCACGGTCAGGTATCTTGCTTGATTACCCTCTGCCTTACTGAGCAGGGTCTGTCGCTGAACCTAGAGTGCTACAGTTCGGCCAGACTAGTAAAGCCCCAGGATTTCTTGTCTCCGCTTCTCCAGTGCTGGGACTACAGGTGTGTAGTAGCCTGCTTGCCGTTTTTACATGGGCTCTGGGCATCCAAACTCAGGTCCTCATGCTTGGATGACAAGCACTTTACACACTGAGCCATCTCCATGGTCTTTATTTTTTTTTTTTTGAGGTAGGGTCTCACTCTAGCTCAGGCTGGTGTGGAATTTACTATGCAGTCTCAGGGTGGCCTTGAACTCATGGCGATCCTCCTGCCTCTCTGCCTCCCGAGTGCTGGGATTAAAGGCATGTGATACCACCCCCAGTCACAGTTTTTTTTTTTTTTAAGTTTTGTTTGCTTTTTTTGTTTTTAAATATATTTTATTTACTTATTTGAGAGAAAGAAAGAGGCAGAGAGAGGGAGAGAATGGGTGCCCCAGGGCCTCCAGACATTGCAAATTAACTGCAGATGCATGTGCCAGTACATGCATGTGGCTTACGTGGGTCCTGAAGAATCGAACTGGGATCCTTTGGCTTTGCAGGCAAATGCTTTAACCGCTAAGCCATCTCTCTAGCTCCAGTTTTTTAAATATATATTTTATTTATTTGAGAGGGAGGGAGAGAAGCAGACAGAGACAGAGAAAGAGAAAAAAAAAATGAATAGGTACACCAAGGCCTCTAACCACTGTAAACAAACTCCAGATGCATGAGCCACCTTGTGCATCTGGCTTACATGGGTACTGGGGAATCAAACCTAGGCTTATGTAGGCAAGGCACCTTAACTGCTGAGCCATCTCTCCAGCCCGCCCCATCCTCAGTCTTATCTCTAGGATGTTTAATGCTTGGGTGTGTGTGGTGCAGTGTATGATGTGATGTGTGTAGGGTATGCACACATTGTGTTCATGTGTGTGGAGACCCCTCCTCTTTCCACATGTCTACTCCCTTGAGTAGGTGCTCCCTTGATTTGGAGTTTCTTACTCAACCTACAGGTACTTTTTTTTTTTTTTTTTTTGGTATGTTGTCTCTGTTCTCCCCCATCAGCAAACCCTAGCAACTGTCCAGTCTCTGCCCCACTCTGGATTGGGGGTTACACACATGTGTGGCCATGCCCAGCTGTTTATGTGGTGCTGGAGAATCGAACTCAGGCACTTTAGGCCCTCATGCTTATGCAGCAAGCACTCTTAATCACTGAGCCATTTCTGTAGTCCCTGTCTGTAGTTTTTTTTTTTTTTAATTTGTTTATTTGAGAGAGAGAGGCAGATAGAGGGAGAGAGAGAGAGAGTGAGAGAAGGAGAGAGAGAGAGACAGAGAGACAGAAAGAGAGATTAGGCAGGCCAGGGCCTCTAGCCACTGCAAATGAACTCCAGAAGCATGCGCCCCCTTGTGCATCTGGCTGACGTGGGTTCTGGGGAATGGAACCTGGGAAGGAAGCCAGACCCTGAGGACAGTGGCACAGACCCTGAGTCTCTGATGGCTCTGCAGTCACCGTGCCAGCCTAGCTCACCTTCCTCTGGACTTCACATGCAAGAGAAAAAATGGCCTCTGTCTTAATTAAGCCACTTTCCTGAGTTCTTTGTACAGTGCAGACGAGCTCAGCCCGAACTCATGGAGCTCTCAAGGGACAACTACATGAAGGGCAAAGCTTGGGGCGCAGGGGGACCCGGGAGCAGGGCACTCACTCATCGCCGATGTGGAGCCTGGGCCAGACCTCGTTGACGTGGGTGTACTGGGGGCTGCCCTTCCAGAAGAGCCGCTCGAGCTCGAAGGCTCCAGGGGTACAGTAGTCCTCGTCCTCCCCTTCCCCTGCCGCCTGGAAGGACAGACTCTTGGCACACGGGTAGGCACTCTTGAGGCTCGTCTTTGTGTTTCCTGATGTCATTTTGGAGACGCGGGATTTTCTTTTGTTTCTGCAGCTGGTCATGACAAAAGGTCAGGATGGGGGTTAGCAGGGAATGGGTGACACAAAAAATGCAGGAGGAAGCCGAGCTGAAATATGGCTGGTGTGTCCCTGGCCTGCTATGTCCCCCTTGCCCATGCCAGGCCACACAGGTAGGTGACGAAGGCCCGGATGGCAGTTATATGACATCTCCCAACATTCCAATGTTCCCAGAGCAGAAGTGCCAGGGGATTGAGGTAAACCTGTGGTAGACCCAAGACCAGCTTTGAGACTCAGAAATCCTCCAAGGCTGCCAGTGTCTCCCCAGCTTTCTTTTTTATTCTACCCTTTCTTTGATGCCTACTTTTTCCTTTATTTTACCGAAACTTCTAGTTTGGGCTACTTTGAACCTGTGTAGGGATGCTCAGAAGTTCCCGGATTTGCTGGCCTCTGGCTGTCACCATCCGCAGGGAGCAGTTGACCAGCAGAAAGGGCATGTGGCTGAGCAGCTCTGGCCGGGTCTGGACAGCCAGGCCTCTGAAGCCTTGGGGTGGAAGGAAGGTTGACCATGTGACAGGTCAGCTAGACTTGTTGGGACAGTGGAAGTCATGTTTGCAACGCTCACTCTGGAAGGCTGGCTGTTGCTACATTCCCTTGCTGGGGAGTCAAAGAGATGTCTCAGCGAGAAAGCTGAGTCTGCAGACTGAACAACGTATCAGGAGAGTCGGCCAGGCTCTGCTAGTGGAATGTGGAAGAAGAGTTCCCATTGTCCCCACGGAAATGCATTTACCGTGGAATTGGGCAGCATGTGTTCTCTGAGCAAGGAAATGATACGTCCTATCGTCAGATAGCCTGGGACAGGAGTCTGTACCTGGGCTCTGAGTCTGGAGGGAAGGGGAAGCTAGAAGGGACCAAGAAGCATGGAAGTGTGTGGTGGACAGGGAATGTTAGTGATTCTCCAAGTAATACTCAAACCCACAGATTCAACCAACCAATGATCTACAATACTTAAAAAAAAAAATAGTGTCTTAGCCAGGCGTGGTGGCACACTCCTTTAATCCCAGCACTCTGGAGGCAGAGGTAGGAGGACCGCCGTGAGTTCGAAGCCAGCCTGAGACTACGTAGTGAATTCCAGGTCAGCCTGGGCTAGAGTGAGACCCTACCTCGAAAAAACAAAACAAAAAAAAAAAAAAGTTTTTTCTCAACATTCCTCCTTCTTTGACATTATTTTCTAATCAACACAATATATCATAGTGTATACATTGCATTAGATATTAAACATAATCTGGAGCCGGGCATGGTGGCACATGCCTTTAGTCCTAGCCCTCTGGTGGCAGCGGTAGGAGAACCGCTGTGAGTTCAAGGCCAGCCTGAGACTCCATAGTGAATTCCAGGTCAGCCTGGGCTAGAGTGAGACCCTACCTCGAACCCCCCCACACAAAAAAAGTAATCTAGAGATGATTGAAAGCATATGGCAGGGCATGTGTAGCCTGTATTCAAATACTGTCATTTCACAGACGGGACTTGAGCATCTAGGGACTTTGGTACTTCAGGGGTCTTAGAACCAACCCACCATGGATGCTGAGGGAGGAGTGAACTTACATAGCATTTGTTTTGTGTCAGGCACTGTTCCAATCTCTTTACAGCTATGAACTTGTCTGATCTTAACATTACGAGGTGGGCTCTGTTATGAGCCCCCTTTTACAGATGAGGCAAATTGTAAGTTGAAGGTGTTTGAAGCACGTGGCCTTAGGAGGGTGATGGAGGATACAGGGTAATGAAGGACAGGCCAGAGATCTGAAGAATGTAAGAAAGGCTGGCAGCGTCAGAGGATCAAAGGCCACTCAGTACAGCTTGAAAAGACTCGCACTTATCAAAAACAGTGCAGTTCAAACATGCATAATAAAAACAACAGCAGATTGAAACACATGAATGGTAACGTTACTTAAAACAGTTATGCACTGTTACAAGGATCTAGGGAGTCACTCCAGTTTTTTGAAGACAGATAAAGGGAATATAGCAATCTACCATTTCCTTCTTTCTTCCTTTCTCTTTTTTCCTTCTTTCTTCCTTCTTTTTTTTTTTTTTTGAGGTAGGGTCTCACTCTAGCTCAGGGTGACCTGGATCTCATTCTGTATTCTCAGGGTGGCCTAGAACTCATGGTGATCCTCCTGTCTCTGCCTCCCAAGTGCTTGGATTAAAGGTGTATGCCACCACGCTCGGTTCTTTTTGTTTGTTTCTGAGGCAGGATCTCACTGCAGTTCAGAGTGACACTTGGCTTTTCCTTTCCTTTAAAAAATTTTTAATCTATATGCAAGGAGAGAGAGAATGAACATACTAGGGCCTCTTGCCACTGCAAATGAATTCGACTCATGTGCCATTTCATGCATTTGGCTCTATGTGGGTACTGAGGAATTGAACCCAGGCCATAAGGCTTTGCAAGCAAGTACCTTTAACCACTGAGCCATTCCTCCATCCCTCCTTCCCTTTTTGAGATAGGGTCTTGGTCTTGTTATGTAGCCCGGATCGGCTTTGAACTCCCAGTGATCATCCTGCAGTCTCCCAAGTGCTGGGGTCACAGGCATGTGCCATGCTCAGTTACTGTTGCTCTGGGTAGCAGAGGGAAACGTCCTCTTTGACACGGTAGTTAAGGTGATAATACAAGAAACCATGCACCATGTTCTAGCAGCTGATGAGCTGTTGGCTTCAAGGCGCCGAGCATTGATTGCTGACAATGTCAGAATGAAAGGGGATGGTGGACGTTCCCTGACTTCTGACAGAACACACTGCCACCATGAAAGTGGCCTCAGCCAAACAAAACCTGGATCTCAGCAGAGTCCTCAGAATCTAGATCTGATAGGGAGTTTACAGACAATTAGATTATGCCTTTGGGACTTTATCTTTTTAGAAATGCATACTAAGGCTGCAGAGATGGCTTAGCAGATAAGGTGTTTGCCTGCAAGGCCAAAGGACCCAGGTTCAAGTCCCCAGGACCCACATAAGCCAGATGCACAAGGTGGTGCATGCATCTGGAGTTCATTTGCAACAGCTGAAGGCCCTGATGCGCCCATTCTTTCTCTTTCTCTCTGCCTCTTTCTCTCTCTCTCTCAACTAAATAAATAAATAAAAATTTAAAATAAACACATACTAAAATAGTCACAGATAAAATGTGAATTGTGGGCTCGAGAGATGGTTCAGTGGTTAGGGCACTTGCCTACAAAGCCTAAGGACTCAGGTTCAGTTCCCCAGTACCCACATGAAGCCAGATGCACAAGATGGCGCATGCATCTGGAGTTCATTTATAACAGCTAGAGGCCCTGGTGTGCCCATTCTCTCTCTCCCCTTGCAAATGATTAAATAAATACTGAAAAAAATGTGAATGGTGTCAAAAACAATAGAGTCAAGAAAACGCAGCGATATAGTGTTGAAGGGTGGGACAGAGCACTGATTGATGGGGTGCGTGTGAGGCAGCACTGGCTGAAGGTGGGGGGCTGGATGTTGCTGCTATGGAGCCACTGCTTTCTCTGTGTATGTGTTTGAAATTCCCCGTGATACTATTTTAAAATTAAACACTGGGCATAGTGGTGTCCACCTGTATTCCCAGGTATTCTGGAAGACTAAATCAACTAGGACGAGTTCAGAGTAAGAAGCAAAATAAGAAAAAGAGAAATTGAAAGGAGGACTGGAAAGATGGCTTAGCGGTTCAAAGGACCCAGGTTCTTTTCCCCAGGACCCACATTAGCCAGATGCACAAGGGGGCGCACATGTCTGGAGTTCGTTTACAGTGGCTGGAGGCCCTGGTGTGCCCATTCTCTCTCTCTCTCCCTCTTCCTCTGTTAAATAAGTAAAAATAAAATATATTTTTTTTAATAAAAAGATGGCTTAGCAGTTAAGTCACTTGCCTGCAAAGCCAAAGGACCCATGTTTGATTCCCCAGGACCCACGTAAGCCACATGCCCAAGATGGCACATGTGTCTGAGGTTCGTTTGCAGCAACTGGAGGCCCTAGCATAACCATCTCTCTGTGTATGTCTGCCTCTCTCTCACACAAATAAATAAATAAAAATTTTTAAAAAGGAGAGAAATTGAACTTAACACAGAAAGTAAACATGAAATTTAATTTTTTTTAAAGGAAAGGAGCTGGGCATGGTGGTACATGCCTTTAATTCAGTACTCAGGAGGCCGAGTTAGGGTGAGCACTGTGAGTTCAAGGCCAACCTGGAACTCCAGAGCAAGATCCAGGTCAGTCTGAGCTAGAGTGAGACTCTACCTCAAAAAAAACTTAAAAAAAAAGGAAAGGAAAGGAGTCAGTCATAGTAGTGCACACCTTTGTTGGTTTAAATTTTTTAAAATTTATTTATTTGGGAGAGAGAGAGTGAGAAAGAGGCAGATAGAATGGGCGCAGCAGGGCCTTCCGCTGCTGCAGGTGAACTCCAGATGCATGCACCACCTCGTGCATCTGGTTGACGTGGGTCCTGGGGAATCGAACCTGGGTCCTTTGGCCTTTCAGGCAAGCGCCTTAACCTCCAAGCCATCTCTCCAGCCCATGGTGCACACCTTTAATCCCAGCACTTGCGAGGCTAAGGTAGGAAGGTCAATATGAGTTCAAGGCCAGCCTGGGCTGCAGGGTGAGTTCCAGGTTTTCGTGGGCTAATGAGACCCTGCTTCAAAATAAAAAGAAAGGAACTGGAGAGATGGCTTAGCTGTTAAGGCACTTGCCTGCAAAGCCAAATGACCCCGGTTTCCACTTGAGCCAGATGCACAAGGTAGAACATGTGTGTGGAATTTGTTTACAGCAGCTGGAGGCCCTGGTACACCCATTCTCTCTATTTGCCCTCTTCTCTCTCTTTCTCTCAAATAAATAAATAAATAAGTAATATATGTGTGTGTATGTGTGTGTGTGTGTGTGTGTATGTATATATATATATACATACATATATATATACATACATACATATATATATATATATATATATATGAAGAAAATAAGGGGCTAGAGAGATGGCTTAGCAGTTAAGGCTCTTGCCTGCACAGCCAAAGGACCTAGATGCAATTCCCCAGGACCCACGAAAGCCAGATGCACAAGGTAGCACATGTGTCTAGAGTTTGATTGTAGCAGCTGAAGGCCCTGGCATGCCCATTTCTCTCTCTCTCTCTTTCTCTGCTTCTTTCGCTCTCTCTCAAATAAATAAATAAAATAAAAAGGGGGCTGGAGAGATGTCTTAACAGGTAAGGCACTTGCCAGGTTCAATTCCCCAGTACCCACATAAGCCAGATGCACAAGGGGGCATAGGCATCTGGAGTTCGTTTGCAGTGGCTAGAGGCCCTGGTGCACCCATTCTCTGTATATCTGTCTCCTCCCTCTCTCTCTCTCTCTCTCAATCTCTCTTTTTGCTTACAAATAAATAAATAAATAAAATAAAAGTTAAAATATAAAGTAAAAAGGGAAAAAATAAGAAAGGAAAGGAGAGGAGAGGACAGGACAGGAGAGAAGAGAGGAGAGGGGGAGGAGAGAAAAAAAGAAAGGACTGAAACCATGGCTTTGGGAAATTTGATTCTCTTAAGTCCACAGCAGGTACGTCAAAGGGTCTCCAGCTAGCAGTGTATGTCTGGGGATGACGGGAAGCCAAGCTCTGTGACTTCTTCCTCATACTATCCTGTTTCCTACGGGGCAGTGCAGAGCACAGGAAACTCTTCTTTGGAACCTCTCCAAGCATGGTGTAAAGACCGCCTCCATTAGAGTCATCTGAACTGGCTAAAAGTACAGGGTCCTGGTTGCATACTGGGCAGGGGCCTGGGAGTCGGAGTCATCTGCTCACTAAAAGATGATACTAACAGCTGGGTGTGGTGGCACACGCCTTTAATCCCAACACTTGGGAGGCAGAGGTAGGAGGATCGCCGTGAGTTTGAGGCCACCCTGAGACTCCATAGTGAATTCCAGGTCAGCCTGGGCTAGAGTGAGACCCTACCTCGAAAAACAAAATAAATAAATAAATAAATAAAAATAAAAGATGATACTAATTGGCCAGCATGTGGCTAAAGAGTGAGGGAGCTGCTGAGTCAAGGGAAGGGTAGTGAGGGGCTCGGAGGGCCTCCCATCTTCTCACTGAGGTGATACTAGGACCCTGGTCCCAGATGCAGGTACAGGCCTAAGAGGAGAGAGTACTGAGCCACCCTGCTTCCTGGCCAGCTCCTTGGTGTCCTGTATATCTATATGGTATGTCTGGAGCCTTGGAGGTTCTCAAGCAGTATTTGTTGAATGAGGGAATGGCTTAGTGAATGGATAGGCTCAGGGGCGTCAGTGAATAAACGGCTATGGAGGAATGAATGAATAAGGCCTGTGAGGCTCTGTTAGGGATTCAGACAGAGCTATGGAAACAAGCGTGAGGCTCTGGGTGATCTGAGACTGGGTGCGGGGGAGGCAAGTGCAGAATACAGGGTGTTTGGTCTGGCCTGAACTTGACCTGGGATCTGCCTGCTGGGGTTTCCAGGTATGGATGGGGAGGGCAGGTATTTCAAAGGATGGCTAAAGCTCCTCACAGGAACCAGCGCAGACACACCACCACCGCCAGTCTCCTAAGCGCATAGTTTCAACTTTCCTTGCCCACAGCAGCCTTAATTCCAAAGAACTCGAAGCTTGGCCCATCATGGCATTCGGTTTTCATGTTTCAAAGTGAATAGAAGCTGTACACTGTGTTTATGTTCTTGTGAGCCCTGCTTGTCACTGAAGGAGACTCGGGAGCAGGTGATTTTAGGGAGACGCTGGGGACGGTCCCATGGAGGAACCTCTGTCTGACTCCTTTGATTACCGGAGCCGATCTCACCCTTGGTGCAGCACTTCCCCCCTCATTAGGCCGTGGAGGGGACCATCCCAGCCCCACCTCTGTGCTGAAAGCCTCGCCTGCATTTCCAGACAGAAAAGGAAGTGGTGTGGTCTACCCAGAGCAGCTTGGCACGCAGAGGGGGCTCTGGGTTGTATTATCCTCCAGCGTGCACATTTGGTGGGGGTGGGCTGGGGGGAGAGAACAAAGCACGGAGCTGCCCAGAAACCACAGACCTGACATCTTTCCAAATCCCGACGGCGGCTTGTGCATCCCTCTCTGCATGGCTCCCAAATCCCTCATTCTCTGAGAGGCCAGGAGAGTCCGTTTTCCAGATCCCAGCCAGAAGAGAAGGGGAAGACGAGTCTGTTCTGTTTGGTTTCCATAGATTCGACCCAGAGATTAACTGCCAAGGTCTCCATGACACATACAATATCCATCACAGGCTAAATGTCATAATGAGAGCTGGGCAAGCTGTCAAGCCAAGCTTCCAGGTTCCTGTTACAGCTTCATGCCTGCATACTCGGGACCTGGGAAATCAAATGCCAGCTCTGAAGGCCTCTTGGTCTGGGTGAGCCTCCTCCTCAAAGGCACTGAGCCAACGCAGGCTCTTTCCCAGAGGGGCTGGGCCGTTGGGTGCTGAGGAGCAAACAATTGCTTGGCTATTGGGCTGCTGTCGGAATCCTGAGCCCTGAGGAGCATATACGCCCCCGAGATGGGGGCGGGGAGGAGGGAGCAGCTTGCTGCTCCATGCAGAAGGGCAAGTCCAGATTTTCTGCTATTTTTTACGAGAAGCTAAATAGCATGCCAGGTTTTTGCTTTTTGTAAGCAAGGTTTTGTTTTGTTTTTAAGGCAGTCTTGCTATGTAGTCCTGGTTAGCTTGGAATTCGCTATGTAGACCAGACTGGCTTGAACTTTTAGCAACCCTGTTGCTTCTGGTGTTAGGATTATAAGCAATGCACCATTATGTCTGTTACTCTAAATGGGCCAGTTTTTTCTTCTCTTTGCGTGTGTGTGTGTGTGTGTGTGTGTGTGTGTGTGTGTGTGTGTATAGAGTAAAATCTGGGTCGTTAGGCTTCACAGGCAAGCATCTTAACCACTAAGCCATCTCTCCAGCCTCATTAAGAATCCTTTTAAAACACTTTAAATTTTATTTTATTTTTATTTATTTATTAGAGAGAGAGAGAATGGGTACACCAGGGCCTGTGGCCACTGCACACAAACTCTAGATGCATGTACCACCTTGTGCAGCTGGCTGATGTGAGTACTGGGAAATCGAACCTGGGTCCTTTTAGGTTCACAGGCAAGTGCTTAAACTGCTAAGCTATCTCTCCAGCCCAGTATTTTATTTTATTTATTCCAGAGAGAGAGAGAGAGAGTGAGGAGAGAGAAAGAGGCAGATAGAGTGAGATAGAGTGGGCACACCAGAGCCTTGGGCCGCTATGGACTCCAGACACATGCGCCACCTTGTACATCTGGCTTACGCGGGTCCTGGGGAATCGAACCTGGGTTCTTTGACTTTTCAGGCAAGCGCCTTAAATGCTAAGCTATCTGTCCAGCCCAGGGGTCCTTTTGATAACTCCTCAGCATCCCTCAGATAATAATGGAATAAGTCAAAGAGAAGCAAAGTACTCAGTGTATTAAAACAAAGTGTCCAGGAGTCGTGGCTCTCACCTAAATCCTAGTACAGGCTATAGAGTGAGTTCTGTGTCAGCCTAGGCTATGTGAGACCCTGCCTCAAAGCTAAACTGAGAAGAGGGAGAGAGAGAATTAGTGTTGAGTTTCCCAAAATATTCCAGAAGCGACATGAGAGGGCTCTTGGTGGGTAGTGGATGGAAGGGCTTGGGGCCAAAGACTACCAAGTAAGGGGCTTCCAGGAGAAAAGCAGCCATGGGTTAGAGAACGGGGGTTACTCATGTCAGCTTGGCAGTGTCTTACAGCTGGGTTAGCCTCTAACTGTTCCCTTAAACTTATGGCTAATCTGTTAGACACGGCTACCACATTTGTGATGGCTGTTGGAAATCAAAGAAGAGATGCCTGCGCCAGTGGAGAGGAGAGGCCAGGAAGTTGTGATGGAGCAGGCGTGGTAGGATCCCATTCTTGTACATGACTCCAAATAGCACTGGCTATATGCTTGTTGTAGGGTGATAAAGCTATGTCTGCTCTTTAAAAAAAAAATTATGACATAGGTTTGCAGACTGGGTTAAAAAGCAGGATCATACAATTTGTTGTCTCCAACAAACTCACCTTTCTACAAAGGATAGACATTATCTTAGGGTGAAAGGTTGGAAGACAGTGACTCAAGCAAATGGGCCTAGAAAACAAGCAGGGGTTGCTATCCTAATATCAGACAGGGTAGACTTTAGTCCAACGTTAGTCAAGAAAGATAAGGAAGGTCACTTTATAATGATTAAGGGCACACTCCAACAGGAGGACATTACAATCCTAAACATATATGCACCTAACATGGGGGCTCCCAAATTCGTCAAACAAACACTATTAGAACTAAGGTCACAGATAACACCAAACACAGTAGTGGTGGGTGACTTTAACACCCCACTCTCATCAATTGACAGGTCATCCCGGGAAAAAATAGAGAGGCAACTGGACTAAATGAGGTCATAGAAGGAATGGACTTAACAGATATATATAGGACATTTCATCCAAAGGCTGCAGAATATACATTCTTTTCAGCAGCACATGGAACATTCTCTAAAATAGACCATATGGGCTGGAGAGATGGCTTAGCAGTTAAGCGCTTGCCTGTGAAGCCTAAAGATCCCGGTTCGAGGCTCGATTCCCCAGGTCCCACATTAGCCAGATGCACAAGGGGGCACATGCATCTGGAGTTTGTTTACAGTGGCTGGAGGCCCTGGCACGCCCATTCTCTCTCTTCTCTCCCTATCTGCCTCTTTCTCTCTTTGTCACTGTCAAATAAATAAAAATAAACAAAAAATATTTGAAAAAAATAGACCATATATTAGGACATAAAAAAAATTATGTTCATTTATTTATTTTCAAGGAGAGAGAGGAAGATAATGGGTATCCCAGGCCTTCCAACCACTGCAAACGAACTCCAGACACGTGCACTACTTTGTGCATCTGGTTTTGTTTGGGTACTGGAGAATCAAACGTGGGTCATTAGGCTTTGCAGGCAAGCCTTAACTGCTGAGCCATATCTCCAGCCCCCCCCTTTTAAAAATATTTATTTGGGCTGGAGAGATGGCTTAGCGGTTAAGCGCTTGCCTGTGAAGCCTAAGGACCCTGGTTCGAGGCTCGGTTTCCCAGGTCCCACGTTAGCCAGATGCACAAGGGGCGCACACGTCTGCAGTTCGTTTGCAGAGGCTGGAAGCCCTGGCGCGCCCATTCTGTCTCTCTCCCTCTATCTGTATTTCTCTCTATGTCTGTCACTCTCAAATAAAAAAAATTTAAAAAAAAATATTTATTTGTGTAGTTAGTTATTTGAGAGAGAGAGAGAGAGAAAGAGGCAGATAGAGAATGGACACTCCAGGGCCTCTAGCCATTGCAAATGAATTCCAGACGCATGCACCACCCTGTGCATCTGGCTTATGTGAGTCCTCAGGAGTTGAAGCTGGGTCCTTAGGTTCACAGGCAAACGCCTTAACTGCTACACCATCTCTCCAGCCCTCTTTTTCTTCTTTATAACCACCTTTTATAGAGTGTCTGTGATACGTATACATTACTTGAGCATATCAAGGGTAAAATAATCCAAGATTCTGTGAACATTCTGTTTCTGTTTCCAAACATTTCTGCGTGCAGAAGATACCAACCCTAAACCTATGGGCCAAGGCCAGAAAGGTGGCCCTCAGGTGAGGCCTGTGGTCTTCATTTCTCTCTCGAAGCTCTGACTACCTCCCTGTTAAGGGGTGCCAAAGGCAGCTTTGTGTCCTGTAGGCCTTTTAGGGTAGCAGCCAGGCCTTGTTTATGTCAGGAAACTCCTGTTCTTTTTGGGCAAGCAGCCTGTATGGGCCCTAAGCATACACAGTTTCTTTAGGAAAAAGAAAGCCTACTAAGTACAGGGCCTCCAAAGAGGTTGTGTGTCAGCACCGGGTTCTGAGGTTTCAGGGTAAACATACCCTTGGGGGAAACTCTTGCCCCCTCCAAGTACAGAAGTAGCTCTCTCCTTCCCCTAGCCTCAGTAACAGCCAGAGACCTTGACTTCTCCTCTGCCTGGTCTTGGTTTAGCCTAAGTCAGCCGGCAGCAGTGCCACTCTGGAGTCACCCTTGGGGATGAGAAGCAGTATTATTTCCTCCTTGCCTCAACCTCACAAGTTGGGGCCCTGTTCCCAAAGCTTCACTCAAGGGTCCCCGTGTCCAACACTGTAGGGCCGGGCCGGGCCAGCATGACAGGGCACTGGGCAGAAGTCAGACATACTGGACCACAGAGGTCTCTGCCCTCCCGAAGTTTTGGATCTAGCAGAAAAGTTTATAATCGAATCTTTCTTTGTTTTGTTTTGTTTCTTTGAGTTAGGGTCTTGCTCTAGCCCAAGTTGACTTGGAATTCACTATGTAGTCTCAGGGTGACCTTGAACTCACGACCATCCTCTTACCTCTGCCTCTCCAGCTCTCCAGTGCTGGGGTTAAAGGCATGCACCACCATACCTGGCTTCTTCCTCTTCTTCTTCTTCTTTTTTTTTTTTTTTTTTTTTTTTTTTTTTGGTTTTTCGAGGTAGAGTCTCACTCTAGCCCAGGCTGACCTGAAATTCACTATGGAGTCTCAGGGTGGCCTCAAACTCACGGCGATCCTCCTACCTCTGCCTCCCGAGTGCTGGAATTAAAGGCATGCCCCACCATGCCCGTATCTTCTTTTTTTATTTCCTGCCCTTCCTTCAAAAGTACAGAATTGTATCTGTGCCCATTTATGTTCCTAACTCACTGGGACTGTTGGGAAAGTCTGCGTTTACATGCATGTATACCACATTTCTTCCTTTCATTGCCACCCAAGTTGGACCTGGAAGGTGCTTTGAGAGAAGGGGGAGAGTAAGAACCCTACTGTGGTTGGGGAAAGGACCCTATTAGTAAAATAACACCTACTGCTGGGTGTGGTGCTGGGGTGGAATTTGGCAGCAGTGTTTGCATATAAATATATACATATTTTTAATTTGCTACAAGCCATTGCTTATATTTATGCATTTTAAATTTACCAACATGATCCTAACCAGAAAAGAAAGGTTGTAGAACTTTAAAAAAAAACTAAAACTTGGACATGAAAACATGGGAATTTGTTTTGCTGCTATAATTTAATTCTTAATGTATCAGATATAATCCAAGTTTAACAGATTTTTTTTCTTTTGGGTTCTGGCAAGTATGTTAACAGGAGGCAATTATATGAATTAATATAAAATCCTTTTTATTACAAAAACAAAAAGGCCTTCATTTAAAAGGAAATTTAATATTATTTCTCCGATGGTGTTGGTGTCATGAACTTGTTTGATTAACTTCAAATGGTTCAGAGTGCTTCAGGGTGGTAATTTATGAGCTCCTAATTGATTTTCCCAATCTTGGTTTGGCAGAGGTGGGCCCCTAAGAAATGTGAGGAGACTGTAGGCCTGCATTAGCCTTTCTTCTCAGCCCAGTGAGCCAGGCAGGATGGACATCCCCCTCCACGGAGAGGGAGTTCTGGCAAGAGAGACAAGGACCTTGACGCCCAGCAGCTGGGCCTGAGCCTCCTCTGAAGACAGTGAGGAAATGCTTCAGGCAGTTTCCCAGGAGGATAACTCAAGAATCATTTCCCACAGAGTGTCACCTCAGAACAATCCTTCCTTGTTTAAAGAGGAGTGAAGGAGGTCTCAGACTGTAAGAGTGCAGCCCTCTCTGTGGGCCCATCCACTTCCCATCCAGACCCTGATTCCCCACTCAGCCTTGTCCCTCACATTCCACACTGGGCAGGCCCTGGGCCTTGGCAAGGCTTGGGGATGAGGCTACCACCTTGTAAACCTGCCACAAACGTTCTCAGAGAAATCATGGCTCTGGCCTGACCCAGAAAATGAAAATACATATGGTTCCTTTTAATGTGTGCCCTGTAAATATCTACCCTGTAAACCTCCTAGGTGAGGAATAACTGTTCCCATGTTACTAGTGAAAACTGAGAGTCGGAGAGATTAAGAAAGACACCAGGCCAGGCGTGGTGGCGTAAACCTTTAATCCCAGCAGTGGGGAAGCAGATTGTTATGAGTTCAAGGCCACCCTGAGACTACATAATGAATTGCAGGTCAGACTGGGCTACAGTGAGACCCCTACCTTGAAAAAAAAAAAAATGACACCAAGCTAGCCAGTGAACTATGATGGGGACCCAAGCCAGAAACCTGATATTCCAACCGTATGAACAGATAATGTTCCTGATAATGGTCACTACCTCCCCTCTGCACCTTATCTGCCATGGGATTGACAAAAGCCACAGGAATTCCACTATCACACAGAACCCATATTCCCTTCCAACCTAGGTGTCACTCCAGGACTGAAATGTCCTCAGGTCAGGGCTTCTGACTTATCCATGCCCACATCTCATCCTAAGGAGCGTTCAGGGCCTTCCCCTAACTCTCCTTGGACCTCCCACTTCTCACCTTGGGTGCGGACCCAAGCCTTTGCTCAGAAGCCTGTCAAGTGTTGCTTGTGAACGTCAGAGTCCTGCAGTTTGTTGATAGGTCAAGGAGGGGCCACGGGGACAGATGTCAAGGCAACAGAGAAAGCATCAATATCAGGGACCCTCATGGGCTAGTGGCCTTTTCAATCATGCCCCCTTTTCCTCATAAACTTTGGGGTTTCCCTAACCCTGGGAATGTTCTAGCTTTTCCACTGGGGTTTACTGGGAAAGCCTGGTTTGAGATGTGATCCACCTCCACCTTTCTACCTCACATGGTGCGTCTTGATTGACAAGGTTCGTGGCTCTGTCTCTCCATCTCTGTCACGGCAGCGTTATCCTCAACCCCATGGTCCCCATGAGACTTAGAGAAACTTCAGAGTCCCTGTTTCGCACGGGGACGGGGGGGGGGGTGTCTCATCCCTGTGGGCTTAAATAACGATTTGTAATTTGTGTTGCCCTATTTGTGAGCTGTGGCACTCCAATGCCTTGATTTCTCCTGCTGCCCAACTGAAATTGTTCCCCCTCAGCCGGACAGATGACACAGGAATCTTGTTGGAGTACAAAGTCCCCAACCGCATATCCAAAGCCTCGCTTTAACCCATCCTGTTTTCCACAGAAATGGTCGTTGAGTTTAGGCCATGCAATTTAGAGGGAAGACAGTAAAGAAAATGCTCAGAAGCAGAAAGCCTTTCACATTAGGAGGACGTGGGGCTGTTCACAGCTCCGCATATGGTGAAAAAGAGGCTTCCATTCACCACGCCTATGTCCCCCACAGAACACTTGGCTGAACCCAAGAGATACCAGCCTTTCCACCCAAGGGCCTTACCTGAGTGTGCTGGGGGCTTGGCTGGGTCAAGAGGCGCAGGTCCGTGGGGCTTGTGGCAGCCGCACACCCAGCTCCCCGAATGGCTCAGAGGACCTATTTTTAGGGTCAGATCTGCTGACGCTGACCTTGCATACGGTCCAGTCTGAGAGGAGACCTGTGGCATTTGTTTGCAGAATGATTCACCAGTGTGACCTGAAACCCTTGACTTAGGAAGTCCTGTACCTGGAGCCCACATGCTTGTCCTTGGGCCAGCCACAGATGCAGGACTTGTGGCCGCCAGGGTGGCGACAGACTGGACTATCCCAGCTTTGTTTCCTTGGGATGGGAGAGGCCAGGTGTCTGTGGGCCCTGCCCTGGGCTCTGTCTCACAATGGCTGGGACAGAGGATTGTCTACTGACACGGAGGCACCGAGCTCAGAGATCTCTTTTAGTCTTGTGGAGTTACCTGGGGATGGGGTGGAAGGAATGGATGTCATGTCATGCCAAGACAGAAATGAAACTCAGAAGGGCTCTAAGCCTGGGAAAACAGTGTGTGATGCTTCTTCCTGAGATCCCCACTAAGTTCCCAAACTTTCAGGGCTTCAGCAAGGAAAATGGTCACGATCCTTTCCTTATTATGAGAATAGGGCGAAATCAAGTACGGAAAGGACTCAGTGCAGTGCCTGGCTCGTGGTAATGCTGAAAACATTCTAGATGCTGTTAGTATACCAAAAATATTCCCAACTCATGGGCTGGAGAGAAGGCTTAGCAGTTAAGGTGCTTGCCTGCAAGGCCTAAGGACCCAGGTTCAATTCCTCAAAACCTACATGAGCCAGATGCACAAGGTGATGCATGCGTCTAGAGTTCATTTGCAGTGGCCAGAGGCCCTGAAATACCCATTTTCTCTCTCTCTCTCTCTGCCTCTTTCTTTCTCTCAAAATAAGTAAATAAATAAATTTAATTTTAAAAAATTCCAGGGCTGGAGAGATGGCTTAGCATTTAAGACATTTGCCTGCAAAGCCAAAGGACCCAGGTTCGATTCTCCAGTACCCACCTAAGCCAGATGCACAAGGTGCGCATGCATCTGGAGTTCATTTGCAGTGGCTGGAGACCCTGGCATGCCCAATCTCCCTCCCTCCCTCTCTCCCTCCCTCCCTCCGCCTCTCTCTCTCTCTCTCTCTCTCTCTCTCTCTCTCTCTCTCTCTGCTTGCAAATAAATTAATTTATTTAAATTTTAAAAAATTCAATCCAGCATTACCAAGTTTTTTTCTCTTCTTGCCTCTCTCCCTTTCTCAACTTCCTGCTCCAGTCTCTCTTTGCTTTAGGATTCCTCACCACCACCACCGCTTCACCAGGGTAGCCCATTTCTTCAACATCGAGGGAAGGCCACACTCAGTACCCTCTACTTTTCTAATAGAATCAGGGTTTGCTTGTCACAGTGAACGGCATGGCTTTTCATTCTTACCCATCCTTGCCATCCCTCTTTGGGACATACTTCAGTGTGTGAAGGGGCAGAGAAACAGGCGCTGGGGTGCCATACCCTTCAGTCCATGTAGTCAGCCTGTGTTGGGTACTGATACCATCCTCTGCAACTTTGTTCTGCAAACAATGACCTTCCCACAGCCTACCCAGTTACTGCTACATTGTTTATAGAGATAATTTATACAAGTACTATTCGTTGTGAAGCTTCTGAACCAACTTGGCATCTACTGACTTCTTGGTAGAATGAAGACAGAATCTCAGTTCACAGTCAGGGCCGAATGTTCCTACTAACCAGTGTTAGAATCCATATAACGGGTTAAAGGGCCTTGGTGCAACCACCCCGAGAAACAACCAAATCAGAGACTTGACAGAGTATAGATAAAGATTTCTTCTTTGGTTTTTCTTTTTCTTTTTAATTTTTTGTTTATATATTTATTTATTTGAAAGTGACAGGCACAGAGAGAGAGGCAGATAGATAGAGAGAGAATGGGTACTCCAGGGCCTCCAGCCACTGCAAACGAACTCCAGACACATGCACTACTACGTGGATCTGATTTACGTGGGTCCTGAGGAATCAAACCTGGTTCTTTAGGCTTCACAGGCAAGCTCTTAACCGCTAAGCCATCTCTCCAGCCCCAAAGATCTCTTCTTTGAATAGAGCCTTGAGGGCAAAGTAGTAGTCCCAGCCTTAGCCAAGGGTGGAGAAGTCAAGAGAGGCCTCTGAAGATGTGAGGTCAGCAGTGGGTGAGAAAATCAAGTGTCTAAACCAGATGTGGTGGCACACATCTGTCATCTCAGCACTTATGACACAAGAGGATTGCCATAAATTCAAGGTCAACCTGGCCTACATGGTGATTAGGACCCTTTCTCAAAACAATCAGTTTTATCTATCAAGCAAATACCTAAAGACATGAGAGCTAACTAGATGATAGGTAAGTAGATAGATAAAAGAAATAGTCCTGTCCGGCATGGTGGTGCACGTCTTTAATCCCAGCACTCGGGAAGCCAAGGTAGGAGGATTGCCGTGAGTTCGAGGCCACCCTGAGACTCCATAGTGAATTCCAGGTCAGCCTGGGCCAGAGTGAGACCCTACCCTACCTCAAAAAACCAAAAAGAAAAGAAATAATCATTTCCATTGAAGAGGAATTCAAGTCAAGAAAGCCAAGAGAATTTAAGAGGATTATTCTGATTTGAATGTAAAATGACCCTGACAGGCTCATGTGTTTAACACTTTTTTTTTTTTTTTTTTGTCTTTAAAGAGAAGGGGTAGATGGGAAAGAAAGCTGGGGTTGCATGTACCTCAGAAGCAGGAGAGCTGGAAAGAGAGAAGGTGCCAGGGAGAGGGTTTGTATATTGTTTATTTATATTTATTTATTTTAGAGAAAGAGAGGAAGGAGAGAGAGAGGGAGCAAGCAGGAAAGAAGGAAGGAAAGAAAGAAAGGAGAAAGGAAGGAAGGCCTGCTTAAGGGCCTCTAGCCACAGCAAACGAACTTCCAGAAGCATATGCCATCTTGTGCATCTGGCTTAGGTGGGTCCTGGGGAATTGAACCTGAGTTCTTTGGCTTTGCAGGCTATCATCTTAACTGCTAAGCCATCCCTACAGCCCATATTTGAACTCTTGATCCCTAGCTGCTGGCATTTTTTTGAGAAACTGTGTAATCTTTTTAAGAGGTGGGACTCACTGGAGGACCTGGGTTGTTGGGGGACAGGTCTTGAGGATTATAGCCAGGGCTTTCTGAGGTGGCGCTGTCTGCTTCCAAATCCGCCGTGGACCCTCCTACTGCCATGCCTCCCCTGCCTCGATGGACCGTAGCCCCTCAAACTGTAAGCCAGAGTCACTCCCCCCTCCCCCAAAGTCACTTCTTGTCAGGTATTTGAACACAATGATGAGAAAAGTGCTCATGCAAAGGGTTCGTAAGTTTTCACCTCTGTTTAGAATAGACCGTACATGATATTGACAAGAGGAATGGTGAACTCCTCCCCCCGCTGTCCAGTCCTTCATACGCTAAAAGATGCTCCAGGACGGGAGAGACGGCTTAGCAGTTAAGGCTCATGCCTGCAAAGCCTGAGAACCCCGGTTTGATTCTCCAGGTCCTAGGTAAGCCAGATGCACATGGTGGTGCACGTATCTGGAGTCCGTTTGCAGTGGCTGGAGGCCCTGGCGTGCCCATTCTCTCTCTCTCTCTCTCTCTCCCCCCTCTGTCTCTGATAAATAACTAAAAATAAAATATTAAACATAAAATATGCTCCAAACAGAACAAGGTTAGAGAAGCATGAAAATCCACACCATATACAGTGAGGGGCTCTAGGAAACCCTGGGGACAGTGGATCGGAAGAGTGGGGGTGTTGGCCGGGGACACCTGGTCCATCTTCTACTAGTGGAAGGGCCAGCTTGTAAGACCCAGGGCTGTTTTCTGCGTAACTCTAAAGGCGGAACTAGAGCCATAGGTAGATCCCTCTGGAGCTGCTGATGTGGATTAAAAAAACTCCAACCTGTGAGGATGAGAGCAAGCCATGAAACCCATCAGCCAAGCCTGCAGGTATCCAGTTCATCTCAAGTTTTGACAAGACACCCCCAGGGTTGTGTGCCACAGTGAGTTCTGTAACGGCCCTTCCTTTCACATAGCTCCATGGGACCTTAACTGATACAGTTTATTTTTATTTATTTATGAGAGAGAGAGAATGGGAGTGCCAGGGCCTCTAGCCACTGCAAACAAACTCCAGACATTTGCCACCATATGCATGTGGCTTTTATGTAGATTCTAGAAAGTGGAACCTGGATCCTTGGGCTTCACAGGCAAATGCCTTAACTGCTAAGCCATGTCTCCAGCCCCTGATACAGTTTTTAAGATGAATACCACCACTTCTTCTCCCACCCACTAACTGTTGTTAGCAAACTCTTTACCCGCGGATCCTCTTTTTCATCCCACTTGTTCTCTGATCTCAGAGACTGGAAGACATAGTTGTTTCCAGCAACTTTTCTGAATTAGAGTTCCATTTAGGCTCAATAGCAAGATGTAAGAGGCAGGATAAGGCTCTGCCTTCAATGAATCTCACTCAGCCTCTGATACCTGTGAGTATATTGCGTGACATGGCAAAAGGAATTAAATTTCCAGGTGGAGTTAAGGCTACTGCTTTTCCATGTGGATCCACTATTATCACAAAGGTTCTTAAAAGTGGAACAGGAGGGCTGGGGAGATAGCTTAACAGCTAAGGCACTTGCCTGTGCACTCTAAAGACCCAGGCTCAATTCCTCAGGACCCATGTAAGCCAGATGCATAAGGTGGTGCATGTGTTTGGAGTTTGTTTGCTGTGGCTGGTGGCCCTGGTATGCCCAAATCTCTGTCTCTCTCAAATAAATAAATATATATATTTTATTTATTTATTTATTTTGGTTTTTGGAGGTAGGGTTTCACTTCAGTCCAGGCTGACCTGGAATTCACTATGGAGTCTCAGGGTGGCCTCGAACTCACGGTGATCCTCCTACCTCTGCCTCCCAAGTACTGGGGTTAAAGGTGTGTGCCACCACAACTGGCTTGAAATAAATACTTTTAATATATAAAAAAGCTATAGTACCCAGTGAGACCCATGTCAGACTTCTAGCCTACAGGGCTGTAACATCAATTTGGGTTAGGTGTTTTTGACCACTTAAGTTTGTGACCATATGTCACTTAAGGTTTGCCATCTGGCCCCAGACTTTTCCAGGCCCAGAAGATCCAGAGGCTTTAGGGTCCCGTGACAACTGAATGTGTGTAGAGGCCCAGTGTCGCCTGACCTGGGTGCAAAGGGCTCCCTGCCTACACAGCTGGAGCTCAATTGCTGGATGGGCTCTACTCTCCTAGAGGTATCATTTGTCTGTAATATTGCTGGGATGGGAGAGAAAAATAATAATAAAGCCAGCGTGGTGGTGCACGCCTTTAATCCCAGCACTCGGGAGGCAGAGGTAGGAGGATGGCTGTGAGTTCAAGGTTAGCCTGAGACTCCATAGTGAATTTCAGGTCAGCCTGGGCTAGAGTGAGACCCTACCTCAAGAAAGAACAAAAAACAAACAAACAAAAAATAATTAAAACGAGACCCTTGTTCTACAGGCTGTCCAGGGTCTCCCCAGCCTCTGAGAGAATGTGTGTCACGACAACTGAGTCCCACTGTGACTTTGGGCCTCTTCGTCCTTGATGACACCCTCTCCAGTCCCGCTCCTGAGCCCTCACATCAAGTTAATGACACCACCCTCTGCCGCCACCAGCCGTGGGTGGCTCAAAGGGGACAACAGCGCAGAGCAGGAGTTAAACCCACATTCACTGTATAGCTTCCCCATTCTCTGAAAATTATTGTCCAAGACCCATCACCAGGGAATTTTTCTGTTTGGACGCGTCCCCTGTACCTTCCATATTCGTGGTTTTTCTCACCTTGTACGGTCGTCACAGCCCTTTTCTATTCTCTTTGTAATCTCCCTCTACCATCTATACCTCAGGAGCCTCTCCGCCCTTCATCTTCCCTTGATACTGTGCAGAGCCGCACCTCTCCTCCTTGCTCTCAATTATCCAGGCAGCCTAATCCTAGAACCTTCTCGTTCTCATTAAAAAAAAAAAGTCAACAAGCCATTTTATTAGTAATATATCCAAGAGGGGAGGTTTTTGTTGTTGTTGTTTTTAACCTTCCTACACAAGATTGTCTGTAGAATCTGGAACCAGAAAGCCTTTTCATAAGTTTGCATTCTTTTTTTTTTTAATATTTTTTATTTATTTATGTATTTGAGAGCGACAGACACAGAGAGAAAGACAGATAGAGGGAGAGAGAGAGAATGGGCGCGCCAGGGCTTCCAGCCTCTGCAAACGAACTCCAGATGCGTGCGCCCCCTTGTGCATCTGGCTAACGTGGGACCTGGGGAACCGAGCCTCGAACCGGGGTCCTTAGGCTTCACAGGCAAGCGCTTAACCACTAAGCCATCTCTCCAGCCCTCGTTTTTAAACTTATTTCTGAACAGGCAGAAAGAGAAGGAATGAACATGGGCACACCAGGGTCTCCTGCCACCCCAAATGAACTCTAGATGCACGCACTGCCAGCGCCACACTAGCACTGACGAGTAGAAGCTGGCTGGCAGGCTCTGCAAGCAAGCACCTCTGACCCCTGAGCCATCTCCCTAGCCTTGCTTTCATAGTTACGGCAATCCACGCATATCACACACACACACACACACACACACACACACACACGCACACACACACACACGCACGCACGGATACACACACACAGTTTGCACACATTATAGAAAGATTGAAACCAAAATTATAAAAAGAAACTGACAATACTGGAGTGCTAGTAAGAATTCCAGAAGGGGCTGGAGAGATTGCTTAGTGGTTAAGGCACTTTCCTGAGAAGCTGAAAAACCTAGGTTCGATTCCTCAGGACCCACGTAAGCCAGATGCACAAGGTGGCACATGCTCTTGGATTTTGTTTGCAGTGGCTGGAGACCCTGATGCACTCATTCTGTCTCTCTCTCTCTCAAATAAGTAATAAATATTTTAAAAAATATTTTATTTTTATTCATTTATTTGAGAGAGATGAGAAAGATGCAGAGAGATGGAGAAAGAGAGAGAGAGAATGGGTGCACCAGGGCCTCCAGCCACTGCAAACAAACTTCAGAAGCATGTGCCACCTTGTGCATCTGGCTTACGTGGGTCCTGGGGAATCGAACCTGGGTCTTTAGGCTTTGCAGTCAAGCACCTTAACTGCTAAGCCATCTTTCCAGCCTAACTAATAAATATTTCTTAAAAATAAGAAGAAGAAGAAGAGTTCCAGGAGGTGCTAGACTGTTTTGTGCCTTATCTGTGGTGGTGGTTACACAACTCTATGCATTTGTTAATAAAACTGTCCATCAAGAGCTGAGCTATAGTTTAGTGTTTCCCTACTATGCATGAAGCCTCAGCACTTCGTAGAGCTAGGTATGGCTGGGCATGGTGGTGCATGCTTTTAATCCCAGCATTTAGGAGACCAAGGTAGGAGATCACTATGAGTTCAAGGCTAGCTTGAGACTGCATAGTGAATTTGAGGTCAGCCTGGGCTAGAGTGAGGTCCTACCACCACCACCCTCCAAAAAAACCTGGGTGTGGGGCTGGAGAGATGGCTTAGCGGTTAAGCGCTTGCGTGTGAAGCCTAAGGACCCCGGTTTGAGGCTCGATGCCCCAGGACCCACATTAACCATGAGCACAAGGGGGTGTATGCGTCGGGAGTTCATTTGCTGGAAGCCCTGGTGTACCCATTCTCTCCCCCACCTCCGCCTCTTTCTTTCTCTGTCGCTCTCAAATAAATAAATAAAAATAAACAACAACAACAAAAAACCTGGGTGTGGTGGCACACACTGGTCATCCCAGTAGAAGCAAAGGGGTCAGAAGTTCAAGATCATCCTCAGCTATGTAGTTTGAGGTCATCCTGGGCTACATGAAACCTTGTCTCAAAAAAATAAAAATAAAAATAGGGCTGGAGAGATGGCTTAGCAGTTAAGTGCTTGCCTGTGAAGCCTAAGGACCCCGGTTCGAGGCTCGATTCCCCAGGACCTGTGTTAGCCAGATCCACAAGGGGATGCACATGTCTGGAGTTCGTTTGCAGTGGCTGGAGGCCCTGGCGCGCCCATTCTCTCTCTCTCTCTCTCTCTCCCTCTTTCTCTCCCTGTCTGTCACTCTCAAATAAATAAAAATAAACAACAAAAATAAATAAATAAAAATAAAAATAAACAAAACCCAAAAACCCCTGCACATCATGAGGGTGCACATTTGCGGCTGTCAGTGTACACGGAAGCAGCATGAGTGGGCGCCTTGTTCTCTTGGGACGTGGCCGTCGGCACTGGCCAGGCACAGCCTGTAACTCTACCCACTTCTGTGGTAAACACCGTGCAGGACACAAAAGCTTTTGCCCTTCTCTTGTTCAGTGTCCCCAGAACAAAAGGTGACAGTGTAAATTCCAGGAAGGTGGATGGGCAGTGTCCAGTGTCCTTGGAATAATTTGAACTGTGGAGGTGCCTCACAACTAATTCTAGAATGAGCCTGAAATTCCCACACTTCCCACAACAGCTGTGGAATGTTCTGGTATAATCAACAATTTATAACATATACGTGTGTATGTGTGTGTGTGCATGTATTACAGTCTTCTTTAAAATTTTTGTTTGTTTGTTTTTATTTATTTGAAAGCAATAGTCAGAGAGAGAGAGAAAAAGACACATAGAGAGAAAGACAGAATGGGAGCGCCAGGGCTTCCAGCCACTGCAAATGAACTCCAGACACATGCGCCTCCTTGTGCATCTGGCTAATGTGGGTCCTGGGGAATTGAGCCTCGAACCGAGGTCCTTAGGCTTCATAGGCAAGTGCTTAACTGCTAAGCCATCTCTCCAGCCCACACCTAGCTTAAATTTTTTTTTTTAAATTTATTTGCAAGCAAAGAGAGAGAGAGAGAGGGAAGAGAGACAGGGAGAATAGGCACACCAGGGCCTCCGGTTGCTGCAAATGGACTGCAGACACGTGCGCCATTTAGTGCATCTGGCCTTATGTGGTTACTGGGGAATCAAACTCGGGATGTTAGGCATTGCAGGCAAGTGCCTTAACTGCTGAGCCATCTCTCCAGCCTGTCTTTATTTGCATGTGTGTGTCCATGCATACATGCAACAGTGTCTTTTGCTGCTGCCCTCCAGCTTTACATGGGTGTCTGAGGAATTGACAGTGGGCGAGCAGGCTTTGGAACCAAGTCTCCTCAACCCCACTGCTTGCTTGCTTGGTTGTTTGTTTTTCAAATAGAGTTTCACTATGTAGTTCAGTCTGACCTTGAACATGTGATCCTCCTGCCTCAACATCCCATAGGTATGCACCACAATGCCTGGCTTAATAGTATTCTTTTTTGTTGATGTTTTGATTTGATGTGAAATTCACTATATAATCTCAGGGTGGCCTCAAACTCATGGCCTCCCAAGGGCTGGAATCAAAGGCATGTGCTACCATACCTGATGCCAGTCTCATTCTTTTTTTTTTTTTTTTAATTTTTATTTACTTATTTTAAGAGAGAGAGAAAGAGAAAGAATGGGTGTGCCAGGGCCTCCAGCCACTGCAAACAAACTCCAGGGTGCATGCGCCACCCTGTGCTTATGTGGGTCCTGGGGAATTGAATCTGGGTTCTTTGGCTTTGCCAAATGCCAACATGAAGCCCAAGCTTCATATTCTTTACTGCATATATAGTAGATATAGAATTACTCGTAATGCCCTTTTTAAAAAATATTTTTAATTTTTATTTATTTATTTGACAGAGAGAGAGAGAGAGAGGGCACTCCAAGGCCTCCAGCCACTGCAAACAAATTTCAGACGCATGTGCCCCCTTGTGCATCTGGCTAACGTGAGTCCTGAGGAATCAAACCTAGGTCCTTTGGCTTTGCAGGCAAACACCTTAACCACGAAGCCATCCCTCCAGCCCATAATGCCCTTTCTTTACATTGGCCACTAGACTTGTACATCATTTTGTTTTTGTAACAGTATTTTATAAGATTTGATAAAATTTTCCAAAAAGAAAGTTAAGATTTTCAGGTTCATTTACATCATTTGGATTAACTTCAATTTCCAATGACTATGTATTCTTTAATTTAATTTTCATTTTATTTTTAAAAATATTTTCTATCTCTCTCTATATCTATCTATTTAGCTATCTATTTATCAGGGAGAGAGAATGGGCATGGCAGGGCCTCTAGCCACCCTGTAAACAAACTGAAGATGTGTGCATCACCATGTACATCTGGCTTACATGAGTACTAGGGAATCAAACTTGGGTCCTTAGCTTCGCAGGCAAGTACCTTAACTGCTAAGCCATCTCTCCAGCCCCCCATTTTATTTTTGATCCCTTAGACCTGTACTGTCCAACAGAAATATAATGTAAGCCATATCTGTAATTTTTAACTTTTTAGCAGCCACATTTGAAAAGCGTAAAAAGAAACAGGTGAAGTTAATTTGAACAATCCCTTTTATTTAACTGAATGCATTCCAAATCTTATCGTTTCAACATGTAATCGATGTGAAAAATTATTAGTGTAATACTTGGCATCACTGTTGTTTCTGTCCTGTCTTTGAAGTTTGCATTTTAAATTTGCAGCCCATCTCAATTTAGAACAGCCCTCCCCACCCCACACCACTGCTGCTCTCCCTATAGCTCAGGTCTAGATCCCGAGAGCAGGACACGTGACTGAGCTGATGGGACCGTGGGTGGAGGGCTTCCTTTCACCCTCCTGCTCCGGCCAGGTCCCCCTCTTCCAGCAGGACACTTCTCACATGATCACAGCCCTTCCCTTTTCCCTCAGCCCCTGTGGTCCGCAGATCCCGAAGCCCCTGGTCTGATGCCTCTGGAAGGTTCTGTGGCCTGCCGGGGAGTTTGCAGGCAGCCAGCCAGCTCTCATCTGTTGTGGAGCTGTCACTCTTGACTTTGATGGGGGAGCTAAGGACCGGGATGTTTCTCTGAAACTGATACCTCTGTTTATCACCCTGGCTGTCAAAACACCAGGGATGCCTGCTGTGGGCCTTCTGTGAGGGGCGCTGAGCCCTCGGGGCCCAGGGTTTGGGCTATAGGGCAAGGGTCCTTCTAACTCCCTCCTCTCCCAAGGGACCAAGGCCTTTTGAGCCCCCACTCAAGCCTGTCAGTGATCTCAGCAAATGGGTCAATCATGTCTCTATTAACACCTCTGTCTGTGTGCTGGGCTTGTTTATTTTACAGATAGATGACTGTTTCCTCTTCGCCGCCTGTTCATGTATCACAGTGACATTGATGAAGCTTGACAGGGCACGTGCTTGTGTGGGGCGGACAGGAAAGCACAGAAGGGAATGTGCTCTCCATACACAAAGAGCTGGGTTCAAATCCTGGTTCTTCTACTTGGCTCTGCAAGTACCCTAGCTTAGTTAAGCTGTCCTCTCATCTGTATGTCAGTAATAATGGGACACACTTACACGGTTGTAAGGATTAAGTAAGATAATGCATGTAAAGCTCTTGGCCTATAATAAGCAATCAAGATGTAAGTCTTCTCTCGTTCCCTGGACTCCAGTTAATTGCCTTAGTTCCCGGTGGACAAATTAAGAAATCTCTATGGGCTGGAGAGATGGCTTAGTGGTTAAGTGCTTGCCTGTGAAGCCTCAGGACCCTGGTTCGAGGCTCGGTTCCCCAGGTCCCACGGTAGCCAGATGCACAAGGGGGAACACGCATCTGTAGTTAATTGCAGAGGCTAGAAGCCCTGGCGTGCCCATTCTCTCTCTCTCCCTCTATCTGTCTTTCTCCCTGTGTCTGTCGCTCTCAAATAAATAAATAAATAAATAAAATTAAAAAAAAAATCTCTAAAGAGAGTGCAGTCCCAGCACTTGGGAGGTAGGGGCAGGAGCATGGCTGCAAGTTGGGGGCCATCCTGGGCTACATAGTGAGTTTTTAGGTTGACTCTCCTTGTAGATCCGGCAGACATTCCCTGATGTGAGGCCCTACCATATGTCCAGCAGACAGCAAGACAGGGAAACAGGAGGTCAGGGTATGCCACAGGTCAGGTCACTGCAGCCCAGGCTGACCTGGGATCCACTATGTAGTCTCAGGGTGGCCTCGAACCCACGGCGATCCTCCTACCTCTGCCTCCCGAGTGCTGGGATTAAAGGCGTGCGCCACCACGCCTGCTAACTACTTAATTTCAAAATGCTGTGTTGGATACTGGGCTTCTCCCTTCTGGAAAGACTTAAAGGGGCTTCAAAACGGGGTTACCCTCCCTCTGGATCTCCGGTGTGGGCTGTCCCCAGGTCCTCAGAGGGGCCCGTTGTGTGTTGTGCATGAAGGGGAGAGATGGCAGGGGCAGGGAAGACCCCGAAAGACCCGGCTCTGGCTGCCTGCCCTTTTGCCTGCAGCCACACCAAGCAGGCTTTCCCGGGATGTGGGGAGTCTTCCTCTGCCAGCAGAGCAATTGCTTACCTAGGACTTTTATGAGGACATTTTTATTGAGCTGTAATTGAAAGGGGGAAAAAAAAAACTCTGAAAGATTCCAGAATTTTCTCATAAGCCTATTTTGGGTGTGTGCACATGTATGTAACTGATGTGCGCACACATGTGTTTGAATGCCTATATGCTTTTACCAGATCACACCAGCATATTCATAGAAAGAGTAAGGAGATTTCTGTGTAAAACATTTAAACTTTTCTCTGCTCAAAGAGCAAAGTACAGGTCAGCTTGGGAGTGTGGAACGACTGTGAGACCCTTTCATTAATAAACACTCTAGTCATTGGAGAGTGAGGGTTTTATAGAGGAGGCCTGCATTTGTCATAACCTAATGTCCTGATCTAAGTTTACAGCCATATTTAAGAGAACCCTAACAGTCGGTTCTATATGTAAAACAGCTTGGCAAAAGTTTATAAGTCATATTCAAATAATTAAAAGAATGTGCAAATAAATCCAGACGCTGGACTTGTGGAAACATTGATAGCAGTTGCCCTGTTGTGCCCTTTAGTTCTTAAAAGTGGCAGGAAAGGATTGTGTGGCCAGCCCTCCCCTCCACACTCAACAGATGGAGATATGCATTACGGGGGCTTGAATGCGGAATGTCCCCCATAGCCTCTGTGTTTGTGATTAAGCCTCATCCTCTATCCCCAGCTGGTGGAGCCTTTGGAAGGTGGAGCCTTGCTGGAGGAGGTGTGTCCCTGGGGGACCTGGAGGTTCATTAGCCAGCTCCAAGTCCCGTACTTAGACTCCGGCTCTTGCTGCTCTGCCTCTGATCCCGCTGAATCAGTAGCTAAACCCTCTTAGTTCTCCACTTCTGACCCCTCTGTGGCCTCAGGCCCCATGGCTTCCGCTTTGCACGTCTCTCCAGGTGTCCCACCCATCCTGCAACCTTTGACTCTGTCTCCCATTCACACTCCCTCGGGGTGAGAGCCTGATCAGGCCAAATTCCTCCAGCAGGCATGAGGCATGGAAAATTGTAGATCAGAGTGCCTCCCAGCCTCTGGGTCAGGAGATGAGATGGTTAACAAGGCTAGTGACCAATTCCAGAGACTTCAAATCTGGCTAAAGACTGGTAGATGGCGCTCACAGCTCATACTGGTTGGTGTACCAGGCTTGATCTCCAGACCCCATAGTAAAAGAGAGAGAGAGAAAAAAAAAAAACAAGGGCTGGAGAGATGGCTTAGCAGTTAAGCACTTGCCTGTGAAGCCTAAGGACCTCGGTTCAAGGCTGGATTCCCTAGGACCCACGTTAGCCAGATGCACAAAGGGGCACGTGTGTCTGGAGTTCGTTTGCAGTGGCTGGAAGCCCTGGCGTGCCCATTCTCTCTCCCTCTCTCTTCCTCCTCTCTGTCGCTCTCAAATAAATAAAAAATAAACAAAAAATTTTTTTTAACTTTTAAAAAATAAATAAAAAAGAAGAAAACAAGGCCTGGAGAGACTTTCAGTGGTTAAGGCATTTGCTTGCAAAGCCTAACAGCCTGGGTTCAATTCCCTAGTACCCACATAAAGCCAGGTGCACAAATTGGTGCATGCACCTGGAGTTTGTTTGCAGTGGCAAGAGGCCCTGGTGTGCCCATTCTCTTTCTTTCCTCACAAATAAATAAATAAAAATATTTTTTAAAAAAGCCAGGCTAGAGAGATGGCTTAGTCATTAAGGCACTTGCCAGCAAAGCTAAAGGATCCCCATTCGATTCTCCAGGACTCACGTAAGCCAGATGCACAAGGGGGCGCACGTGTACAGTTTGTTTGCGGTGGCTAGAGGCCCTGGCGCGTCCATTATTTCTCTCTCTCAAATAAATAAATAAATAAATAAATAAATATATATATATATATATATATATATATTTTTTTTTTTTTTTTTTCGTTTTTCGAGGTAGAGTCTCACTGTGGTCCTGGCTGACCTGGAATTAACTCTGTAGTCTCAGGGTATATATTTTTTTTTAAAAAGCCTTGGCTAGAGCAAAACCCTTAAAAAAAAAACCCAAAACCAAACAGAAAACCATTCAGGCTTCTGTAATCCCAGCATGATCATCAGACACTGAGGTTGACAGCAAGATGGGAGGCAGACAGGAGAATTCCTCAGCAAAGAAAACAGTGAAACCCCCTGCCTTGCATGAGGTGGACAGATGAGGACCCCCTGAAAGTTGTCCCCTGGCCTCCACTCACCCACACTCACAAACAAACATACGTAAAACACAAACAGCAAATGTTTTTTTCTTTTAATGTTTTTATTCATTTATTTATTTGCAAGCAGAGAGAGAGAGAGAAAGGAGAGAGAAAGAATGGGTGCAGCAGGGCCTCCAGCTGCTGCAAACAAACACCCGATGCACACACTACTTTGGGCATCTGGCTGTATGTGGGTGCTGGGGAATCGAACCACAGTCTTTAGGTTTTGTAGGCAAGTGCCTTAGCTGCTGTACCATCTCTCCGGCCCAAGATGTGCTTGTGTTTGATCTCAGTTGTGAGTCAGATGTGTAATTCTTCCGTTCTGTATGTGCTTGTCTGGGGTCCAAGAAGGTGTCATTAGATGTGTAGAGTCTGAGCTCAGCAGGGACAGTTCACTGGTGTAAGTGTTAAAGTGCTGGTGTCAGGGACACCAAGGAGGATGAAAAGAGTGTTGGCAGCTGTACTATCAGAGGCCAATCTAGTCAGGCACAGGAAGAACAGGGCTCCGGGAAGAAGTGGTCTGAGCACAGGGTCAGCGCAAAATGCTGTTGCCCTTTTCCCTAGTAAACCTCTCAATTAAAAAACATTATAGCTGGGCGTGGTGGTGCATGCCTTTAGTCCCAGCACTCGGGAGGCAGAGGTAGGAGGGTCGCCATGAGTTCAAGACCACCCTGAGACTACATAGTGAATTCCAGGTCAGCTTGGGCTACAGTGAGACCCTACCTCAAAAAGAAAAAATAATAATAATATTTATGAGACAGCGAGGCAGAGAGTGAATGAATGAGCATGCCAGGGCCTGAAAAGCACACATCATCATTTGCATCTGGCTTGTGTGGGTACTGGGGAGTCAAACATGACTCCTTCCATTTCGCAGGCAAATGCCTTAACCGCTGAGCCATCTCTCCAGCCCTAAACTTCTCAATTTTATGGCTCATTACACCTTTCTACATATTCCTGCATATAATGTATCTAATGGCAACAGACTGAATTGTGGGTAAGGACTGCATCTAAGAAAGCATCTGCCTGTTCCAGGAAGGAGACCACCCCAAATCATCCTCAGGGTGGACAAGGGGAGGAGAAATGGTAGACCAAGATTTCTTTCTTTTTTTTTTTTTTTTTTTTTTGGTTTTTTAAGGTAGGGTCTCATTCTGTGATTCAGGCTGACCTGGAATTGACTATGTAGTCTCAGGATAGCCTCGAACTCTTGGCAATCCTCCTACCTCTGCCTCCCAAGTGCTGGGATTAAAGGCATGTGCCACCATGGCCCACTAGACTGAGATTTCTTCATCGAGGGAATAAACTCATCCTTCTTATTCTGCCCTTACCCCGGACTGCTTGGACCTTGGTTTTCTCACCTGCTAAATATAAACTTGGCCACTTGTTCTCCATGGGCCCCAGCGTGAATTCTTCTCCCTCCGGAGCTCAAGAACCAAGACCGCTACAGCAGGTGGGATAGGAGGGAATTTGAGAAGAGGGATCCCTGGCCCCATAGCACCCAGTGACCACTCTGGCACTGTGGGCTTGGAATGCTCACAGTTCCCAGAGAATGTATTCCAAGTGACCCAGGCACAAGTTCCAGGATAGCTTACAACCCAGCCTTAGAAGCCCCGGAATGTCACTTCGGCTGCATTCTCTTGGCAAGTAGGTCACTAAGGGTGACCAAGAGTGAAGAGTCAGGAAGCCTTTAAGAACACAGGTTTAAGCCAGATGTGATGGCACATGCCTTTAATTCCATCACTTCGCAGGCTGAGGTAGGAGAATTACCATGAGTTCAAGACCAGGTTGAGGCTACAGAGTAAGTTCTAGGTCAGCCTGGGATAGACACAACGGTGACCCTGTCCCAAAAAATAAACAAACAAAAAACCCTAGTTAGATGTGTTAGTGTACGCCTTTAATCCCAGCACTTGGGAGGCAGGGGTGAGAGGATTGTCATGAGTTCGAGGCCAATTTGGGATTACAGAGTGAGTTCCAGGTCAGCCAGGGCTAGGGTGAGACTCTGCCTTGAAAACAAGCAAACAAGTAAAAAAACCCAAAACACAGGTTTGCTCACTGCTGGTAGTATGAAACTAGTACTGAAAGCTGTGAGTCTTTGAGAAAGTGTATTTAATCTCTTTGAGCCTATTTTCTCACCTATATAATGGGGATAAATACTAGTATCTACCTCTTAGGGCTTTGTAAGAGTTAGATTATAATGACAGTTTATAATTAAGTATATATTTAATCTATTACATGATTTATAATTGCATATTTATATATGTAAATAAATTTACATATATATGTATATGTATATGTATATATATGTATATATATTTCCATTGACTGCTATGAAAATCACCAGGGCCTCTTACTGCTGCAAATGAACTCCAGACATGTGGCACTTTGTGCATCTGGCTTTGTGTGGGTACTGGAGAATCAAACCCAGGCCATCAGGCTTTACAAGCTAGTATCTTAACTGCTGAGCCATCTCTTCAGCCCCCATACCTTTATTTACAAGCAGAGAGTGAAAGAGAGAGCGAATGGGGGAGTCAGGGCCTGTAGCTGTTGCAATGGACTCCATACACCTGTACCACTGTTCTTCTGACTTTGCGTGGGTACTGGGAAATTGAACTGGGGGTGTTAGGCTTTGCAGGCAAGCGCTTTAACAGCTCAGCCATATCTCCAGCCCCTTATTTATTTACTTATTTAATTTTTGGGGAGCGTAAGGGTTGAAGTAGAGTCTTGCTCTAGCCCAAGCTGGCTAGAATTCACTATGTAGTCTTATAGTGGCCTCGAACTCACAGTGATCCTCCTACCTCTGCCTCTGGAGTGCTGGGATTAAAGGTGTGCACCATCACACCTGGCTTCTTGGCTTCTTCTTTTTTTATTTTTTTCTCTTACTTTCTTTTTGGCAGACTTTTGTGTATCCCAGGCTGACCTCAAACTCTCTGTATATCCATGGATGACGTTGGACTTCTGTTCTTCTTGCCTCTGCCTCCTAAGTCCTGGCATTACAGGTGTGCACATTTGCTGTATTCCCATCACCCAGCCTTCCCTAATGTTTGCTTTGTATGTAATGTGCTATATTTATCAAATAAGGAGCCAGGTGTGGTGGCGCACGCCTTTAATCCCAGCACTCGGGAGGCAGAGGTAGGAAGGTTGCCATGAGTTCGAGGCCACCCTGAGACTACAAAGTGAATTCCAGGCCAGCCTGGGCCAGAGTGAGACCCTACCTCAAAAAAAAAAAAAAAAAAAAACAAGAAAAAAAAATAAAAGGAAATTGTCATTGTTCTGACAGTATTAACTAAGGCACTATAAATTTTACTCTGATTTCAGCAGTTTTTCTGCCCATTTCCTTTTTCTGTTCCAGGACTCAGTCCAGGATACCATGTTGCATTTAGGCCAACAAATGTTGGATCATCCATTACTCATTCACCGTACCCAGAACACTGCCAACTGCTTGTGTGTCGTGTGTGCGTTGGGGGGGGGCATTTTGTAGCAGCTGATGCCAGGAGCTTGTATACCCTACTGATGATGCATACTGATTGTTATTCTACAGCCTTCATTTTTCTTTCCTTCCTTTCTTCTTCCCTCTTCCTCTCCATCTCCCTTCCTCCTTGTATTGAGAATCGACCCCAGGGCCTCTTGTATGCCAAATACACCCTCTACAAGTGAGCTGCACCCTCAGGCCCTACAGCTATCAAATTGAGAATGTAACAAGACATTTTTCAATATTTTTCTTTAGAGTATGAGCATGCCAGGACCTCTTGTTGCTGCAAATAAATTAGATGCATGTGCCTTTTTTTTTTTTTTTTTAAGTAGGGTCTCGCTCTAGCTCAGGCTGACCTGGAATTCAGGTGTAGTCTCAGGGTGGCCTCAAACTCACAGTGATCCTCCTACCTCTACCTCCCGAGTGCGGGTATTAAAGGTATGCCCCACCATGCCTGGCTGCATGTGCCATTTTGTGCATATGGCTTTATGTGGGTACTGGAAAATCAAACCTCAGCCGTCAGGCTTGACAAACAAGCACTTTTAACCAGTGAGCCATCTCCCCAGCCTTTAAGAAAATATTGTGCAAAACGCTTTCTATATACCCAACATAATCTTCACAATGATTCTGTCTGGTGGTCATTATTCTTGTTTTGTTGTGTGTGAGTGTTATATGTGTGTGTGTGGCATGTGTGTGTGTGTGTGTGTGTGGCATGTGTGTGTGTGCATGTATGTGCACACTCTGTGTGCACGCTGTGGAGGCTGGAGGAAGACACCTGGTGTCCTCTCCTATCACTCTTCTGCCTCATTTTCCTGAGACAGACATATTTTTTCTTCATTAGTTATGCACATACTCTGTGTGTAAACAGCCATGTTGGTGCCATCGTTAGCCTCCTTCCTGTCCTACTCTCCTAGTTGGGGAATGTGGGTTGTGCATTGTGGGGGTAGCAGTCAGTTATGGGGAAGAGGTGTCTCTGTGCATAATGTCCCAACGTGTGGCTCTAATAATCTTTCCACCCCCTCTTTCTGCAAATTTCCCTGAGCCATGTTGGTTTTGTTTTAGGTCTACTTCAGTGATGAGGCCTTGGGAGCCTTGTGTCTCTGGTGGTTTGGCAGAAGTTGAGTGTTCTCTGTGTCTATCTCCTTCACCCTTGTGCTGGTACCAGGTTCACCAAGAAAGCAGCACTCTTGCTCATTTCCCTAATTATTCTAGGGTTTCATCTAGGGCCCTGGTAAGGCACGATGGGCTGATTCTCTCCTTAGGCCCTTCATCCATCTGAAAGAGAAAAGCAGATTCTCCAATGGAGGGTGAACTCAGCACAGGTTAAATGGGATAACCATTGTTAGTTTAGAGAGAATTTAATAGGTGTAGGCCCTCTTGTAGCCCAAGATTGGTGGGAGCTTGACATTGGAGAGTGAACTTAGTTTTTGGATATGGTTCTGACTTGTTTCCCAGTTCCAGCCACGGGTTCCGTTCCACTGAGCAGATCTGTTAGCCAATTCAAGAGCAGTTGATTATCTACCATGGCTGTGTGCCACTATTGCACTTGGGTGAGCATCACATCAGGTTGTTTGCTGCTGAGTAGCTTAGGCCATGAGTTGCTTGGACAGATGTTGGTCATTTTCTCCCAGTTGCTCATGTAACACCTTCTGGCACTAGACAAGCTCTCTGGGGACTGACTGTCTTCCAGATTCCAGCCAGGTCTCTCCATATTCCTTACCAACAGCATATGGTGTCTTTGGCAATAGGGTCTTACCATTAACCTTTTGGTGGGTCATCAAGTGCTCTGACAGAAATCTGTCTTCTTTTGGGAAACCTTGTAGGTCTTTCTGATCAACAGTTCATTGTGGATGTTACAAGCCAGCACCAGGAGAAAAGAAGGAAGAAAAGATAGGTAATATAAAAGAGAAAGAGAGACGAGATAGAGGGAAGAGTGGGAGGGAGGGAGAGAGAGAGAGAGAGAAACAGGAGCAGATTAGGGTTACTGTTCATCATACCCTCTCCTGGCCCCTGGGATCCAGGTGTTCCTTGTAAGGACCTGATGAAGGTTCAACCTTTTAGAGTGTCTTTCAGGATATAGGATTTTATGATACCAGTTCCATTTGGGTTCAGCTTTGCGTCTCCCCCTTACCTATTGTTCGGTCCTTGAGATGTTTATTAGGTATGCCGCCATCTTGACCAGTATCAGGTTAGTAGCCACAGATGAGTAAGACCATGTGATGATTGTCTATCTGTGATTGGGTGAGATCACTGAGAGTGGTCTGTTCCAAGTTCGACCATTTTTCTTCAAATTTCATTGTGTCATTTTTCCTTACTGCCATGTAGAATTCCATCGTGTAGATATACCACATCTTGGTTATCCATTCGTCTAATGATGGACATCTGGGTTGATTCCAGTTCTCAGCTATTATGAATTGAGCAGCTATAATATATGTATCTCAGGGTGGCTTCAAACTCACAGCGATCCTCCTACCTCTGCCTCCCCAGTGCTGGGATTAGAGGCGTGCACCCCACACGTGGCTGAGACAGACTTTCCTATTGGATCTGGAGCTTCAAGGAGTCTGGTGCTGGTCTTCTGTTTCATCTGTGCTGGGGGGTTGCAGGCGTGTGAAGGCTTGCCTGTTTTTTAATATTTTATTTATTTATTTGAGAGAGAGGCAGATAGAAAGAAAGAATGTGTGTGCCAAGGCCTCTAGCCACTACAAACAAACTCCAGACGCATGCACCCCCTTGTGCATCTGGCTTATGTGGGTCCTGGGACATTGAACAGGGGTCCTTAGGCTTCACAGGCAAATGGCTTAACTGCTAAGCCATTTCACCAGCCCCCCCACTTTTATTTATTTATTTATTTTTGAGGTAGGGTCTTACTCTAGTTCAGGCTGACCTGGAATTCACTATGTAGTCTCAGGGTGATCTTGAACTCTGGTAATCCTTATACTTCTGCCTCCCAAGTGCTGGGATTAAAGGTGTGTCCCACCATGCCCGGCTTTTTTCTTTTTTAACATGGGTGTTAGGGATTGAACTGAGGGCCTCGTGCTTGTGTAGAAATGACCCATTGCCCCATCTCCCCAGCCCAGGTGACCACTATTAACCCCAAGTTACAGGCGGGGAAACTGGAGCACGAAGAGAGAAACTGAGATCACACCTCTGATGAGGGGTAAAGGTGGGACTTGAACTTAGGGCCTCTGGATGCAAAGTGGTAAAAAGTTTAGAGGGGCTTAAAGTTCAAGTGCATTGTTCAAGTGGAGGTGGCCAGTGAAAGGCTTACTATCGCCCCACCATCGGTCTCGGTCAGTGCCCCCTCTGACAGGGAAGATAGTGTCAGTTGCTAGCATGTTGCAGTAGATGGGTTGAAGGGATGGCCAGATGTCCTTTCTTCCAGAAGGAGTAGGTGATGTGGGGCAGGAAGGAAAGAGCCATATCTGTCTGGGATCATTGGCCTGGTCATGGTAAGTGAGGCTGTGGGAGCAGAGGACCACCCAGAGGAGCAGGAATACCCAGAGCCGTGCACATGCCCTAGGCATGGACTTCCGCCACGGACAGACATCCCCAGCTCCAGTGGCAAGTTTGGTTTGTGACACATGGAGAGGATGTGACACTGGAACTTTGGCGTTTAACAGATCAAGGTAAAGAAGTTTTCTTTTTCTTATTATTAAATTGTTTTCAAATTTTATTTTATTTGCAAGCAGAGAGACATAGAGAGAATCGGCACACCAGAGCCTCTAGCCACTGCAAATGGATTCCAGATGGCTTGCGCCACACTGTGCATCTGGCTTTACGTGGGTACTAGGGAATTGAACTCGGGTCATTAGGCAAGTGCCTTAACCACTGAGCCATCTCTCCAGCCAGAGAAAGAAATGTTCTAATCCTCAGCACCCATGCCACTCCTTTCTTGCACCCAGAGCCAATGTCACCGCTAATTGATCCACACCTGTACTCCACCATTAGGCCTTTGCATAGCCTCAGTTGCCTTTCTCCTCTGGGATGCTGAGTCAGAGCTGGCAAGCCATCAGGAAACTTGTAACCTCATGAGAGTGAGCCTTTGCATCACAAACCACCAGCGGGCCACCTTTCTTTATTATGATGAACCTTTTATTATAGAGACAGACTGAATTCTCTTTTGCATAAAGAATTTCTGGATTGGGTCAGGGGACTCCACACACTAAAGGTCATCACCCGGCTCTCCCTGCCTCTTGCCTCAGCGAAGCCCCCACTTGCTGGTGACATCTCAGAGTCTCTGGGAACAGCACAGGATGCTGTCCCCAGGGCCAGGCTGGTCGGGCACTGCTGGATGGAGGATCAGGGCACCAGGCGCTCTCCAAGTTAGAGTCTCCCAGTTTCCTTCCTCAGCCTGTTGTCCAGAACTTGGAGCTGTCGGAGGAAGCCTGAGTTGGGGCAGATATCACGGTGGGCCTGCACCGTCTGGATGGCGTCTACCAATGTCATGTTCTCGCAGATCATGAGGTAGGCCAGGACAACAGTGGCAGAGCGGCTCACCCCCATAGCGCAGTGGACCAGCACGCGGCCTGCAGGGAGACCCAACCGAATACCAGTGATCTACACCGCATCACCTGCCCCTTACGAGACATCTGGCTATCCCTTCAACTGTCTAACTTCATCTGCTGTGACATGCTAGAAAAACGACACTCGCTTTGCTGCAGGATGGGGCACTTGAGGTCCAGAGAGGAAAAGAGACTGGCCCAGGTCACTATTGGGGCCATCGTAAGCACCTGAATGCACCGTTTCTGGTCTAGAGTGCTTCCTTTGACGCTCGTCGCAGCTCTGGCATAGGGTTACTGACCTATGGTCCCCTAGATTTGTCTCACATCACAGGGGATGTCCATTTTCTCTCTTTCCCCAGTACTGCCCTCTCCCTTGCCCCTGAAGCACATGCCAAGGGCCTCATCTTAGACTAGCCTGTTTAAGTCCATTTGCTGTGTCTTGAGATTTCTGCTTGGTGCCTGGACTCACGCCATCTCACTTAAGAGTGTGGTTCTGCTGGTGACTGTGGCGAATCATTTTGTCTGTGTGGTTGTGCGTGTAAAGGAGACATGGTGTGGTGTGTTATGTGTAGCACAGATGTACGTATCATGTGTGCGCCTACAGTGGCCTGAGGAGAACTTTGGGTGCCCTCTGTGACACTTACCTATGTGCTTCCTTGAGATGGAGTCTCTTTCCCTAAGCAAGAGCTGCCTTTTTTAGTCAGCAAGCCCCAACAATTCTCCAGTGTCTGACCCCTACATCACCCCTACATACAGGGGTTAACATGACCATGCCCAAGCTTTTTATGTGGGTTCTGGGGGAATTGAATTTGTGTGGTCTCGGGCCCTTCCCAAGCCCTCATGCTTAAGCTTCCAGTGTTCTTAACTACTGAACCATTTTCCCAGCCCACCACAGTGAACGTTGTTGGTTTTCAGGATAAACTTGAAGGGGGCACTCACTAGTACAAGCTGTTTGCCCCATATGGTGCAAGGCTTGTGATGGGTCGTGTGTTCTGGACTACCTGCCCATCAGTGCTGCTGGAGAGCTGGATGGCTACGGAGTCCCCTCGGGCCCCCAGCCTGCTTAGTCCCTTCCCCAGTACCTCACCTCGGGGAGTATTGAGAGCAGCTCGGATATATTGAGCAACAGGCAGGAAGTAGACACTGAGATCAAAGAAGGGGTTGTCGTCAGCCTCGATGCCATAGTACTCCAAAGACGTTCCACGGTAGAACTTGGCACCCGTGTCCACCTGAAACTTGCCTGCAGCCATATTCACAACATGGGTGATACCCAGCTGAACCAGCCTGCTCTTGTCCCGGGCAGCATACCTGCAAGAGGGGCACAAGGAGAGTTAGGAGGGTAGTAAGGGGAGGTCTCACTGGGTCAGCTCTGGCTGGCCTAGAACTTGCTCCTCCCTGCGCTGTTCTCTAAGGGTGGACGCCGAACCAGTAACTTGCCCTGGTGAATGACTCCCCTCCTTGTTAAGCTTAAGAGTCCTTTTCATTCAAGGGAACCTCTCTGGAAGAACACTTTACTTACAAGCATCAAAAACTTAGAACTGGGGCTGGAGAGATGGCTTATTGGTTTAGGCGCTTATCTTCAAAGCCTAAGGACCTAGGTTCGATTCCCCAGGACCCACGTTAGCCAGATGCACAAGGGGGTGCATGCATCTGGAATTCATTTGCAGCGGCTAGAGGCCCTGGTGTGCCCATTCTCTCTCTCCCTCTTTCTCTGTCAAATAAATAAATAAAAATATTTAAAAAATAAATAAATAAAGATCTTTTTAAAGTTATTTATTTATTTATTTGAGAGTGACAGACACAGAGAGAAAGACAGATAGAGGGAGAGAGAGAGAGAATGGGCACACCAGGGCTTCCAGCCTCTGCAAACAAACTCCAGACACGTGCGCCCCCTGTGCATCTGGCTAACGTAGGACCTGGGGAACTGAGCCTTGAACCGGGGTCCTTAGGCTTCATAGGCAAGTGCTTAACCGCTAAGCCATCTCTCCAGCCCAATAAAGATCTTTTTATTTTTATTTATTTATTTTGTTTTTTTTTTCCAGGTAGGGTCTCACTCTAGCCCAGACTGACCTGGTATTCACTATGTAGTCTCAGGATGGCCTTGAACTCATGGCAATCCTCCTACCTCTGCCTCCTGAATGCTGGGATTAAAGGTGTGTACCACCATGCCCGGCTAAAAATCTTTTTAAAATTATTTACTTGAGAGAGAGAGAGAGAGAGAGAGAAAGACAGGTAGAGAGAAAGAGAGAATGGGTGCGCCAGGCCTCCAGCCACTGCAAATGAGCTCCAGACGCATGCATATCTGGTTTACGTGGGTCCTGAGGAAGCCAACCTGGGTCCTTAGGCTTCACAGGTAAGCGCCTTAACCACTAAGCTATCTCTCAAGCCCAAGGAAACTTTTATAAAAATAATTCAGAGTTCTACACTATCATACACACGCACTAGAGAAAGTCTTGTTTTTGCAAGGACACTTGTTCTTATACATTCCATTCCCATGATCACTGTTTACAATGCCCCAAAGGTAAGAACAATATGAATGTTCACATACAACAAAGTCAGTAAATTATGATAGTATGATAGCAATAAAAACAAACTGCAGCCATCCAAAATAATATGTGTGTCTCACAATTTTAAGCAAAATCATACAGGCCACAAAATACACTGATTCCACTCATATAATCTTTTTAATCTTTTTTTTGAGGTAGCATCTCACTCTAGCTCAAGCTGACCTGGAATTCACTATGTAGTCTTAGGGTGGCCTCAAACTCACAGCAATCCTCGTACCTCTGCCTCCCAAGTACTGGAATTAAAGGCGTGCACCACATGCTGGGCTGCCACTCATAAAATCTTACAAGACAGATCTATGTTGTTTAGATACATAGGTGGTAACACTTGAAAGCAAAAGAAATTTTGTTTTGTTGTTTTCAGAGTCGGGTCTCACTGTAGCACAGGCTGACCTGGAATTCACTATGTAGTCTCAGGGTGGCCTCAAACTCGTAGCAATCTTCCTACCTCTGCCTCCCGAGTGCTGAGATTAAAGGTGCGTACCACCATGCCCAGCTATGGAAATGATTTTGAAATGGATGTAGCTGGAGATAGTCATCATAAGCCAGACCAAGAAAGACAAATGTTGTTTTCTCTCATTTGTGGATTCCAGATTTTATATAGTTACAGAAAATGACATGCACCCAACGCATACATGAAAGAAGGAAGATCGACTGAGGGAAAGAAACAGACTGGGGCAATATGGGAGAGTGAATATAGTCAAAATACATGATGTTCTTGAAAATATCCATGTGAAACTCATCACTACATACAGTGACTGTACACCAACTTAAAAAATGATTTGGGGCTCAACAGATGGCTTAGTGGTTAAGGCGCATGCCTGTGAAGCCTATGGACCCAGGTTCGATTCTCCAGGTCCCACATATGCCAGATGCACAAGAGGGCACATGTGTCTGGAGTTCGTTTATAGTGGCTAGAGGCACTGGTGTGCCCATTCTCTTTATCTCTCTCCCTCTCTCTGTCTCTAATAAATAAATAAAAATAAATTTTTTAATAAATGATTCTGGACTGGAGAGATGGCTGTGCAATTAAGGTGCTTGCTTGAAAAGCCTAATGACGGGTTCATTTCCCTAGTACCCATGTAAAGCGGATGCACAAAGTGGTTCTGGAGTTCGTTTGCAGTGGTTAGAGGCCCTGGAGCACCCATATCCATTCATTCTCTCTCTCTCTCTCTTTTCTTCCTCTCTCCTTGCAAATAAATTATTTTTTTGTTTTGTTTTGCTTTTCAAGGTAGGGTTTCACTCTAAGCCTGGAATTCACTACGTATTCTCAGGGAGGCCTCAAATTCACCGCGATCTGCCTACCCCTGCCTCCTAAATGTTGGGATTAAAGGTGTGCGCCACCACACCCGGCTGAAATAAAATAACTTTAAACTTTTTGTGGTGGCACATGCCTCTAATCTCAGCACTTGGGAGGCTGGGGTAGGAGGATTACCCTGAGTTCAAGGCCAGCCTGGAATCCAGAATGAGTACAGATCAGCCTAGACTAGAGTGAGACCCCTGTCTCAAAAAAAAAGAAAGAAAAGAAAATCAAGTATTTTGAAGCATGGCTCTCTGCTGGGAAGAGGAGCGTCTGTGCTGCTGGAACACAAGTAACGTCCTGTTTCACGGGCTGGGCGGTGGAACTGTTTATGTGTGTTCTCTATCTTTTTCCTTAAAAAAAAAAAAATTAAAAAGTTTTAAAGTATTTTATTTTTATTTATTTATTTGAGAGGAGAGAGAGAATGGGCACACCAGGGCCTCCAGCCACTGCAGACGAACTCCAGACACATGCGCCACCTTGTACATAAGGTTTATGTGGGTTCTGGGGAATTGAACCTGGGTCCTTCAGCTTTGCAGGCAAGTGCCTTAACCACTAAGCCATTTCTCTAGCCCCCTTTTTCCTATTTTAAAATTTTAATTAAGCCGAGTGTGGTGGCACATGCCTTTAATCCTAGCCCTTGGGAGGCAGAGGCAGGATGATCACTGATTGTTCGAGGCCACCGGAGACTACAGAGTGAATTCCAGGTTAGACTGAGCTAGAGTGAGACCCTACCTCAAAAAGCAAAAAACAATAATAATAATAAAATAAAAAATTTAAAAAGGCATGATGAAACTCACCTTTAATCCCAGCACTTAAAAAAAAAGTGAAAGAAAGAGGTAGACACAGAGAGAGTGAGAATGGGCACACCAGGGCTTCCTGCTACTGCAAACTCCAGATACATGTGCCACTTAGTGCATCTGGCTTTACGGTGAGTACTGGGGAATCAAACTTGTGTCCTTAGCTTTGCAGGCAAGTGCCTTAACCACTGAGCAATCTCCAGCCCTGTGCCTTTTTCTTACATGTGTTCTGTTTCCATAGTTTAAAGAAAAACAGAGAAGGAGATGGTGGGAAGCAGTGGGTGCCACCTCTCTGACCCTAGAGGACTCTGGGAGAGGCTTGTCCCATGTTACCCTCATACCTTCCTGCCACCACCCCCCAGTCCTGACACGGGCCTTACTTACGCATCTCCCAAAAAGAGGTTGGGCCACACCTCATTGATGTGGGTGAGCGTGGCAGCCCGCCGGACCCACAGCAAGCGCTGCAAGGAGGCCAGCGTGGGCGGCTGGTAGGGGGACACCTGGACTGCCTCGTGAATCTTCGGCCTCCGGAGCTCCTGCTTCTGCAGGGAGTCCATCCTGGAAGAGAGTGGGCGCCGCAGCAGCTGAAAGCAGGCTCCCCAAGAGAGTCCAGCAGACAGGGAGGCCTGTGGTGTAGAGTCCAGGTACCGCTGGGGTGCCGTGGAATGGGCCTCGGCTGTGTTAGGTGAGGTCATTAACCCACTGAGCTGGGCGGACTGGAACCTAGAACCTCTCTCCCCCTCCCCCACGCCCCCAGAACAAGGAGAACTAGAACTCCCTTGTTGCTGCCGTGGCTCTGGGCAGGCCTCCCCTACTCTTTCCCAAGGCCACTGATCTTAGCAACCTTGGCCTTGGGACCTTGGCGTCCTGTTAGCAGGGCTGACCATTGCAGATCCCTCCCTTGAAGTGGCTGATCATTTGGTATGGAGGTCTCAGCTGGCTGAGGCTCTAAGAGGGTACCCAGGAGGGTGCCCCTAACTGTACCCAGCCGTTTAGTCCTCAGGCCTCCCCCACCCACCCGCTCCCACTTTCAAAAGTGCTTGAGATCAGAGACTGCCCCACATCAGAGAGCAGGTTGTGAGCCTGTTGCCTTTTTCTCCACGCTGAACAAGCCAGTGAATGCCACTGTAGATGGAGACTGCATGCTGTGTGGGGACCCTGAAGCTGAATGTGTTTCTCTAAGTGACACCTGGAGACGAATGGACACTGAGTAGCAAGGCTGGGGCTGACATCCAGTTCTCAGCCCTCAGCTCCATCCCAAAGCCTTGTAGCTGCCAGGGAGTGATCACCAACTCATCTTCTCCCTCGCGGAGAGCCTGGTGGGCTGAGCTATACATCCGCCTACAGGCTTTTTCTCCTTACCCCCAGGACTCAGGCCAGGGCAGCTGGGCAGGCCTCACCCGGATGGAGTGGGTTGTGTCTGGAGTCAGCTGGCTCAGGCCATCTGGGACCCTGCAGAACTGAGGTGTCGTAGGCACCAGAACCCGGGCCTGGTGTCGGGATGAGAGAGCAGGCCTATTTTGGCCCACCTTGCCTGATTCCTTCAAGCAGTAACTCGAGAAGGTGCAAACTGGGAAGAACATCTTCTCTCTCTGGCTGGCAGTACCAAGACCAGAAAGAGAAATGGGCACCCAGGAGGCCACTGGCTTGGCCAAGCTCACCCAGCGGGTGGATGGCGGGCAAGGTGGAAGTGAAGTCCGGGCTTTCTCCTTCATTTCCCACTGTGACCTCTCAAGGCAGGCTGAGTGGCCTGCCACCTACCTAGGACATGGTCTGGGGCTGGGACTGGGGGACGGGATACAGAGCCAAGGTTCTGTGTGTGAGCGGAACCAGGCTGGGGCAGGTTCCGCCTGGAACACAAATGTTGTGAAGCGCCTAGGATTCCAAGTCCTGCCTTCGGAGCCCATGGGGGTTGGGGCTGAAGTGGCGATCCTAACTTTCTCTTTGGCGCCTCTAGGACTGTTCCTTAATCCTCTTGAAGATGGGGGTGGGATGTCCCCCAAAGTAGTAGCCAGAGAACTGACTCTTCTTGGGTCCTGGCTGAGATTCTGTGGCTTGAGCAAGTCTTGGCTCTCATTTGGGCCACAGTTCTTTCTCAGGTTAAGACTGCTGCAGGTGACGGAGTTATGGCTTGTGGCTTTCATCTCATCACTCAGGAGACTGAGGTAGGAAGGCAGGAGAATCACTGTGAGTTCGAGGTCAGCCTGGGCTAGAGGGAGAACTGCCTCAAAATAATAATAATAATAATAATAATAATAATAATAATAATAATAATAGGGCTGGAGAGATGGCTTAGTGGTTAAGGTATTTGCCTGCAAAGCCAAAGGACCCAGGCTCGAGTCCCCAGGACCCACATATGCCAGATGCATAAAGAGGCACATGCGTCTGGAGTTTGTTTGCAGTGGCTGGAGGCTCTGGCATGCCCATTCTCTCTCTCTTTTTTTTTTCTCTCTCTCTCTGTCTGCCTCTTTTCCTCTCTCAAATAAGTAAATAAATAAAATAATAATAATAATAATGGCCGGGCATGGTGGTTCACGCCTTTAATCCCAGTACTCAGGAGGCAGAGGTAGGAGGACCGCTGTGAGTTCGAGGCCACCCTGAGACAACATAGTGAATTCCAGGTCAGTCTGAGCTAGAGTGAGACCCTACCTTGAAAAAAACAAACAATAATAATAATAACGGGGCTGCTTTACTTCTTGAAAGTCTTTGCGTTTCCATTGTTTGTTTATGAAGTAACAACAGGGCAGGCGGCAGGGCGGTATATCAGAATGGTGGAAGTCCCCAACTTCAGACAGTTCAGTGACCAATGTGGCCCCGCTCTAACTCCAGGTCTGGGAAAGCAGCCGGCACCTCTTAGCACTGCTGAGCTTGGCATGGGGTGAGGCTGCCCTCAGGTGGCCAGTGGCGGCTACACAGCCTAGCTATGCAGAGGAGGAGGCAGTAGAACTGTGGGGAGCAAGATCAGGCTGCTCCTGGGGCTCCGGCAGGGTGAGGGATTGTGGGGGCTTGTTAGGGCACAGCTCAGGCCTCAGCTCCCTGGGAGATCCAACCCAGAGCTGCAGAGCAGAGGTTCTTCTTGGTCTAAGGCTCCCACCTAGGGCATTGTTCCTGGTGCTCAGATGTCTGTTTAGGCCAACTAGGAATTCAGCTCACCTGTCAGAGACAGGCCCAGCCATCCACCCAGGGACCCAAGGAAGGGGAATCTGCGGCCTCAGCTCCTCTGGTTTCTGCCACTCCCAGTCCTGGTTCATGGAGAGCCCTGCCTCGCGCTTGCTTCCATATCTTCTTGGCCACAAAAGGGGCCCAATCCTGTAGGGCCGGGCCCAGCATGTTCCCTTTACACTCGTGCAAGCTCTACCTGGCCTCGGTGCCCTCCGCTGTTCAGGTGCACACGCGTGTTCTCATCTGTGTCTCTCCTCTCTGTCTGTCTGTCTTCCACCCACTCCCAGAACCATAGCGTCCTAGCACATCGCCCCATCTGCCCGAGGCCCCCGGCCAGGCCCAGCCTTCCTAGGGCAGGATAGCTGTTTGCCACCCAACTCCTTAGCTGTAGCTTCAGGAACTCTCTCTCCTGGTCTCCCTCGCTACCCCATTCTGTTTCCTTCTCTTCCCCAGGAGGCACAGGGTGGATCTCAGAGCTTTACTTCTTGAAACTCCACCTGGGACTTTTTGGGGAGCACCTGGTAGCTACCAGGGGTGGGTGGCAATGGGATCTCCCCCGTGTGCGGCCCTGGAGGAGGACATACCCAACAGGAATTCTCTGGATTGCAGCTTGCATCTGGGTAGGCCTCTCTGAGCTGGGAGAATCCCACAGAATCGTGACTGGGAAATGCCTGCTATCGAGTCTGTCACGGAAGAGGCCCAATAAACAGGGCAACTTGCTATTGTTATTTATTATTACTATAATTACTCATCTTCAGCCATATCCCAGCCAGAGGATAGCTTTTCATGGGGTGACAGGGTTTTGTATATATTTTATTTTTATTCGAGCGAGACAGAGAGAATGGATGCACCAGGGTCTCCAGCCACCGCAAACTCCAGGCGCATGCACCACGTTGTGCATCTGGCTTACATGAGTACTGGGGAATCAAGGAGGCTTGGCAGGCAAGTGCCTTGACCTCTAAGCCTTTCCTGCAGCCATTGTCTGTTTAATTTTTTCTTTTTCTTTTGTAGTAATAAGCAACTTTATTATATGGACAAATGTGTTTATTCCATTCCACTCATATTATCCTCATATAGCCCCTCTTTCCTGTCCCCATGCCACTGAAGGCCCTTCTTGGTGGGGTTACTGTCATTTACCTTGGGGCTGTGAATGCATTAGTCAGCCTCTGGGGGAGGGGGCCATGCCTCAGGATACTCCTTCCTACCTTTCGGCTCTTAGAGTCTTTCCACCCCTCTTCCACAACGTTCCCTGAGCCTTGGCAGGTATATAGTAAGTCTCCTTTGGTGTTGACCTTCTTATTTCTTTTCTTTTATTTTTTTCAAGATACAGTCCCACTCTAGCTCAGACTGACCTGGAACTCACTCTGTAGGCCCAGGCTGGCCTTGAGCGCACAGTGACCCTGCCACCTCTGCCTCCTGAGTGCTGGGATTAAAGGTGTGTGCCACCATGCCAGTGACATGTTTATTTCTTGATGTTTGTTTATCCAGCAGTAATTACTATATCCACTACTTATTAAGGAAGGATGTGCTATGTACCAGACAGAGCTCAGTACTAACCTACTTTTTTTTTTCCTTTTTTTGGTGTTTCCAGGTAGGGTCTCACTCTAGCCCAGGCTGACCTGGAATTTACTCTGTATCCTCAGGGTGGCCTCGAACTCATGGTGATCCTCCTACCTCTGCTGGGATTAAAGGCGTGTGCCACCACGCCCGCCCCTAACTTACATTTTCATATGGAATCGTCACAGTACTCTTGGGAAGCAGTATTACCAACCTCATTTTACATATCAGGAAACAGGCGCAGCGAGATTAAGCAGGATGCCTAAACTCGCACAGTTGGGAAGGCAGAATTCAAGTCCAGGATTTCCTGTCTCTCCCTGTTCCTCTATTGCTGATGCTTTTTCCCTCCTCAACCTAACCCTCACACTTGCCCCCCACACATGGGCAAAGGTGCCCTAGTCCCCATTGTCCAGCATGCACAGGGGCCTCTGAATTAGGGCCACTTACCTACCTGTGGGAGTATCTGGCCCAGGCTCTGGTCTTCTCTGACAGGCAGTTTGTGCTGCCGGCTTCCAACCGCCTGTCTCCACACAGCTGATGCCGTTTCTATTTTTTGATTTGAGTTTAATTATAAAGCTTGTTGTCTGCTCCCTTCCAGCTTCCCCTTTGCCACTCCCAACTTGCCCACTAGTCTCATGGCATGGTCAGCACCAAGCCAGGCATCTCATTAGGCCCGGGCCTCAGCCAATCAAGACGGCTCAGAGATGTCTGTCATAGTATGTGTTAGGCATGCAAGTAGGTAGTTGGGCAGGGAGAAGATGGCCCACTCCTACCTGCGGGGACCGAAGACAGTGGCGGAGAGGTGGCGCAGGACACAGGAGAAAGGAGGTAGACGTGTGGGCTCGAAGGTGAGCCCCACACTGGCTTCTTTTCATCTTCTGCGCATCTGCCTGGGCCAGAGTCTCCAGCAGCATCAACAACAGGGTGAGGGTGAGGGAGGCGAAGTGGCAGAGCCCTGTGTTGGATTGTAAGGACTGGCTCTGGGGGAGAGATGACACGTCATGTTACAGCAAGGTACGCCAAGGCCCGGGCCAGCTGGGACTTGATAGGAGAGGAGTAAGAGCTGTTCACTAAACATGCTTAGTGCCCCGTGCAAGGTCAAGTGCATGCGGGTGCACGGACAGATGAGGGTAAGTTTGACATGCACGGCTGGTGGAGAGAGATACCCTTTCTCCACTGCCTCCTCACTTTTAGGGTCCTCGGCCTGGGTACAGCTGTACAGGCGGTATTCTACCAAGCTCCAGGGGGGTTCTCAAGGACACAGATAATTGTGTGGATGTCACCTTTATTAACTATGCAGTGACCCAGCAGCCCTGCTCCACCAACTTCCCCAAAGCCAAGGTGCTTGGCAAGCAAGATGCTGAGGTCACAGGTCATGATATGTAAGGCCCCAGAGATCTAAATCTTGGCCAGGTTTCTGAGCTCTGCCTGGGGGACAAAGAGCAGACTGGGAACTTACCATTCCCTTGGGGAACGTGTCTCCTCTTGGTAGCTTATACAACAGGGCTTGATGTAGACGTGTAAGACAGCCCAGCCTGGCTGTGCTGCTCCCTGGGGATTTGGTGACTCCCCAGAGGCGCTGAGCAGAGGCAGGGCAGCGTGCAGAAGCAGGTAGGAAGGCCCCCTTCCTCTCCTCCACATAACACTTCTCGCCCTCTTCCTCCCTCTTCTCTGTGGGGCCTAAAGGATCTGGGTGGGCTCAGAGTGACAGGGCACGGGTCCCACAGGGGCACTCCCCACCCACCGACCCTGGTGAGATGTTGGGTAGGCGTGGTGGGGGGGGTAAGCCTGGCAGTTTGAGGCTGGGTATGGGCCAGGCTGCCTCCCACCCTCACTCCAGCCACATACAGCCCTTCCAGCCCACTCCATCCCATGCATCCTGTCCAGGCCCTCACCTGGTTTCTCACTGTCAACTATACCCAACTTTGCCCCCATGCCCCCGCCTCACCTGGCCCCTCAGATCTGGCTCGTGCCCCTCAGTTGCTGGTCCAGCTGGCGGAGCTGATGGAGGAAGCCTCGGTTGGGGAAGATCCAGCGACGCTCCCTCACGGTGATCACGGCCTGGCGCAGGGACAGCCGGTGGTGCAGCATGAGGTAGGCCAGGACCAGTGTGGCCGAGCGGCTCACGCCCACCACACAGTGCACCAGGACCTTGGCTGAGGGAGACACCTTGGTGAGTCACTCCCCTCCCACCAGCCGGCCCACTACAGGAAGACGTGGGGACCCCAGTTCCATTTCCTGCTCCTGCCTTGGGCATACCCTCAAGCAAGTCCCTCAGTCTGTACGGGCTTTTGTGTGCGTGTGTATGTATATGTGGTGTGTGTGTGCTTGTTCATGTGTTTGTGGGGAGTGATGTGTGCGTGCGTGTGCATGTATGGAGCCCAGAGATGAACACTGGGGGGGGGGTGTCTTCCTCCATTGTTGTCGACCTTATGCTTTGAGACAGTCTCCTGTAGAACCCAGAGCTCAGCAGTTGAGCTCTTTAGCTAGATAGTGAGCCCCAGAGATTTGTGGGCGTCGTCTCTGCCTCCCCAGTCCTGGGATTCCAGCATGCCTAGTGGGTGTTAGGGGTTTGGACTCAGATCTTCAAGTCTCTATGGAAAGCCTTCAGCCACTGAGCTATGTCTCTTCAGCCAGTTTACTGATTTTTCAAGCAGAAGAAAAACATCTGTTTTGTCAAGCCTTGGGATCCAATCCAGATCCTTAACATGACTTTAAAAAGTGTCTGAGCCAAGCATGGTGGCATATACCTTTAATCCCAGCACTGAGGAGGCAGAGATAGGAGGATCACCGTAAGTTCAAGGCCACCCTGAGACTATATAGTCAACTCCTGGTCAGGCTGGGCTGCAGTGAGACCCTACCAAAGGGGGGAAAAAAAAATGAAAGCGTCTGAGAGCCTGAGAGCTGGCCTTTCCTGACCTCGACTCATTATCCACTTCAACCGTTGGCTGTAGGATCACAGGTTAATTTTCAGTTCTTTGAAGCTGTCATGGCCCCTGACGTTCAGCCTCAGCCCGTGCTATTCCCACTTCCTGGACAGTGTTTCTCTGATCTTGGTCTGACTAACTTCCACTACTCATCCACTAAGTTTCAGCTGAGGCACAGCTTCCTCCATCGGCTTTCCTGACCACTCAAGGTGTTGCCTGACTCACAGAGCAGCTCTGTATGTGGCCCAGTGGAAACTGCTGTAAGGGGAAACCCTAGCCTGCTTCTGCTCCTCTGGTGTGGGTGTTTCTGTAGTGCCTCATATTTGCCCTGTCATATCAGTAGCACTCAGGATAACACCAGTTTGATTAGCAAGTTCCATTAGGAGGAACTCTGCCTTGTTTAAATCTGGCTTCCTAGAATTTACTTCAGTGCTTGACAGATAATGAATAGCCAATGGATGAATAAATGAAGATAAAAGGGAATGTCAAAGTGCTTCAGTGTTGTGATGAGATATGAGCCATGCCTATTACAAAAACGAGGAAACTCAAAAGCCCAGAGATACAGGCTGGCCCAGGATCACAAAGCCAAGGGGCACAGCCACCTCCCAGGATGAACACAATGCAAGGCCCTAGCTTTTTCAGAGCCTTTGGGGGGACCCTTGGTATCTTATTATTTTCATTTGAAAGTACTTTGGGGCAGATATCCAACTATCAAAAAGTGATTTTCCAGGACTCACTGTTGCAGAGCAAGAATTGTTTCTATAGGGCTGGAGAGAGATAGCTTAGCAGTTAAGGTGCTTGACTGAGAACCCAAAGGACATAGGTTCTAATCCCCAGGACCCACGTAAGCCAGATGCACAAGGCGGTGCATGCGTCTGGAGTTCATTTGCAGTGGCTGAAGGCCCTGGTGCACCCATTCTCTCTCTCAAATAAATACAATAAAATAAGTTTAAAAAAATGGCCGGGTGTGGTGGCGCATGCCTTTAATCCCAGCACTTGGGAGGCAGACGTAGGAAGATTGCCTTGAGTTTGAGGTCAGCCTGGGCTAGAATGAGAATGAGACTGTACCCCACAAGTAAGCAGGGTGAGAGATGGGCTCCAGCCCTACCCCCAGGTGTGTTGAGGGCACGATGAATGAAGTCAGCTGCAGAAGAGAAGTAAGTGCTGATGGTGAAGTCAGGGAGGTCGTGGGCTGGCACCCCCAGATAGCTCACACTGCTGCCGTAGAAGTCAGGACCACCCTGACAGTAGAGTCCCCCGTGGGCGGCATTCAGCACATGCGTGATGCCCAGCTTCCACAGCTCGAAGCGGTTGTTTGCTGTGGTCCTGGGAAGGGCAGAAAGTGGGCTGGATTTTGGCTGAGCCATGGGTGCAGGAAGGAGACTTTGCCCAACCCCTGCTTTGGGGGGATGAAACCATAAAGGTGAAAGAGAGCTAAACTCAGCCGTCTCCTGTTAGGGTCTGTAGCCCCAGTCTCAGCTCCAGCTCCAGAGTTTTCTGATGGGAGAGTTGAAGGCACAGGGTATCTTTAGACCCCTGTTGCTTCCCTGGACAGACTGTCCCCAGGCAGGGCGGGAAGGAAGGGATTGCTTCAGCCTTCAGAACTGGCTGCCCCTCCCTTTCTGACCCATGCTCACCTACTCACGTTCCGCATGCAGCCTGTCTTGCACACCACCTCATACCAGTGTCTAATCTGCAAATACCTGGAGGTGACACCTTCCCTGATTCACCCCTGGTCAGGCTTCTCCACCCACTTTAAGTCCAGATAAAGGATACTGGGACCAGAAGGAGGGATCTCTGTCTATCCCATCTTACACCCCAAATGCGATTTGCCAACTACTGCTAGATTGGCTAGCCATCCTGGGTATGTCCGAAGACTCCAGGGACCCTCTGGGAAGATCTGATCTTTCAGACAGGAAAATCAAATAAATCCCTGGGCTGGAGAGATGGTTTAAACAGAGAAGGCACTTGTCAGCAAAACCAAAGAGCCCAGGTTTGATTTCCCAGTGCCCCTGTAAAGCCAGATGCACAAGGTGGGGCATGCATCTGGAGTTGGTTTGCAGTGGCTGGGGGCCCTGGCACATCCATTCTCTGTGTCTTTCTCTCAAATAAATAAAATACTAAAAAAAAAAAAAAAAAGAGTTGCTCCCTCTGGTGATCTAAACTGGTCACTGCATTATTCCTGGCACCTGGGAGAAGTCCCTGGCCTGGGGTGCTCAGGACAAAACTGTTTCTCCTTGTCCCTGCTCCCACAACCCTCTGGCAGCAGCTACTCACGCATCTCCTATGAAGAGGTTGGGCCAAACTTCATCTACATGGCTGCAAGAGACCCTTCCCGCCCTCAGGAGTTCTTCCAGCTGCAGGACGCTGGGACAAGGTGCGCCTTCCGTATCTACCCCCAACTCTGGGATGGAGGCCTCAGCCATGGGCCAGCTTGCCCATCCCTTCGCCTCTGTGGTCAGGTCACTCGTTGATCTCCAGTGTCATTTCTCCTTCCGGGAGATTGGCAGGGACAGGTGGGACAGAAGTAAGTGACTCAGCAAGTCCCCCGGGGCCTCCAGAGAGGACGTGACCTGCTTTTCCCAAGGCAGTCCCCATCCCTAAAGTCCCTCAAAATGGAATTGGACCCCTTTAAGTCACTTCCTCTCTCAACCTCAGGTTTTTCATCTGCACAGATGTACCTGCTTCAAAGGGGAAAGTGGGGGGAGGGAGGGAATTACCATGGGATATTGTTTACAATCATGGAAGTTGTCAATAAAAAAATTAATTAATTAAGAAAAAAGATATACCTGCTTCGAACTGGGGAGATGGCTCAGTGTTTAAAGCACTTTCCTGCAAAGTCAAAGGGCCAAGGTTTGATTCGCCAGGACCCAAGTAAAGTCAGATGCACAAGGTGGCACATGTGTTTGGAGATATTATGCAGCAGCCAGAGGCCCTGGCGTGTCCATTCTCTCTCTGTCTCTATCTGTGCCTCCTCTCTCTTTCAAATAAATAAAAATAAAAAAGATACACATGCTTCAGATAATTGTTGCAAGGGTCAAACAAAACAGGATCGCTGTGTCTAACAGCAGATTGTTGGAAACAGTTGAATTAGCAGAATTAGAACCCTTGCATAGGCCGTTTGGTTCTGAGAACTAGGTTAGAGGGTGGAGAACTGGCTGGCCTAATGTCTATTGGATGAAGTCTCTGGATCTTGGATGATCTCTGGATGAAACACAGGGGCAATTTTCAGAGACATGGAAGAAAGTATCTAAAGTGTGTCTCCACGAAGTCCATGGAGGAAGACATGAACCATTGGTCCCATAGTGAAGATAGCTGATTTCTCAAAAGAAAGCTGAAGGGCCTATGTTAAAGAGAGACGAGTGTTGCCCTAGGTTTTGAGGGCCAAAAGGCTTGGCATAGAAAATATTTTGGTAGAAGGAGGCCTCTGCCTATCAGGGCTTTTAGCCTGACTGAAAACTGAAGAGAAATCACTCCTGTCCTTCTACCAGAGCTGGTTTTCAGCGAAGGAGATGTCTTGCCCTCTCATGCAACTGCATATTGAGGCTTGGAAGGGTATGTGCACCATGCGAGGAGGTTCTTTGCTACCCCTAGTCTTGGAGTCTTAGCTTCAAGAGAAACACCACACTAAGGGTAACCATGAACTGAACGTGGTGGCACACACCTTTAATCCCGGCGCCCGGGAGGCAGAGATAGGAGGATCGCCCTGAGTTTGAGGGCAGCCTGAGACTACAGCCCATATCAGCCTGGGCTAGAGTGAGACCCTTCCTTGAAAAAAAAAAAAAAAGGGTAACCATGAAAGCAGTTTTTCCTGCCCACCTTGGAACCTGCTCCCATCCCATTCAGTCACCCAGTCTGGTCCTGCACCACTCAGGAAAGCAAGCCAAGGAGGAGTTAGATGGCACATTGCAGCTGGCTTCGAACTTGGTTTCTGCCAATGCTTGGCGTTGGGTTGGGAAGCCCATTTGTTAGGGTAGGGTACAACAGTAGCATGAAAACACAGGTTCTGATGATAGTTTGGGGTTGGAATGCTAGCTTGAGCCTATGTTCCTTGGCTTTATCTGTGTTGTAGAAAGAAGAATGGAGGGCTGGAGAGATGGCTCAGCTGTTAAAGACGCTTTCATGCAAAACTTAATGGCCTGGGTTCAATTCCGCAGAACCCACATAATGCCAGATGCACAAAGCGGTGCTTGCATCTGGAGTTCATGAGCAGTGGCAGAAGGCCCTTGAAGCACCCATACTTAGCCTTTGCCTTTCTTAAATAAAACATTTAGAGAGGGCTGGAGAGATGGCTTAGCGGTTAAGGCGCTTGCCTGGGAAGCCCAAGGACACAGGTTCGATTCCCCAGTACCCATGTAAGCCAGATGCACAAGGGAGCACATGTGTCTGGAGTTTGTGTGCAGTGGCTGGAGGCCCTGGCATGCCCATTCTCATTCTGTCTGTCTGTCTCTCTTCTATCTCTCTCTGCTTGCAAGTGAATAAATAAATACATTTTTAGAGAGCCGGGCGTGGAGGTGCATGCCTTTAATCCCAGCACAGGCAGAGGTAGGAGGATATCCATGAGTTTCTGGCCATCGTGAGACTACATAGAGAACATTCCAGGTCAGCCTGGGCTTGAGCGACACGCTACCTCGAAAAAACAAAACATACATATAAATTATATATACATACATACACATGTGCATAAAGGCATTTGAGATTGACAGAATAAAGTAGGCACTAAGTAATATCGATACTTGGGGCTGACCTGGAATTCACTGTGTAGTCTCAGGGTTAGGGTTAGCCTCAAACTCTCAGCCATCCTCCCAAGTAATGGGATATTAAAGGCAAGAGGTGGAATTAAAGGCCTGTGCCACACCCCTTTTCTTTGGGAGAAGGAGGCGGGGCAAAGGGGGAGAGAAGGGTTGCGGCAGACCTTGTGCATCTGGCATTATGTGGGTACTGGGGAATTGAACCCAGGCCATTAAGTTTTGCATGGAAGCGTCTTTAACAGCTGAGCCATCTTTCCTACCCAGGACCTCCTTTCCTCCTCCACCCTGGGACCTGGGGCCTGACGCATGCGCTCTCGGGCTCCTCCCCCCTCCCCCCCCCCCCGCCTCTGGTTTCCCTCCCGGAGCTCGCGTCCCTTCCGGCATTGGCCCCGCCCCCTCGAGGCGGCGCCCCGCCCCCCGAGGCAGTTCCGGCTCGGCTCGGCTGGGCTCGGCTGGCAGCGGCGCGGCGCCGACGGGGGGCCGGGGCGATGCCGGCTCGTAGCCGTCCGCGCTGCAGCCTGCGCTCGGGCTCCCCGGCCCGGGCTCCGCCCCCGCCGCTCGGTTCGGCCGGGGCGCCGAGGACCCGGGACACCGACGACTCCTCGGACGGCGGCGAGTCGGAGGTGGGTCCGGGGTGTCCGACCCCCACCGCGGAGGTGAGCGGGGCGCCGGAGGCCGAGGAGAAGGGGAGGGGTTTTTTTTTGTTTGTTTGCTAGATTTGTTTAGGGGTGCGCCTGCAAAGCCGAGGGTGCGTGTGGGTGGGGGGGTGTCGGGGTGGAGCCGGAGGCTTCGCGAGCCCGGAGGGAGACGGTTGAGGGAAGCCGGCCGGGCCCGTCGGCTCCGCAGTGGACCCCGAGGCCTTGGACGTGGTGGAGCCGACGGCCTCGGGCGGCGCTGACCACGCCTGAGGCCGAGAGGGGTCCGTGGTCCCCTGGCGCCGGAGGGAGGCTGGGAGGGGCCGTGGTCTGCAGAGAGGTGAGGGTCTTGGAAAGACATGCCCTGGGCTGTGGCCGTGGGCATGAGGGACGAGGGATGGGGGAGAGCCGGCCCCGGGCCGCTGTGAGCCCCCCCCCCCCCCGGGCGAGGGCGGAGGTCCCCCGGTGGGAACTGACCACCACCCTGACCAAGGCCGGGGGAAGGATGGTTATCGGCTGCAAGAGGGAGGGGCTGCTGGATAGGGGAGGGTCACCTGGCCTTGGGAAAGGTTAGGGGCAGTCATCTTAGAGAAATCTGGTCAAGAAAGAAAAGGAGCCCTTGGGGATCTAATTTGGGGCTTCTGGCGTGTTTACCGGACGGCGTCAAAGATCACCAGGGCAGTGCACTTTGAAGGAAGTGTGGAAGGTAGATGGGGCTTTCTCGTTTGAACAGTGGGGTCCTTTTCAGAATCTGGAGTGTGAGGGTCGGTGTGCATCACGGATTTCTCTGAAAGCCTGGGTTGGGGGGGGAAGTGAGTGGAGAGGAAGTGATGTTAGCAAAAGGTAGTGAAAGGAGTGATTCTGAAAATAAAACGATGTCACTCGGATTTCTTCTACGACTAATGGTTTAGTCTTTTTCTTTGTTTTTTGTTTGTCTGGAGGCTGAGGCTCTCTCTGTCTGTCCCCCTGTCCTCCCCCCCCCCAAAAGGGTACTAACTCTGTAGCCTAGGCTGGCTTTGAACTCACTTTAATCCACCTATCTCAGCCTCCTGAAATGTACTACTTTCTTTCAATATCAGACGAACTTAAATCCTAAAAAAAAAACGGCCTAATATATTACCTTTAAATTTTAAAAATTAAACTTGAAAGGGGAATTTGGACACTTGTATTTTACAGATGCTCATTGTGAATTGGTGACACTTCGACAGCTTGTTGACACACCTTGGCCACAAGGAAGAAACATAGTTAATGTTAGTTTCTAGGTTAAGAGGGCACATAAATCAAGAAAACAACCCAGTCCAGGAACTTCACAAATCATCCTTCCATTCCGGGATTGGTGTCATCTCTTTAATTTTTTTTTAGGGGGGGTGGGGTACTTTTGACTGATTTGTGGGCCCAATATTCTAGTGGTATTTTGCAGTTATTTTTGTTGTTTTTTCGAGGTAGGATCTCCCTCTAGCCCATGCTGACCCATAAGTCATTATGTAGTCTGAGGGTGGCCTCGAACTCAAGATGATCATTTTACCCTCTGCCTTTTGAGTGCAGGGATTAAAGGCATGTGCCACCCCCCTCCACCCCCACCCCATGCTATTTTGCAGATTTTTTGGTTTTGTTTTTTGAAGTAGGGTCCCACTCTAGCCCAGGCTGACTTGGAATTCACTATGTAGTCTAGGATGGTCTTGAACTCACCAGTGATCTTCCTATTTTTGCCTCCCCAGTGCTGGGATTAAAGGAATGTGCCACCATGCCAGGCTGTTTTGCAGATTTTTGTATGGATAACATTTGTAGTAATGTTACAGAAAAATAAGGGTAGGAGGGGATGCTTGTAGGTGGCAGCTAACAACTGGGACCAGTGAGTCCACAGATTCTTTTCATAGAAGACGTAATACCCAAGCCATAATTGTGCCAGGAAAATATTGACTCCAGCAATTGTATTCACTTAATTAGAAATAAGATAAATTGTAACATGACTCTCTGAAAATCTTTTACTCTGAGGCATGTTGCCAGTAAATGCAAAAACTTCTCAGATTTTTAGATTTTTTTTTGGTTGTTTGTTTGTTTTCCAAGGTAGGGTCTCACTCTAGCCCAGGCTGACCTTTAATTCACTGTGTAGTCTCAGGGTGGCCTTGAACTCATGGATCCTCCTACCTCTGCCAGGTGCTGGGATTAAAAGGGTGTGTTAGGATGCCCAGCAACTTTGGAGGTTTTTTATCTGATAAGTTTTGCAAAGCTGTTGACCATTTCAAAACTAACTTTAAGCAAGTATTTTGTCTCTTTTTAAAAATATTTTTATTTGAGAGAGACAGAGAAAGGAAAGAAGGAAGGAAGGGTGCACTAAGGGCTTTCAGCCACTGCAAATGAACTCCAGATGCATGTGCCACCTTGTGCATCTGGCTTATATGGGTCCTTATGGGTCCTTTGGCTTTGTGGGCGCATGCCTTAACCACTAAGCCATCTCTCCAGCCCTAAGCAAGTATTTTCTACGCTTAGCAAGGATCTACTCTTTAATCATCATGAGAAGGTCATTTACTGATTACAAGCTTCTAAATCAGTTAATGTGAGTAGACCATATCTTCAAATGTTCAGTGGAAGTTATTTCTTCAAAGGAGAGGTGAATTGCTAGTTTTGCTTCTTTGAGGTAGTCAGAAGATTGACTTTCCTTAATAAAAGTGACCTTTAGTTGAAGCCTACGTAGAGTGTTGCTGCCTGTTTGTTTCTGCTTCCTTCCCAGACAGATCCTCTACAGAACTTGTCTTTATGTTTAGTTCTTTGTTTTGCTTTTCCTTTGTGGAACAGGGGCTCATTCTGTAGCCCAGGCTAGTCCTTAATTCACGATTCTCATGTGTCAACCTCCTGAGTGCCAGGATTACAGGCATGCTCCACCGCACCCAGCCAAACTTAGTTCTAAATATGTCTTGGAGTATAAAAATTTGGAATATAAGAACTCTGTTAAGGTTACATTTTGATGTTATTACAAAATTAAAGAGCATCTGTTCCAGGCAGGCACGCCATTGGTAATCAGCATGCCTACTGTCTATTGCATTTCCATTTCCCTTGTCAGCTGTAGTCATAAAGAAGTCAGCTGCAGAGTAAAGTGGATCTGCACGGCAGAAAGCGCCATCGTGAGTGCGGTGGTAGACTTCCCAGGGCACTTAGCACGCACCTCATTCTGTGAAGAGGCTTCACACTGCACAATTGCCTGTAACTGTTTGTTGTTGTTCTGTTTTGGTTTCTTGGTTTTTCGAGGTAGGGTCTCGCTCTAGCTCAGGCTGACCTGGAATTCACTGTGTAGTCTCAGACTGGCCTTGAACTCTCTGTGATCCTCTTCTGCCTCTGGGGTGCTGTTACTAAAGATGTGTGCTGCCATGACTGGCTCGCAGCACCATTTTCGTAGTTAAGAATGTGGAGTCTTGAGCCCCTTTCTTATTTTCCATTATGTAGATTGGATTTGGGATATAGCATATTTTAAAATAAAGATTTTAAGCTGGGTGTGGTGGTTTGACCTAGCAATCAGAACATCCATAAACTTAGGAGTTCTGATTGCTAGGTCCCCAGCTGATGGCAATTTGGGAATTAAAGCATCCTGGAGGCGGGGTATTGTCGGGGGCAGGTTTATGGGTGTTGTAGCCAGCTTCCCCTTGCCAGTGTTTGGCACACTCTCTCTCCTTTTGCTGTTGTCCACCTGATGTTGGCCGAGAGGTGATATCACCCTCTGCTTATGCCATCGTTTTCTCCTGCCATCATGGAACTTCCCCTAGAGTTTGTAAGCCAGAAGCCACTCTTTTCCCCACAAGCTGCTCTTGGTTGGGTGTTTTCTGTCAGCAGTGGGAACCTGACTGTAACAGTGGGCATGGTATTTTCACCTGCAGGTATAAGGCTATATGAGAATGCGTCTCAAAACAAACAAACAAACAAACAAAAAAAGCCAGGCATGGTGCCCTTTAATCCCAGCACTGAGTTTGAGGCCACCCCGAGACTAAATAGTAAATTCCAGGTCAGCCTGGGCTGGGCTGGGCTGGGCTACAGCAAGACCCTACCTTGGGTGGGGGTCAGGGTCAACAGTACTTCCTGGAGGATGGGCAACTTTATCAGTAGCTCTGCCACTGGACTCCCTTAGCCAGCAACTATTAACTGCCAAGTGCTCCTCAGGGAGGGCTTGGGCCTCGTGACCCCGTCTTCATTAGGCTCAGATAGCTCTGGATCCTTATTCAGTGCAACTCAACCAGTGTGAGCTTTCATTTTAGTTCCCTTGTTTGTTTGTTTTTTGGTCTTTTTGTGACTTCTTGCCCCCCAGTGCTGAGGACTGAACCCAGAGTCTTATGCTTTGCTAGGCAGGCGTTGATCCACTGAGCTAAATCCCCAACCCCAGCCTTAGTTTTCTTTTTCCTTTCTTTTTTTTTTTTTTTGAGGTAAGGTCTCACTCTGGCCCAGGCTGACCTGGAATTCACTATGTAGTCTCAGGGTGGTCTCAAACTCTCAGTGATCCTCCTACCTCTGCCTCCCTAGCGCTGGGATTAAAGGCGTGCGCCACCACACCCGGCTCCCAGCCTTAGTTTTAAAGTCAGTTAGAGCCAGAAAGGATTTATGTTCTTTGGTATACATATCAACTTTTGAGCAGCACGTGCATGCTCGGGACAGCAAAAAAGTCTCAGAACTGAAGTGCAGCCAAGGGAATGTTGATGAAACTGAGAAGGCAATTTGTTTTCACATGTGCTGCCCCAAATTCTGTTGTTGAGAAGTGCTCATAACAACACTGGATTTTCAGAAATGACTGGTAAAGACTGGCTCATGGTCTCTGGAACTGTTTCGTAAGAAGTACAGATTTCATAGGTGTTTTGGAGACAGTGTCCTTTTGCTTACTAAGAAAACGTAAAATATCTTTGAATAAATAAGAAAAAAAATTTGTGTGTTCACGGAAAATGTTATTTAGAACTAAAAATTTTCAAATGAAATGAAGAGTCTGGATAGTCCAAAATACTAGAAGCTACAGTTAAGTTTACCACAAAATTTAGATATAAATGCACAAAGTAAACGTCTTTCTACATTGTAGTTTATACTGTTTTGCTTTCATAAGGACTGCTTTAGACTTCTGTTGATGGATGTGTAACTAATATAAGTTATTTCTATTGTGTGCGTATTAGATAGGTTCAATTAGGTTAAATTGAGTTTAGGCTTATTTTAGCAAGATTACAGCTATAATATATATTATTCCCTAAGGAAACTGTTTTTCAGTGTCGGGGATCCAAGTCAGGGCCTTGAGCAAACTAGCCAGGAAAGTTGAGCTTTCCAGCCTATAAAAACTTATGAACATTAACTTTATTTATTTTTTTATTTTTATTTATGTGAGAGAACAGAAAGAGGCAGAAATAAAAGGAAAAAGATACATAGAGAGAATGGGCACACTAGGGCTTCCTCCCATTAAACAAACTCCAGACACATGTGCCCCTTTGTGCATCTGGCTTTACATGGGAATTGAGGAATTGAAGCTGGGCCATCAGTCTTTGCAAGCAACAAGTTCCTTTAACCAGTGAACCATCTCTTTCTAGCCCTGGCATTTTTACTATTTTTTCATTTATTTGAGAGAAAAAGAGACAGTTTTTTTTTTTTTTTTTTTAATTTCCAAGCACTATTATAAATGCCTTGAAAGCATCATTACCTTCAGGGCATCTTCACAGAAACGGGAAGAACAAGTACTTTCCTGTTTACAGATAAGATAGTGCTTGGCGTGGTGGCCCACGCCTTTAATCCCAGCACTCGGGAGGCAGAGGTAGGAGGATTGCCGTGAGTTCGAGGCCACCCTGAGACTACATAGTGAATTCCAGGTCAGCCTGAGCCAGAGTGAGACCCTACCTTGAAAAACCAAAAAAAAAAAAAAAAAGATAGTGCTTGGTGGTGCATGCCTTTAGTTCCAGCACGAGGGAGTCTTGTGAGTTTGAGGTCAGCCTGGGACTGTTACAGAGTAAGTTCCAGGTCACACTGGGCTGCACTGAGACCCTACTTTGAAAGATCAAAAAAAGCAGTGAAAAGACATTGAAGGGCCTGGAGCAGTGGCTTAGTGGTTAAGGTGCTTGTCTGCAAAGCCAAGGAACCCAAGCTTGATTACCCATGTGTAACCAGATGCCCAAGGTGGCCCATGTGTCTGGAGTTCCTTTGCAGTGGCTAGAGGTCCTGGCATGCACCCCTTCCCCCTGCCTGTGCTTGGAAAAAAAGAGATAGCGAAGAAGCCGGGCGTGGTGGCACACACGCCTTTCATCGTAGCACTTGGGAGGCAGAGGTAGGAGGATCACTGAGTTTGAGGCCAGCTGGGACTACAGAGAGAGATAGTGAAGGCCATTTGGTTACAACTTTTGCCGTAGCGCATACTATGAATAAATTCCCAATTTGACCTTGGGCAGTTTGATTTTAGAGTGAGCCTATTAAAAAAATATATATTTAAAAGAGAAACAGAAAGAGGCAGGCAGTGAGAGTGGGTATGGGCATTCCAAGACCTCCTGCCACTGCAAACAAACTCCAGACACATATACCACTTTGTGCATCTGGCTTTACATGGGTATTAGGGAATTGAACTTAGGCTGTCAGCCTTTTCAAGCAAGCCCCTTTACCTGCTGAGCCATCTGTCAGTGGGTAAAGCCAGTACCCTAAAGTGCTGTGCTTTCCAGGTTCTATATCAGATTCTGTTGGAGCAGATCGCTCAGGAATATTTAACTCTAGGTATGGTGGCTTGATTCAGGTGTCCCCCATAAACTTTTGTGCTCTGAATGCTAGGTCCCCGCTGGTGGCAATTTGGGAATTGGATCCTCCTAGAGGACATTATTGTTGGGTGTGGGCTTATGGGTGTTATAGCTGGCTTCCCCTTGCCAGTGTTCGGCACACTCTCCTGATGCTGTTGTCCACCTGATGTTGGCCGGGAGGTGATGTCCACTGTCTGCTCATGCCATTGTTTTCTTCCTGCCACCATGGAGCTTCCTTTTGAGTTTGTGAGCCGAAATAAGCCCTTTCCTCCCACAAGCTGCTCTTGGTCGGGGTCTTTATGTAGCAACTTGAAGCTGACTGCAACACTAGCTTAGTTTTTTGGGGTTGTAAATTGAAGAACTAACCTAGGTATCTTAGGTCACCACCAGTCTAATACTGTAAGAATGCTGTCCTGTTGACGCACAGATGATGTCCTTGGGGCTTCAGATAACTGCTCCTAAAGGTTGGATCATTTTCCAGTCACCCTGTTAATGCGATGGAGCTGCATCTGTAATCAGGTCTTGTTATGGACTTGGTGGCTTTGTTGGTTGCCACAGTATTCCTAGGATACATTGAATTGAGTTTTGTTTATCTCTTTTTAAGTATGATGTATTATATATATATGTGTGTGTGTATATATATGTATATATATATATATATATGTATATGTATATATGTATATTTAAGTATGATATTCTGGGAGAAATAATACTGCTTAAATTTTCTTATTTTTTTTTCTAAATTATCAAGTATATATGCTTGTTGTAAAGAATAAATTTTAGGGCTGAAGAGATGGCTTAGCAGTTAAGGCACTGCCCTGCGAAGCCTAAGGACCTATGTTCTATTCTCCATATCCCATGCTAGCCAGACGCACAAAGGTGAGGCAAGCATAAGGCTGCACGTGCCTGTTAGGTGGCACAAGTGTCACAGTGTCTGTAGTTCAGTTGTTGTGGCTGACTCCCTGGTGCACGAATTCTCTCTCATTCTCTCTAAAGAATTTTTAAAAAATAAAAAAAGAAGCCAGTCATGGGGGTGCATGCCTTTAATCCCAGCACTCAGGAGGTGGAGGTAGGATCGCCATGAGCTCAAGGCCATCCTGAGACAACATAGTGAACACCAGGTCATTCTGAGCTAGAGTGAGACCCTACCTGGAAAACAAAACAAAACAAAAATAGATTTGTGTGACCAGTGTCTAAGTGAAGATTCAGAACTATTCCTTCACAGAGATTTTTTATTTTTTTTATTTTTTGGTGGTGTTTTTGTTTTTTCACTGTAGAGTCTTACTATAGCCCAGGCTGACCTGGAATTCACTATGTAGTCTCTCAGGGTGACCTCGAAATCAAGGCAATCCTCCTACCTCTGCCTCCTGAGTGCTGGGATTAAAGGTGTGTGCTACCACACCCGGCTTTTTTTTTTTCTTCTTCAATCCATCAGAAAGTTAAGAGCACAGTACAGTATAGCTAGCTCTCTTCCGGCCCTGTCCTCTCCTTTGGCTCTTTTAGATGTTACAGCTCCTGAAACAATTTCAACCTGAAATAATTTATCAGTGTGGCATGTTCCGGGATAACGCATCACTAACTCCTTCAATGCTGTCCATATGCAATACAGATAAGATCACATCGAGAGTCTCAGAAGAGTGTCTGAGCATCAGTAAATGTAGCAGCAGCTCCTACTGGCACTATTTGTATCTATCTTGTCATCTGTTACTGTGAAGACTCAAGAATAGAACATAGAACAGTCAGCCAGGCAGAGATGAGGAAGGAATTGTGATGAAAGACCGGTCCCATCTGTAGAATGTGTTAGTAAATGTTAATTTCCTTCTATTATTCCTGTTTCCTCATTTTACAGGTGGAAGGGCATTGAGGCATCACGAAAGATGATTATTACTCGGGAGGCAGAGGTAGGAGGATCACTGTGAGTTTGAGGCCACCCTGAGATTACATAGTGAATTCCAGGTCAGCCTTGGTTAGAGTGAGACCCGACCTCCAAAAAAAGATGATCAACTCACCTGAAAATAATACTAGCATAGAAATTAACCTCCCGAGATTACAGTGCAGTGCAGTGCAGTCGTGCTCCTTGCTCTATGTCAGGCTGCTTTGCCTTGGAGTACTGAACTCTATCAGGAACTTACAGATTTCCAGACTTATTGATGTAGAGTTGGTGAAAGTATTCATGCCATATTTTGAACTTTTAAAAAAATTTATTTGAGAGAGACAGAGGGCAGATAGAGATAGAAAGAATGGGTGTTCCAGGGCCTCCAGCTACTGCAGGCAAACTCCATATGTATGTACCACCTTGTGCATCTGGTCCTGGGGAATCGAACTGTGGTCCTTTGACTTTGCAGGCAAGTGCCTTAACCACTAAGCTATTTCTCTAGCCCATTTTTTTTTTAAGGTAAGGTTTCACTCTAGCCTAGGCTGTGTAGTCTCAGACTGGCCTTGAACTCATGGTGATTCTCCTACCTCTGCCTCCCAAGTGCTGGGACTAAAGGTGTACACCACCACACCTGGCTGAACACTCTTTTATTCTCATAATTATCAGAAATACATAAATTGGGGCTGGAGAGATGGCTTAGTGGTTAAGGTGCTTGCCTGCAAAGCCTAAGGACCCATGTTTTACTCTCCAGATCCCATGTTAGCCAGGCACACAAAGGTGAGGCCAGCACAAGGTCGCAAAAGTTGCCCATTAGGTGGCTCAAGTGTCTGGAGTTTGATTTCAGTGGCTAAGGCCCTGGCATACCAATTCTCTATCTCTCCTCTCTCTCTCTCTCTCTCTCTTAAAAAAAAAAAGAAATATATAAATTGGAAATTTCATCAATTATTTATAATACTTCTATTTTCTGAGTTTTAGATTTTGGCATTATGTACAGATTATAAGTTTACAGGGTTTTTGTTTGTTTATTTTGTGAGACTGTCCCTTTTAAACTATATTTTAGGGACTGGAGAAGTTGCTCAGTGGTTAAAGGCACTAAATTGGAAAGCCTTGACAGCCTGGGTTGGGTTCCTCAGTGCCCATGTAAAGTCACACGCTCAAAGTGGTGCATGCATCCGGAGTTCTTTCGCAGCTGCAAGAGGCCCTGACATATCTACTTTTTCCTCTCTTCTCTCTCTTTTTCCCTTTCTCTTTCTCCTTGCAAATAAATCAAAGTGTTTTTTTTTTAAATAACACAAACAAAAATCCAATAAGTTCTTTTGTCCTAGGTGTTACTTTTGTTTGCTTTATTTATTTAGGCAAGCCTAACATACTGGCTTTCTTTCTTTTTTAGTCTGAGGTAAGGTCTCACTCTAGCTCAGTCTGACCTGCAATTCACTCTGTAGTCTCAGAATGGCCTCAAACTCACGGTGATCCTCCTACCTCTGCCTTCCAAGTGCTGGGATTAAAGGCATGCGCCCCCAGGCCTGGTGTTTTTTGTTTTTTAGAATTTTTTTGAAATAAGGTCTGACTCTAGCCCAGGCTGACCTGGAATTCACGATGGAGTCTCAGGCTGGCCTTGAACTCACAGTGATCCTCCAACCTCTGCCTCCCAAGTGCTGGGATTAAAGGCATGCACCACCACGCCCAACCCTGGTGTTTTTTTCTTCAATGCAAGAGCAAGAGAGAGTGACAGTTGGCACACCAGGGCCTCCAGCCACTGTAATCTAACTCCAGGTGCATGCGCCACCCTGTGCACATGTATGACCTTGCATGCTGGTGTCACCGTGTGCATTTGGCTTATGTAGGATCTAGAGAGTCAAACACGGGTCCTTGGGCTTCGCAGACAAGTGCCTTAACTGCTGAGCCATTGCTCAAACCCTTGTTTGCTTTATTATTATTTTTTGTTTCTGTCTACTTTCTGTTACTTGTTTATTATTACTTTATTTTTTTAAATTTGTAGTGAGGGGCTTGGGAGATGGCTCTGTGGTAAAGGTGTTTATAATGGGGGTGTTTAAGCCGGGCGTGGTGTCACATGCCTTTAACCCCACCACTCAGGAGGTAGAGGTAGGAGGATCGCTGTGAGTTAGAGGCCACCCTAAGACTACATAGTGAATTCCAGGTCAGCCCGGACTAGAGTAAGACCCTACCGCCAAAAAAAAGGGGGGTTGTTTATATACTTTCTTAATCTCAATGCTATTTGAATTTGCATAATATAAGATGAAGTAGCCAGATCAGATTATTTGTTTCACTTTAAAATAATTTAAAAAAATGTATTTTGTGCGAAGTGTAATATTTATGTAAATATACACACACACATACATGTATGTAAAGTATGTATGTATGTATGTATATTGCTTTTTGAGGTAGGGTCTTGCTCTTGCCCAGGCTAACCTGGAATTCATTATGTAGTCTCAGGGAGGCCTCCAACTCATGATGAGCTTCCTACCTCTGCCTCCCAAGTGCTATTAAAGGCATTCACTACCACACCTGGCTAAAAAATATTTTTATTTATTTATTTGAGAAAAATGGGTGCACCAAGTCCCCTTTTCACTCCAAAAAATAACAAAAAAAGATCCAGATGCATTGCATCTGCTGCTTGTGGCTTTACATGAGTACTGGGGAGTCAAACTCAAGCTGGCATTTATTTATTTGTTTGTTTGTTTGTTTGCAAGAGAGTGAGAAAGAAGCAGATAGAGGGGGAATGGGCACGCCAGGGCCTCCGGCTCCTGCAAACGAGCTCCAGAGATAGGTACCACATTGTGCATCTGGCTTACGTGGGTCCTGGGGAATTGAACCTGGGTCCTTTGGCTTTGCAGGCAAGCACCTTAACTGCTAATCCATCTCTCCAGCCCTGTTTATTTTATTATTTTATTTATATTTTTTAGAGGCAGGCTTTCTCTAGCCCTGAGTGAGTACTGGCCTCACATATCAATCCTCTTACCTTAGCCTCCTGAGTACTGGGATTAAAGATGTGAGCTACCAAGCCCAGCTTGTGTTTAAAGTATTATTGGGACCCTTTACCACATCTTTTTCCACTGACACTTAAATGCTTAGGCAAAAAAAGTTCAGTTGAGGGCTGGAGAGATGGCTTAGCGGTTAAGCGCTTGCCTGTGAAGCCTAAGGACCCCGGTTCGAGGCTCGGTTCCCCAGGTCCCACGTTAGCCAGATGCACAAGGGGGCGCACACGTCTGGAGTTCGTTTGCAGAGGCTGGAAGCCCTGGCGCGCCCATTCTCTCTCTCTCCCTCTATCTGTCTTTCTCTCTGTGTCTGTCGCTCTCAAATTAAAAAAAAAAAATTCAGTTGAAACAAAGCCTATTGAAAACACATCATGTCATACATTCAAAAGGATACAGTAGTATATGAACTAATGAGAAGAGAGGAAGAAGCATACCTTGTACTCCCAAATAATTAAGGGGAAATAACGTTATTTGGCTTTACTTAGTTTTGATCTGCTGGGCTGGGCTGGACTGGGCTGGGCTAGTAGAGATGGTTTGGACTGGTCTAGAGAGCAGTGCTGCTTTTGCCACATTGATAGCAGGTTAGCATGGTGCTGTTGAATTTAAAAACATACCATTGCAAAGCCTGCCTGCGTTTGTCAGCACAGATGTCTGTTACTTGTTTGCAGTAGCAGGAGGCCCTGGTGTGCCCCCACACATACATATAAATAATTTTTAAAAGCCCCATCTATGGCTGGAGAGATTGCTTAGTGATTAAGGCGCTTGCTTGCAAAGTCAAAGGACCCGGGTTCGATTCCCTAGGACCCACGTAAAGGTGATCCACATAGTGGCCTGTGCATGAGTCTGGAGTTCATTTGCAGCAGCTGGGTGCCCTGGCGTGCATATACTCATTCATTCATTCTCTTTCTCTCTCTAATGAATAAAATAAAATAATTAAAAAAATACTGTCTATCCAGGCATGGTGGTTCATGCCTTTTCTAGCACTCACTTGGGAGGTAGGCACAGTGGATTGAAGTGAGTTTGAGGCCAGCCTAAGCTAAAGCTGAGTTCCAGGTCATCCTGGGCTAGAGGGAGATATTGCCTCAAAGTAAAAACAAAACAAACAGACCCATTGCAGAAACAGCCTGATTAGAAAATTGACTAAGGACTTGAATAGATATTTCTCCAAAGATTTACAAATAATGGTCTTGGAGGAATCTGGACTATGTAATGAGTCTTATTTCAAAACCAAGGGGTGTAACTCGGTGGTAAATTACTTGTCTAGTAAGTGTAAGGCTATGAATTCAGTCCCCTCACCTCCTAAAAAGATATACAGATGTCTAGGATGTATATAAAAAGATGCTTCACACCACTGCTCATTAGGGAAAGTCAATACAAACCACAGTCACCACATCACACATTAAAATGGCTGTTATCAAAACCAAAAAAGCCCAGACCAGTAATAATTGGTAAGAATAATGTTGGTAGAAAGTAAAATAGTGCAGCTGCTGTTGAGAACATATGGCAGGGCCTCAGAAAATTCAACAGCAGTTCCACTTCTGGCATAACCAGAAAAATTGAAAAGGGATCTGAACAGATACTTGTTCAGAGCAGTTATTCACAGTATCCAAGAATGAAATAGCTTTCAGCTTTAAAAATGAGGAATGGAGGCTGGAAAGACGGCTTAGTGGTTAAGGTGCTTGCCTATGAAGCCTAAGGACCCAGGTTTGATTCTCCACGACCCACGTTAGCCAGATGCCCAAGGAGGCGCACATGTCTGGAGGTTGTTTGCGGTGGCTGGAATTTTATTTTATTATTTATTATTTATTTTATTCATTTTATTTATTGGTGGCCTGGCACGCCCATTCTCTCTCTCTTTCTCTGTCAAATAAATACATATTTATTTAAAAAAAGAAATGAAAGAAAGAAAGCCAGTACTGCTGTTCCACACCCAGCTACTTTGTGATGATAACAAGAACAGTGACTGAAAACTAGGTCCTCCTTTCCCCTTTGCTTTCCGTTTCATTTCAAAACTTGTCTGGCTGCAGTGGCTCATCCTGGTGAGCATGCTTGGTGCCGGTGCTTGTTCATTCTGGTGAACGTGCTTGGTGCTGGGTGCTCGTTCATCATGTGTGAACGTGCTTGGTGCTGGGTGCTCGTTCATCCTGGTGAGTGTGCTTGGTGCTGGTGCTCGTTCATCATGTGTGACACACACTGAGTCACTAGTGTCATGCAGCTCCAGTTAGCCAGACTGTCTTGTCAGTCAGAGGTAGAGTGGGCAAAATGGCAGCAGGGGAGAGGGTGTGCCGACATCATCTCCCTTTGCAGTTAGCAGCTGGCGGTGCTCATTTGTTAAGCCCGCTGGAGGTACTTATACAGAAAGAGATTTGGATCACCTAATAGAATGCCTTAAAGACCCGTTGACTACTGAGTATCTAGGCCAGGCTGAAGTTCTGATTGTTCTTGATTTCATTTCTAACTGAAATGTTGCCTTTGCACATGCCAGGTGACTGGGGCTGTAGCTCAGTGGTAAGTCCCTTTCCTTGCATGCATGAAGCCCTAGGTTCAATCCCCAGCAGCACCGAAGCCAAACAATTTGTTTGGAATAAGTAACAGGCTTTACATGCAATGCTTTTAAATTTGGGTGAAGGGCTGGAGGGATGGCTTAGCAGTTAAGACATTTGCCTGCAAAGCCAAAGAACCCAGATTCGATTCCCCAGGACCCATGTTAGCCAGATGCACAAGGGGTCGCATGCATCTGGAGTTCGTTTGCAGTGGCTGGAGACCCTAGCGTGCCCATTCTCTTCCTCCCTTCCTCCCTCCCTCTTTCTCTCTCCCTCTTTCTCTGTCAAATATATAAATAAATAAAAAATGTTTAATGTGGGCAAAGCCAGGCATGGCATGGTACATGCCTATATACTCATAGCATTCGGGAGACAGAGGTGGAAAGATCAAAGCGAGTTTGAGGGCAGTCTGCTGCTCTCTGTGTAGGAAGTTCCACACCAATTAAATCTACAAAGCCCGATTTGTCTCAGAAAAGTGGTGGTGCAGGCCTTTAATGCCAGCACTTGGGAGGGGGGCAGAGATAGGAGGATGTGAGTTTGAGGTCAGCCTGAGACTACATTGTGAATTCCAGGTCAGCCTGGGATAGAGTGAGACCCTACCTCAAAAAACAACAGAAAAAAAGAGTGCTCCCTTTGGCAGCACACATACTAAAACCAGAACGATACAGAGAAGATCAGCATGGCCCCTGCACAAGGATGACACACAAATTCATGAAGCGTTACATGTTTTTTAAAAAAGAGTAGATTATATTTTAATCATGTAACTGAGTTAGTGTTCAAATATCATTTTGGATTCTATCTATAGAAATCTATCCTAAGGTGATACGGTGCTATTTATAGTTCTAATAAAATTGTGAACAATTGCTAGCAATGTGGAGACGGACATGTTATTGTATAATACAGTGGAGTGTCACCAAAGCTGTTGGTTTTAAAAAAAATCTGTCTTATTACCATAGAAATACCTTGTGACTCAAGCAGCCAACTGTGGTGGTACATGCATCTAATCCTAGCAGTTGATGGGTGGAAGCAGGAGATTCAGAAGTTCAGGCCAGCCTGGGATACATAGAAAGTCTGTTTCAGAAAAGAAAAAAAAAAAAGGCCAGGTGCGGTGGTGCACACCTTTAATCCCCAGCCCTTGGGAGATAGAGGTAGGAGGATCATAGGAGGATTGCTGTGAGTTCAAGGCCACCCTGAGACTACATAGTGAATTTCAGGTCAGCCTGAGCTAGAGTAAGACCCTGCCTCAACAATCCAAAAGGGAAAAAAAAGAAATTCAGATGGTAGAAATTTGCAGGCTAAAAATCATGCTCCCCTATATAGAAAGATGAAGTCCATTGTAGCAGTGTGCTCCTTTATGAAGTTTGCTTTGGTGTTGTATTTAAGAGGTCTTTTATACAGGATATCATGGTTTTCTTTCTCTCTCCCTCCTCCTCCTCCTTTTTTGTTCATTTATTTATTTATTTATGGTTTTTCAATGTAGGGTCTCACTCTAGCCCAGGCTGACCTGGTATTCACTCTGTAATCCTTCTGAGTCCTGGGGTTAAAGGCATATGTCACCACACCCAGCTCCCAGCTTTCTTTTTTTGTTTGTTTTTTTTCCTTCAAGGTAGGGTCTCACTCTAGCCCAGGCTGACCTGAAATTCACTATGGAGTCTCAGGGTGGCCTCGAACTCATGGTGATCCTCCTACCTCTGCCTCCCGAGTGTTGGGATTAAAGGCGTGCGCCACCATGCTCGGCATCTACCTTCCTTTTTTTTTTTTTTTCCGAGGTAGGGTCTCACTCTAGCCCAGGCTGACCTGAAATTCACTATGGAGTCTCAGGGTGGCCTCAAACTCACGGTGATCCTCCTACCTCTGCCTCCCGAGTACTGAGATTAAAGGCATGCGCCACCACGCCCGGCTTCCAGCTTCCTTTTTTAAAGCTTTGATGTGTGTATGGATCAGTCCTTGCCTTCCCAGTGTTTCTTTGATTCTTAGTGTGCTCACCAAGAGCTTTATGGGACTCCTCCTGGCTCCACCTCCCACTCGCCATCAGTGTCAGCATGCTGGGGTGACAGAAGCCCACCGCAGCTTCTGGCTTTTTACATGGAACCTGGGGTCCAGTTTGGACGTCCAGCTTGGGTACTCCAGTGTGGAAGGGTTTGGAGAAATTTGCTTTTTTTTTTTTTTTTTTTTAAATATGTGCCTTCAATGGGGCACACACCTTTAATCCCAGCTCTTGGGAGGCAGAGGTAGGAAGATCACCATGAGTTCAAGGCTACCCTGAGACTACATAGTGAATTCCAGGTCAGCTTGGGCTAGAGTAGGATGCTACCTTGAAAAAAAATTTTTTTTTTTTTTTTTTTTTACTATTTATTAGAGAAAAAGAGAATGGGCATGGCAGGGCCTCTAGCCACTGCATACAGACTCCAGACACAGACTTTTGTGCCACCTTGTGCAACTGGCTTACCTGGGTTCTAGGGAGCCAAATCTGGGTCTTTAGGCTTCACAGGCAAGCACCTTAATTGCTAAGCCATCTCTCCAGCTCCAAAATTGGTATTATTCTTTAATACTTGCTACAACTCAGGAGTGAAGCCCACTGGGCCTGAAATTTTTTTGTGAGAATGTGTTTTAGCTACATACTTAATTTCCTTAGTAGATGCAGAGCTATCGAAACTATTGATTCTAATTAAATCTTGCTAATGAATGTCTTTTAAGGGATTTGTTTATCTAAATAACCATATTGCCTTGCATACAGTTCATAGTGTTTATTACCCTTTATATATCTAAAACCTGTTAAGATGTCACCAATTTGTCCTTGTTGCTATGTTTATATTTCTCTTCCCCCACTTCCATACACACACTCATTCTGGGCAGAAATTTATCAATTTTTGTTTCTTTTTCGAGGCAGGGTCTCACTGTAGCCCAGGCTGACCTGGAATTCTCTATGGAGTCTCAGGGTGACCTTGAACTCATGGCGATCCTCCTACCTCTGCCTCTCTCATGCTGGGATTAAAGGTGTGAGCCACCATTTATTGATCTCTTCTAAAGAACCAACTTTTGGCTGTATTGATTTTATATGTTTCTTCTTATTTCCTTGCTTGTCCTATCCTGTCCTCCTTTCACTTCCTTTTTTTTTTTTTTTTTTTGGTCTTTCAAGGTAAGATCTCGCTGTAGCCCAGGCTGACCCTGGGATTCACTATGTTCACTATGTAGTCTCAAGGTGGCCTCCAACTCACAGCTTCCTCCTACCTGTGCCTCCTGCGTGCTGGAATGAAAGGTGTGTGCCACCATGCCTTGCTTGCTTGCTCTCCTCCTCCTCCTTTTTTTTTTTTTTTTTAAAGATAATCTCATGTAGCCCAGGCTGGCTTTGAACTCATGGCCATCCTGCCTCAGTCTCCAGCATGTTGAGGTTGTGGCTGTGTACCACCTGCCAGGCGGCATTAGAGGGCTATCAATATCTTATGCCATAGATGATAGTGACATTCCTTCTCCCACCTAAGGTAATCAAAAATGCTTCCACATGTTGCCAAATATCCCTGGAGCATGAAGGGAATTGTCCTTAGTTGTGGACCATTGTGTTTAGGTTTATTTTTGCCTTAGTACTGTGACAAAATCATTCTGTATATTCTACTGAAAGCTTCATATCTCATGAAGTGTTTTTCAACCTGGTTGTTTGGCACAGGATATATTTCTCTTGTGAAATGATCTCTTCTCCATGTTAGTACTGCATGTATTGACCGGTCACATTTAGCTCTGTATTCTGAGGGAGGTCTCCTGGCCCTCCCCACCCCCGCCCCGCGTGTGCGCAGTAGTTTGCTTCACAGACATGGCCTTTGATTTAGTGCTGTTCTCAGGTCAGCACGTCTTCTGGGCTCACCTGAGTCTCCCATCATGCCCCTAATGTGCGGAAGCTAGGAAGCTGTCGTGGCATTTACAGGGGTGAGCATCTACCTTACTTGTTTTCTGTCTCTCGCGGATTTAATAATCCCCTGTGAATTGATTTTGTTTCCTGTATTTTATCTACCTTTTGGTTGTTTCAAGCTGGGAAAAACATTTGTTTTTGCTCCTATATCTTGGCCAGAAGTGAAGGTTCCTTTGATTGATTTGCTGAACGCATTCTTAAACATTTGCTGACCACCTTTCTTCCTGTTCCTGCTTCGTGAAAAATCTGTACCTGTTACATTGTTGGTTCAAAGTTTTCTATCCTGTAATCACTGGGGCGCAGCATAAACGTTAAATGGGCACTAAAGCTTTTTATCATTTTTAATACCTCCTTAACACAAGCTTTCACAGTAACATCTGAGTCGTGATACTGTGGGCCTGTACCGAGTACATGTAGCATACAATTAAGAGACATGCATTGACTTGATGAAGCACAGCAGTGAGATGCGTCATGCGGCTAGGGCATTCCCACTGCGGGCTCCGAGGCTTCCTGAAGGCTTCTGCATATAACTCCTCTGACAGCTTAAAGAGGCATCAAAGCCTGTTAACTTGATTGAAGTTGTAAAGGACTAGTGAGCTAAGGTGGGTGAGAAACCTGGGAGAAGAGAAGGCTCATTCTGGCCAGAGTCTGACACGAGCACTACTGAAGAATAATGCTACAAGGATGGGAGTGGCCTGGAACCCGCTGGGGGTGAGCTGCTCGGGAAAGGGGGAAGGAGCAGAATGGAATGAAATGGAGAAATTTGGGCTTGCTTTGTGTGACATTGGCGCTATTATAATTTCTGCTTAGTTTGTAGCATATGTTTATTGGATGTCAAGGGCGAAACAAACTATTCAAAGCCTACCTGGGGGGAAAGAAGATACAGGTTTAGAAGGTAGGATAAACCGTATGTGAACTGAAACAGCAAAGTCATATGTTAGTGGCACATTGTAGATGCTATATGAGACACAGTATAAGCTCATACCTGCTACCTCTAGACATAAATTACAAAGAAGTCATAGTTCCTTGACTTGTAACAGTGGGAGTACATCCTAGTAGAAAAGTCAGGAGTTTATAACTTCACAGCAGACTTTAGCGAATATGAACTCCTTGTAGATGGATACAGTAGTAATTTTCTAAGATTGGAAAACTATGAGCATTTATCATATCAAAAGGTGTTTGGAAAAAAAAATGCTTCTGAGGTTTCCAAAAACTAGGGTTGCCTATTTTTAGTATTAACAAGTAAATACTTAATGACTTTTAATTTCCATGGCTTTCATCCGTAGGTGATTATTTTGTTTATGTTTTCAAGATAGGGTCTCACTCTAGCCCAGGCTGACCTGGAATTCACTCTAGTCTCAGGGTGGTCTTGAACTCACAACGACCCTCCTACCTCTGCCTCCTGAGTGCTGGGATTGAAGGCAATGCACTACCACGGTCGGCTGTAGATAATTTTAAAATATATATTTATTTATGAGAGAGAAAGAGGCAGGTAGAGAGAATGGGTGTGCTGGGGCCTTTAGCCACTGCACACAAACTTCAGATGCATGCATCACCATGTGCATCTGGCTTACATGGGTACTAGGGAAAAGCTCCTTAACTACTAAGCCATCTCTCCAGTCCATTGTAGGTGATTTTTAAGTCTACTTCTTGTTTTTGGAATAGTGATGGTATCAACTTTTACTTAGTGATTGTCTTTATGGGAACTAGAGAGGAAAGTGTTACACCGTCTGCTGCTTACTGTCTTCAGTCTACGGGAGAAGGAGTGGCCTTTCCGGCTTCACGGGGCATGCTGTAAAGCCATAATAAACAACTGCGTTGAGGAACTAGCCCATCCGGGAGGAAAAGGAGATAGTGAATTCAGGACATTGTGAAGAACATTTGTCCTTCACGATAGAAGGGTGCTCATTGGTGCGCATGTTTTGTTTGCTTTTTAAAGCAAACGATTCCTCAAAATGAACTTTTAACATATATAAAGTGCACACAACAGCCTATGGCTTGATAAACTTCCACAAAAAGAGAGCGTGCCCATATAGCTAAGATCTGCCCAGAGTAAATTAAGCCAGTTGTGGTGGTGCACACCTTTAATCCCAGCACTTGGGAAGCAGAGATAAGTGGATCCCCCGAGACTACATAGTGAATTCCAGATCAGCCTGGGCTACAGCGAGAGCCTGCCTCAAACAAACAATCAAACAAAAAACCAGAATATTGCATTAAAACTGTATTTTCCCCAAGCTATTTATCATTCTATATATTTTTTAATACTTTGAAGTTTACCTGTGCTGTTTTTAAACATCATCTCAGAGGAAAATATACTCAGTCTTCAGAGATTTAATAAACCTGCAAGCTTTAATAATTGGTGGAAGTACATTTGAGTAACAGTTTTGTTGTTGCTTTTCCCCGTGTAGACCTTTTCTCCCCTTTGTATCTGAGTAACTTTATAAACATGAAACAGTCCCAAGTAACTGAAAGCTTATAATAGCAAAAGAACATAAATAACTGGGTAGGATCAAAGTACTCAAAATTAGCAGCACTTTTTTTGTTTTTTTGTTTTTGTGAAGCAGGGTCTCACTGCACTGCAGGCTGACTAGGAACTTACTCTGTAGCCCAGGCTGTCCTCACAGCACTCTTCCCAAAGGCAGCAAGCAGGACCCCCACAAGGCTCAAACTGCTCTCTCTCATCTTTGGGTGGGACTCCAGCACCCCCTCAGTGACACCTCCTCTACCAGGTGGCTAGAGATCCAAGTTACAGGCTTTAAGTCTATGGGGGACATGCATTCACATTCAAACCGCCACAGAGTGGGTACGGGTGTGACAGGGCTACATTCCACTGCAAAATGAACTCCAGATGCATGGGTCCCTTGTGCATCTGTCTTTATGTTGTTACTGGAGAATCGAACCCAGGCCACTAGGCTTTACAAACAAGTGCCTTTAGCTGCTGAGCCATCTCTCCAACCCCATAATGCTTTTTAAAATAGCACATTAATGGCCTTTTATAACTATAAAATGCTTATTTCATATTATAAATACATTGAAATTATAGTTTCATAAAATATTTTTATCAAAATTCTAGAAGTAGTTTATTCAGTTCTATAATGGAATGTTCAAGAGCTAGTAAACTGTTAAAAGTCAAATTTGAGTACACAATGAATTCCAGGCTAGCCTGGGCTAAAGTGAGACTACCTTGGGGGAAAAAAGACTCAAATTTATACCTAGTTAAAAAATCTGTATATTAGCTGGGCATGGTGGCGCACGCCTTTAATCCCAGCACTCAGGAGACAGAGATAGGAGGATCACTTTGAGTTTGAGGCCACCCTGAGATTACATAGTGAATTCCAGGTCAGCCTGAGCTAGAGTGAGACCCCCCCCTAAAAAAAAATTGTATATTGGGTTGGGGAGATGGCTTAGAGGTTAAGCCTCTTATCTACAAAGTTAAAGAACCCAGGTTTGATTCCCCAGGACCTAGGTAAGCCAGATGCACAAGGTAGTACATGTGTCTGGAGTTTATTTGCAATAACTGGAGGCCCTAGTGTGCCCATATTCTCTCTTTTCTCTCTTTCTCTCTCTGAAACAAATATAAGTATTAAAAAAAAATCTGTATATTTGTTGGAGAAATCATTTTGTATAGATTGAAATATGCCAAATCTAGAGTTTCCTGGAATTAGAGTTACCTATGTGTTCTTGTGTTTTTCCCTTTCATGTGGAAAGAATTTTCTGTGAACACAATTTCAGAAATTTGAATATTTTTGCATCTACCTATTTTTTGTTTTTTGAGGTAGGGTCTCGCTTTATTTAGCTCAGGCTGACCTGGAATTTACTATGTAGTCTCAGGATGGCCTCCTACCTCTGCCTCTGGAGTGATGGGATTAAAGGCATGTGCCACCACACCTGGCTTTATCAAATGTTTTATAGATCTCATTTGTGAAAAATGTTAGAGATTTGTTGTTGTTGTTCATTTATTTGAGAGAGAGAATGGGCACATCAGGGCCTCCAACCACTGCAAACACACTCCAGATGTGTGTGCCTCCTTGTGCATCTGGCTAATGTGGGTCCTGGGGAATCCAGCCTTGAACCAGGGTCCTTAGGCTTCACAGGCAAGCACTGAACCGCTAAGCCATCTCTCCAGCCCATGTTAGAGATTTTTGTCCTTCGTTGTAACAACAGTAGTCCCTCCCCCCCCAAAAAAACAAATCTTTTAAAGTAACTTAAGGCTGATGTGATGTGGTAAAACCATTTGTAAAATATCTTTGTGTCAAATGTTGAACCTGGAGATGTAGCTCACTGGCTTATCCTATGTGAGGCTCTGGGTTCACTCTTAAGCCCTACAAAACAACAAAAGCAAAACAAATTGTTACTCACTTTTCTTAGCTATTGCAGCTATGATGCATATAATTATTAGAATGTTATTCCATTGAACATCACTCATATTGAATGATTTTGGTTTCTTTGGTCTTCAATGTAGTTGTTGGAGTACATTAAAATTTTTAACTTGTTTTCTCTTGGCAGGCAGTGGAGGAGGAAATGGCAGGCCCTAACCACCTCTGCATTCGTCGTTGGACTACCAAGCATGTAGCTGTGTGGCTGAAGGATGAAGGCTTTTTTGAATATGTGGACATTCTTTGCAACAAGCACAGACTTGATGGAATCACATTGCTCACATTGACTGAATATGATCTCCGTTCTCCTCCTCTGGAAATCAAAGTCCTAGGGGACATTAAAAGGTTAATGCTTTCAGTCCGCAAATTACAGAAAATACATATTGATGTTTTAGAAGAGATGGGCTACAGCAGTGACAGCCCTATGGGCTCCATGACGCCACTGTTCAGTGCTGTTCAGAGCGCGGATTGGCTGTGTAACGGCGAGCCTGCCCATGACTGTGATGGACCCGTCACTGACTTGAATTCTGATCAGTACCAGTACATGAATGGCAAAAACAAACATTCTGTTCGAAGATTGGACCCAGAGTACTGGAAGACCATACTCAGTTGTATATATGTTTTTATAGTATTTGGCTTTACATCTTTCATTATGGTGATAGTCCATGAGCGAGTCCCTGACATGCAGACCTACCCTCCACTCCCAGACATATTCTTAGACAGGTAAGTTTTGTTTCTACTTGCTAAGTTTCTAGAATGTTGCTACAGTAACAGCAGTGCTACCATATGATAATTATGTGAGTGTTGTGATTATAGTTGACATGTCCTTGTCATTTGCTTTATCTGGTGGTATAAAAGGATATTCTTTGCCAGACATGGTGGCTCATGCCCATAATCCCAAATGCTGGGAAGGCTGAGGCAGGGAAATCACAGGTTCAAAGCTAGCCTACGCAACTTAGATCCTGTCTCAAAATAAAATATAAAAAAATTCTGGGAGTGGTGGTACATGTCTTTAATCCTGGCACTTGAGAGGCAGGGGCAGGAAGATCACTGAGTTCGAAGCCAGCCTGGAACTACAGAGTGAGTGCCAAGTCAGCCTAGGCTAGAGTTAGACCCTATGTCGGGGGGCAGGGGTGCACAAAAAAAAGAAAACAAAAAAGTGCAAATGGGCACACGTACGTACATGTGGAGTTTGTTTGCAGTGGCTGGAGGCCCTGGTGTGCTCATTCTCTATCTTTCTCTCTCCCTCCCCCCACCTCTTTCTCTCTCAAATAAATAAAATATATTTAAAAAAAGAATAGTGAAATATTATAGGATATAGTTGGGGGTTCCTAGAAGGAATAAGCTGGAAAGATAAAGCATTGATTAGTAACTTAAAAAAAAAAACACAAAATTTATTGCATGAAATACAGAGGTTAAGCTTCATAGGGTGCTGCTCAGCATGTTCAAGACTGTGAATTAAATCCCCAGCACTAAAAAGAATATGCATGCCTAACGCATAGGTTCTAGAGACTAAGGTTATGAGGAGTCATGTCAGTAGTGAGTGACAGAGCTAGGTTACAGCAGTGAGCTTAGGTCGCCGTGGTAGAGCAAGGGACAAGATCAGAGGAAGAGAGGTGAAGGTAGACGTGAGCAAGAATGTCATCACAGTGGGAGACGTTATCGAGAGCTGTAAGAAATTAGGGAATAACTGCTGGGCGTGGTGGCGCATGCCTTTAATCCTAGCACTGGGGAGGCAGGGGTAGGAGGATTGACTTGAGTTCAAGGCCACCCTGAGACTACATAGTGAATTCCAGGTCAGCCTGAGCTAGAGTGAGACCCTACCTTGAAAAACCAAAAAAAAAAAAAAAGAGAGAGAGAGAGAATAGATGCTGTTTCATAAACTACTCTTTTTTTTAAAATCTATTTTATTTAGATATTTGAAACAGAGAGTGAGTGAACATTGGTACACCAGGGCCTCCGGCCACTGCAAATGAACTCCACACACATCCACCACCTTGTGCATCTGGCTAACATGGGACCTGGAGAATCAAACCTCAGTCCTTGGGCTTCACAGCAACCTCCTTACCCACTAAGCTCTCTCTCCAGCCCTCATAAACTGCTCTTAACAAGGCATTGGAGAAGAAGGGAGAGAAACTATGGAGACTTTTAAAGTTGGACTGGATGCATTGCATTTTCCATCATGTATGGTTTATGGAGGCCAGGAGCACAATATGGTGGTTTGATTCAGGAGTTCCCCATAAACCTAGGTGTTCTGAATGCTAGGTTCCCAGCCAATGGAGATTTGGGAACTAACATCTCCTGGAGGCGATGTATTGTTGGGGGCAGGCTTATGGGTGTTATGGGCAGGCAGTTTCCCTTTGCCAGTGTTTGGCACTGTCTCCTGTTGCTATTGTCCACCTTCTGCTCATGCCATCCTTTTTTCCTGCCATTATGGGGCTTCCCCTTGAGCCTGTAAGCCAAAATAAACCCTTTTTTCCCACCAGTTGCTCTTGGTTGCGTGTTTTCTGCCAGCAGTGTGAACCTGACTGCAATAGCATGTCTGTGTAAAAATCTGTATATGGTCTTTATTTATTTTTATTTTTTATTTATGAATTCATTATATAGTCTCAGGGTGGCCACGCCTGCCCTGTACATGGTCTTTATTCATAATTACTAGATGATGGGAATCTAAGTTTTCATCAGCCAGTGAGTGGATAGTTAATTGCACATGTAGTATCATGGGGAAGTAAAACTCTTATATTAAATGAAAGTAGATACAGGGTAATTACTGTAGGATATCATTATATGCCGTTCTGGAAAAGCTGGAGTTTTCAGGGACAGAATTCAGGTCTGTTGTTGCCTCAGGGCTAGAGATGAAGGCACCTCCTGGAGTGATGCCAGTGTTCTGTATATCTTTATTGTGGTGATTATATTGCTGTGTTACTAAAGTCGTATTGAATTGCATAGCCAGCTGGTGAAGTTTTCTGTCAGTAACATCATTAAATCACCCTGCAGTATCTTACTTAGAAAATAGCTCAAATTTATACACTACCAAAACAAAGGAACAGGACTGGTAAGGCACTGGCCATGGAAGCATGAGGACTTGAGTTAATCGCTAGTGCCAGTGTAAATGCTGGGTGGAATGATGTTAGCCTAATGCCCGTTGTTGCGGAGGCAGAGATGGGGTCTCTGGGGCTTACAGATTCTGGTCAGCAGAATCAATGAGCTCCAGGCCAATGAGAAACCCTGTCTCAAAAAATAACACCATAAGTTCACCTCCGACCTCTACACATATGCATACATGCCTCCCCCACCCGCAAAAAAATGCAAACTGAGAAAAAGAAGGTTTAAGAAACATAAAGTTAGGAAAGGGGAATTCCTCAGCTGAGGAGATAGACTAATCCATAAAGGGCTTGCCTTGAATGCCCAAAGACTTGAGCTCAGTCTTCAGAACTGGGGCATGTGGCACTCACTGGTGATCGCAGTGCTGCTGAGCAAGATGCAGAGGCTCCCAGGGCTCACTCTGGCCAGTCTAGCCTCCTCTGAGAGCCTAAGCCAATGAGAGGCCCTGTGTCAACACAGAAGGTGAGCAGCATGCCTGAGGAATGACACCTGCTTGTCCTCAGGCTTATGCATGCGTGCGCGTGCACACACACACCTAATGACCTAGGTTCAACTTTCCAGGACCCTCATAAAGCCAGATGCACAAGGTGGTGCATGCATCTGGAGTTGGTTCTCAATGGTTAGAGGCCAGCGTGAGACTGCATAGTGACTTCTAGGTCAGCTTGGGCTAAAGCGAGACCCTACCTTGGAAAACCAGAAGGCAAGAAAAAAAAAAAAAAAAAAAAGACCAGGCATTGCGGTGCACGCCTTTAATCCCAGCTCCCGGGAGGCAGAGGTAGGAGGATCACCATGAGTTTGAGTCCACCCTGAGACTACATAGTAAATTCCATGTTAGCTTGGGCTAGATTGAGACCCTACCTCCAAAAAGAAAGAAAGAGAGGGGGGGGGGGAGAAAGAAAGAAAGAAACTTTTAAAAATAAACATACAGCCGGGCGTGGTGGCACACGGCTTTAATCCCAGCACTCGGGAGGCAGAGGTAGGAGGATCACCGTGAGTTCAAGGCCACCCTGAGACTCCATAGTGAATTCCAGGTCAGCCTGAGCCAGAGTGAGACCCAACCTCAAAAAACAAAACAAAACAAAACAAAACAAAAATAAACATACAGTGGTCCTACATCTGAGCTGAGATGTGGTGTGACATGTGCAGTACACAGTATGGCATGCGCATTCAGAACCAAACGAAGTCTCTTGAGGCAGCACAGGCAAGTGCTGTAGGAAACACCTCAGATGCATTGTGTTTTATTTCTTGGTCATTGCCTATTTAGTAATCTTTTACCATTGCCAGTTTTCTTGCAACTCTCCTTACAGTAGTTCACAATCCACAGTTTAAGGAGCTGGGTGCTATGGATTGGGAGGGAATAATTATTACTACTTTATTTATTTATTTATTTTTGAGGTAGGGTCTTGCTATAGCACAGGCTGACCTGAATTTACTGTATAGTCTCAGGCTGTCATGACGATCCTCCTACCTCTGCCTCAAGTGCTGGGATTAAAGGCATGTTCCACTACACCTAGCCATTATTACTTCTTTATAGAGAATTGTGACAGGAAATCAAAGCATAATGAATGGGTTCTGATTACTTTATGCTACTGATATCCTCCCCCAGGCTTTCTTTTCTTTTTTATTTATTTATTTAAAAAATTTTTTTTGTTTATTATTTTTATTTATTTATTTGAGAGTGATAGAGAAAGAGGCAGGTAGAGAGAGAGAGAGAGAGAGAGAGAATGGGCGCGTCAGGGCCGCCAGCCACTGCAGACGAACTCCAGATGCGTGCGCCCCCTTGTGCATCTGGCTAACATGGGACCTGGGGAACTGAGCCTCGAACTGGGGTCCTTAGGCTTCACAGGCAAGCGCTTAACCGCTAAGCCATCTCTCCAGCCCTCTTTTCTTTTTTAAAGACTTGTGTGTGGATGCATATGTGTCCATGTGCTTGTGTGTGGAGGCCAGTGGTTGATGGAGGGTCTCTTCCTCAAGTGCTGTCCGTGGTTTGTTTTGATTCAGGCTCTGTCGTTGAACACAGGGCGGTCACCAATTCAGGTAGCTTAGGTTGTCACAAGGCCCTGGGATAACAGCTTTTACATTGGGATCTGACCTCAGGTCCTCATGATTGGGTGACAAGCATTTATTTATTTATTTTGGTATTTTGAAATAGGGTCTTACGCTAGCTCAGGCTGACCTGGATGGAATTCCCTATGTAGTCTCAGGGTGGCCTCAAACTCACTGTGATCCTCCTACCTCTGCCTTCTGAGTGCTGAGATTAAAGGCATGTGCTACCACACCCAGTGGGTGACAAGCATTTTATTGACTGAGCCAGCTTCCTAGCCCCTCCCCAAGCTTTCTAAATATCATCATCTCCTGAGATCTCACATAAAAGTTATATAAAGGAGCTGGACATGGTGGTGCGTACCTTTAATCCCAGCACTCAGGAGTCAGAAGTAGGAGGATTGCCATGAGTTCGAGGCTACCCTGAGACTACATAGTGAATTATAGGTCAGCCTGGGCTAGAGTGTGACCCTACATCAAAAACCCTAAAAGATATAAAATAATATAAGTAACAAAGGGCTGGAGAGAAGGCTTAGCAGTTAAGGCTTGCCTGCAAAGCCTAAGGACTCCCACACATGATGGCATATGTGTTGGAGTTTGTTTGCAGTGGCTGAAGGATCTGACCCACTAGTGTGCTCTCCTCCTTCCCCAATAAACTAAAAAAAAATTGCCAGACATGGTAGTGCATTGCCTTTAATCCCAGTACTCGGGAGGCCGAGGTAGGAGGATCATGGTGAATTCGAGGCCACCCTGAGACTACATAGTGAATTCCAGGTCAGCCTGGCCTAAAGCAAGACCCTACCTCGAAAAACAAAACAACAGTTATGTAGAGCAGTGTATTTTATTTGTGTGGGCATATGCTTGTTCACTGCTCCTCCACTCATGAGCTTCTGGGAAATTGTCTCCTCGCCTCGCTTCTCGTAGTGGCACTGAGATTACAGAAGTCCTCCACAGCTGCTAGCTTTTATGTGGAGCCTGAGGATTGAACTCTGGTGCTCAGGGTTGCTTGGCAAGCACTTAATCCACTGAGCCATCTCCCTAGCCCGTGTAGAGAACAGCTTTGAGGCCATTATTAGAAAAGCATCTGAATGAACAGGGCCCCCTGCAGTCCTTTAGCTCATTGTCTGTCTGCTTGTGTTGCAGCGTTCCTAGAATCCCATGGGCCTTTTCCATGACTGAAGTCTGTGGCATGGTCCTGTGCTACATCTGGAGCCTGGTTCTTCTTCTGCACAAGCACAGGTACTTGGCCGCTAGCAACGCCCCTCGGCCCTTCCCACCCCTTCGCCGTGCCTGAGGACTCGCTTCCTTGTTCTGGGTCACATACTTTTTTTTTTTTTGGTTTTTTGAGGTAGGGTCTCACTCTGGTCCAGGCTGACCTGGAATTAACTATCACATACATTTTGACAACAGAAAATTCATGGTGGTGGGGGAGTGGTTAGTCAACAAGGATCAGCCCCAAATAATACATATCTATTCAGCAATACTCAGAATATATTTTGTATGGGAAGTCAGAGTTGGGAATGGTCAGTCACGAGCCAACCCTTACCAGGCATTTTTTTTAACGAAACAAACTGGAAATGTCACTTCTGTGGAAGGAAAGACACCCCAAGTATGGTGTTGCTTAAATATTTGGTTGGACTTTGTTTTCTGTGTGGAGAAGATGATTTTGCACACTATGCCTGCCTGAGATGGTAGAGGAGGTTGCTCAATAGTGAAAGTGCTTCTTGCCACTTTCCACAAGAAAGATAAATGCAGGATTTATTTTAGTTTAAGGAAAGCATGGGTAAGGAGGCTCCCTTTCTACTTTAATGTTGCCTGACTGAAGTAAAAGAAAGAAGGCCTAATGAGGGGGAATAACATTATCTGCTGATCACTGTGTTTGGAACATGGAGAGAAATAAGGACATTTTCTTATACTTTTAGGATCTTTCTCTTTATCATGAAGCTATGAGGTAACCATGAGTGAGCTGTGCACCCTAGGCTACGGTTATTTTAGTACTTTCCCATGTTGTCCTGTGGGCATTACTAACTTTAAATTCTGGTTTGCATAAACTGGTAGTACTTTAAAAATGTATGTTCACTGCTTTCTGATTGACTTTGCCTCTCAAGACCCTGTGAAAAATAAGGAGTTTAATGTTACAGGAAACTTTGGTAGCTCAGTAATCTAAGTCCAAGTAAAGACCAAGTGGTGATGTTTGCTAAATCAAAGTGTTGCTCAGAGTGTGGTCTTTGGGCTGGAGAGATGGTTCAATGGTTAAGGCACTTGCCTACAAAGCCTATGGAGCCAGGTTCGATTCCCCAGAACCTATGTAAGCCAGATGCACATGTTGGCTCATGCATCTGGAATTCATTTGCAGTGGCTGGAGACCCTGGTGTGCCGCTTCTCTCCCTACCTCTCTAATTAAAAAAAAATGTTTTTTAAAGTATGGTCTTGCTCCATCCAGATGTGCACACTAATGTCTGAAATGCTTTTTTGTTTGGTTGTTTTGGAGGCAGGGTCTCACTCTAGCCCAGACTAGTCTTAAACTCTTGACAGTCTTCCTACCTCAACCTCCAGAGTGTTGGACATGCACCACAATGCCTGGCTTCGGGGCTTTTTTCAGTTCAAAGAACATTTCAAAAATGTGTAAAGCAAAAATCTCTGTCCTTCTAGAGTCTTAGTCTGTTTGGATTTAGAACATTTAAAGAAGTAACAATACTGCCGGGCATGGTGCGCACATCCTAGCATTTGAGAGGCACAGGTAGGAGGATCACCATGAGTTCGAGGTCGCCCCGAGACTACATAGTGAATTCCAGGTTAGCATGAGACCCTACCCAAAAAACAAACCTAACAATATAAATGATATCACAATACAATTCATGATTATCCAAATTATAACTATTCAAAATTGTTTTAGATATATTTAAGATACAAGTTAGTGTGTGGGGGAATGTTGTTTATAGGCAAGGTCTCACTCTAGCCCAGGGTGATCTAGAACAAACTCTTAATTAAAAAAAAAATATTTATAGCTCAAGTTATAAGTTAGGAAACATTAGAATGAGTATTAGATAGCCACTATCATTAACTAATTTAGTATTGTTAATTAGTATAAGATGAATGACTCTACCTCCTGTAAATAATCAAAGCAGGTCCTAGGTAGGTGGCTTACCAGTTAAAGATGCCTACTTGCAAAGTCTGTTGGCCTGGGTTCAAACCCCCACCAACCATGTAAAGACTTGGTAGGCATTCATTTGCCAATGCAAGAGATTCTAGCACACACATGCATGTGTATATGTAAATTAATTTTTTTTGAAAATTACTAGGACTGGTCTGGAGAGACAGCTTTTAGTGGTTAAGGCGCTTATCTGTGATGCCTAAGGACCCAGGTTTGATTGTCCAGTACCGACATAAGCCAGATGCCCAAGGTGGAGCATATGTCTGGAGTTCACTTGCAGAGGCTGGAGATCTTGGGTTGCCCATTCTCTTTTTATCTGCCTCTTTCTCTCTCAAATAAATAAAAATTTAAAAAAATCATTAGGACTAACATCAAGTTTACCAGTGTTGCTTTTACCTTGTATATCTCTTCATATCTGTCAGCCATATTTTATCATTGCCTTGACACTTTAAGAATGTAATTTAGCCGGGTGTGGTGGCGCACGCCTTTAACCCCAGCACTTGGGAGGCAGAGAGAGGTAGGAGGATCGCCATGAGTTTGAAGCCACCCTGAGACTACATAGTGAGTTCCAGGTCAGCCTGAGCCAGAGTGAGACCCTACCTCGAAAAACCAAAAAAAAAAAAAAAAGAATTGAATTTAGATCTGTATTGTTCATTGGCAAGCACTTGCCACAGGTAGGTGCCTGTTAAAGTTTAAAGTAAAATTTAAAATTAAGGCCCTTAGTTATTCCAGCCTTTTAAAGCATTCAAGAAGTAGTTTGTAGCCCACTGATTGGACAGTGTAATTATAGAACATCTCCCTCACTGCCCAGCGTTCTATTAGTAATATTGTAAATGACCTCTGAAGTTCCTGTCCTCCACGTCAGCACAAAATAGAATGGTGCATGTGTATTGAAGACCCTTGTTCTGTATGCTACCTAAAAATTAATAATAAAAGCGCGCGCGCGCGCGCGCGCACACACACACACACACACGTATTGAGGGATCATTTAAACACTGTCCCTTTAAACATGCGGGTCTGTACCACAGTTCAGATTAGAGTACTTCTGCTCTCAAGTTCCCTCTTTCCTTTGACCATTAATTTTGATCCCAACCCCCTGGCCTCAGGCAAATGCTGACCTATATGTAATTTTACCTTTAATGATGTGTGCATGAGAATGGGGGGGGGTGTTCTTGTCTGATGTTCTCTGCTTGCTTTCTCTTGAAGGTAGTGTTTGACGCCCTGGGATGTTGGAATGTTTTCTTCTGATCCTTGCCCTCTGGTCGCTCTGTTCACAGGTCGATCCTTCTGCGAAGGCTCTGTAGTCTGATGGGCACTGTCTTCTTGCTTCGCTGCTTTACCATGTTTGTGACCTCCCTCTCCGTGCCAGGACAGCACCTGCAGTGCACGGGAAAGGTAGCCTGCTACCTTTTCTATCTTCTTTGCTCCTGTTGGGTTGACAGCGCAGTTTATACAGTAGGACTAGCATTCCACCTGTACTGTGAAGATGTGCTTTTAGTATTTGTGATATCGTAGTGAATTCTGGAAATGAGAAGAAAAAGATCTTAAGTTAGACCCATCTCCTTTTTACTTCCTTTCATTGATACCAGTTCTGTGCTGCAGATGTATAGAAAAATAACGTTTCTTTCAACTTTTTCTGTTCATTTTCCTTTCCCACCACCCTAGCATCTGTTGGTGTCATCTGACCCTTTCGTGTCCTCATTATTCCTTTTCTTTTTTCTTTTTAAATTTTTTTGTTCATTTATTATTATTTGTTTATTTGAGAGTGACAGACATAGAGAGAAAGACAGATAGAGGGAGAGAGAGAGAGAATGGGCACGCCAGGGCTTCCAGCCTCTGCAAACGAACTCCAGACGCGTGCGCCCCCTTGTGCATCCAGCTAATGTGGGACCTGGGGAACCGAGCCTCGAACCGGGGTCCTTAGGCTTCACAGGCAAGCGCTTAACCGCTAAGCCATCACTCCAGCCCTATTATTCCTTTTCTTTAAATGTAGCAGATTAAGCATATCTTTCCGTTTGGTTAAACAGAGGAGAGAATATACTGATAATAGCTGGGTGTGGCGGCACACACCTTTAATCCCAGAGGAGGCAGAAATACAAGGATCATGAGTTCAAGGCCAGCCCAGGACTACATTGTGAGTTCCAGGTCATCCTGGGCTAGAGCAAGACCTTACCTGAGGGGGGTGGGGGGAGAGAAAAACATACTAGTAATAAAAGGGAAAGTTATGTGTTTTTTTTTTTTTGTACGTTATTTTAAAATTTAAGGCCTGGGGATAGGTCAGTGGTAGAGTGCTTACTTAGCATGCAAGTCAACTCCAGCATATCACCACCACCACACAAAATAATTATTAAAAAAATAATTTTAGAAAGCTGGGCATGGTGGCTCACGCCTTTAATCCCAGTGCTCACTAGGCAGAGGTAGGAGGATCGTCGAGTTCAAGGCCACCCTGAGTCTACATAGTGAATTCCAGGTCAACCTGGGCCGGCGTGAGACCCTACCTCGAAAAAAAACAGAAAAAAATTTAGGGCTGGAGAGAGAACTTAGCAGTTTAAGGTGCTTTCCTGAAAAGCCTAAGGACCTAGGTTCAGTTCCCTAGAGCCCACATAAGCCTGATACACATGGTCTAGAGTTTGTTTGCAGTGGCTAGAGGTCCTGATGTGCCCATTCTCTCCCTCCTCCTTTTTTCTCTCCCCCCCTCTCAAATAAATAAATAAAATTAAAATAATTTTTAAAATTAAGGCCGCCCTAAAAGTGATATCATAAAAGTAGCTATTTTGACTGTTAAATTTGGACAAGGAATTCATTGCGCCTCTCACAGACCTTCATGCTTTTTTCTGTGTTCCCAAGGCGTTCACTGGAAATAGCACCATCTTTGTTGTTACTTTAATGTTGTTTACAAACCAGTATTAGGTGACATTTCCTCTACTCAACTATAAATAGCCGACATGCCAGCTAGAGAAGATTAAGCACCCAAAGAAGATAAAGAGCTCAAAATAGTGTCTTTGAGATGAGGGGTATCAAACTGCTCCAGGTAGTAGGAATGCTTAGAGAACTGCTTCATAGGACTTAAGATTTTATATAAAGCATTTTTTTTTTTTTTTTTGAGGCAGGGTTTCATTCTAGCAGTCTGTAAAGCAAATAAATATTTTGGTGGGAGGTTGAGGTAGGGTCTACTCTAGCCCAGGCCAACCTGGAATTTACTATGTAGTTGCAAGGTGGCCTCGAACTCACAGAGATCCTCCTACCTCTGCCTCCTGGGTGCTGGGATTAAAGGGGTGCACCACCACACCTGACTCAATTTTAGGGTCAAATAGGAGGAAACTTGGGGTAAGGGACAAGAAGTATATCTCACTAGGCAGACTTGGTCATAGTGTGGTCCGCTTGGTCATTGCCTCAGTTCTGTTTCTGTGATGTGGTCTGAAGAAGTTGTAACTCCTGGGAACAGGGTTATTCTTGTTGGAGTTTTATTGTCAGTCTGGGTTACAGTGAGACCCTATCTCAGACAAATAAAAAATTCTCATGCCAGGTGTGGTGGCACACGCCTTCAATCCTAATACTCGGGAAGGAGAGGTAGGAGGACCACCATTAGTTCAAGTCCACCCTGAGACTACATAGTGAATTCCAGCTCAGCCTGGGCTAGAGGAAGACCCTACCTTGAAAAATAAAAAAAATAAAAAAAAAAAATTCTCAAGATAGGCGAGGTGACACAAAACTTTAATTCCAGCACTCAGGAGGCAGAAGTAGGATTGCTGTGAGTTCAAGGCCACCCTTAACCTGCATAGGGAATCCAGGTCAGCCATCTTTTTATTCTTCTAATATATGTACTGATTTTGGTTAGTCCTCCCCCTTCTCCATCTCCCTGCCTCTGAACTATCTGCAGTTCTCTGAGTAATTGAATCTTAGAATGTTAAAGGACTGTTTGGGACATTTTGCTTTCCTATAAAGTTTATTTATCAGATGAGGGGAATTTCATTACAGACAACCACTGAAGAGAAAAATGGATTTTTGTGTCGAGAGCTGCAACATATGCTGCAAAAATAAATTAGCTATCATTCCACAACAGTATGGACAACCTCTTTTTTTTTTTGTCTCTGATGACTTAACCATTATTAATTAGTTACTTATGGATATTTCCATCAAAATTTGCCCTAAATACTGCTAATTGCTTTGAGGTATAATCTAGCCTACTTACTGACCCGTATAGTTGTGAACATCATTAAAAATAGGAAAAAAAAGGGCTGGAGAGATGGCTTAGCAGTTAAGAGCTTGCCTGTGAAGCCTAAGAACCCCAGTTCGAGGCTCGATTCTCCAGGACTCACATTAGCCAGATGCACAAGGGGGCACACGCGTCTGGAGTTCATTTGCAGTGGCTGGAAGCCTGGTGCGCCCATTCTTTCTCTCTCTCTCTCTGCCTCTTTCTCTCTCTGTCACTTTCAAATAAATAAATAAAAATGAACAAAAAAAATTTTTTTTTGTTTTGTTTTTCGAGGTAGGGTCTTACTCTGGTCCAGGCTGACCTGGAATTAACTCTGTAGTCTCAGGGTGGCCTCGAACTCACGGCGATCCTCCTACCTCTGCCTCCCAAGTGCTGGGATTAAAGGCGTGTGCCACCACACCCGGCAAAAAAAAAAAAAATTTTTTTTAATGAAAAAAAAAAAATAAGGGACTGGGGGATGGCTTAGTGGTTAAAGCACTGGCCTGTAAAACCTAAGGACCCAGGTTCAATTACCCAGTTCCCACGTAAGTCAGATGCACAAGGTGGCACATGTGACTGGAGTTTGTTTGCAGTGGCTAGAGGCCCTGGTGCACCCATTCTTATTTTCTCTCTCTTTCGAGCTCTTGATCTTTCTCTCTGTCTCTCTGGCTCTTTCAAATAAAATTACTTTTAAAAAGGAATAATCAAGTGAATATTCCTACAATATTGGATTTAAAAACTAGCTGGAAAGCTGGCCATGGTGGTACATAGCTTTAATCCCAGCAGTTGGAGGCAGAGGTAAGAGGATTGCCATGAGTTTGAGGCCGCCCTGAGGCTACATAGTGAATAACAGGTCAGCCTGAGCTAGAGTGAGACCCTACCTCAAAACAAACAAACAAAAAAGTAAAAACAACAACAACAACAAAAAAAAACACCAAAAAACTGCCGGGTACAGTGGTGAACACCTTAGTCTCAGCACTCGGAAGGCAGAGGTAGAAGGATCACTGTGAGTTCAAGGCCACCCTGAGATGACATAGTGAGTTCCAGGAGAATTGAGATCCTTTGGCTTTGCAGACAAACGCCTTAACCACTAAGCCATCTCTCCAGCCCTGGAGATTTTTTTTTTGTAATAACCGTTTCATCCTCCTTCCCGCCCTCGTTTCCTTGCAGTCGGGGTCCTGGTAGCCCAGCCCGCGCTCTAATTAAAGTTGCCTGGATCCTGATCTTCCTCCTGCTGCTGCTCCGTCTTTCTTGGCTTTGACCAATTTATTTAAAGAGAATGAGTTTAAGTTCCTTGAAGTGTGAGTTCCTTTGAGTTACAGTGATTTCATTTAATTAGCAACATTTTTCTGAGTGTAGTAAAGCTTTATCCCCCCATATACGTAATTTAAAAGAAGGAAAGGCAGAGAAGGTGAGTGCGGGCACTCCAGAAATGATGGCCAGGTCTTTGTCCATCTGGTTTTTAGTTGATTGTGGGGAGTTGAAGCTGGGCCATCAGGCTTTGAAAACAAACGCTGTTAACTGCTGGGCCATCTCTCCAGCCCCTGATCACTCCCTTTTTATTTTTTCGAGATAGGGTCTAGCTATAGTCCCAGCTGACCTGAAAATCCCTTGTATTCTCAGGGTGGCTTTGAACTCACGGTTGATCACCTATTCTTAGGGTTAACCTAGAATCCAATTCATTAGGCTTCCGGTTGCTTTGCTTAGATTTTTTTTCTTTGTAAGTCATTTTTCGTTTGAATTTCTCTGGGGATGAATGTGACCTCCCTAAGCCCTTGCAGTTCTAAGTCATGGTTCTCTTTGTAGGTGTACGGCAGTGTGTGGGAAAAACTTCGCCGGGCCTTTGCCATTTGGAGTGGCTTTGGTATGACCCTGACTGGAGTCCACACTTGCGGAGATTACATGTTCAGTGGCCACACAGTTGTTCTAACTATGCTGAATTTCTTTGTCACTGAATGTAAGTGTCACTTTAATGCTTGTGTGTATGTTGGAGGAGGCTGTTGGGGGGAGGGTGTGAAGTCCTATGAAGAATTTGTGCAGCAGGACTGGGGATGCACCCTGGCCTAGTAAGCCCTGAGTCTTTTCCCTGCCACCACATAAAACTAAACTTGGTAGAGGGCTGGAGAAATGGCTCAACAGTTAAATGTTTGCTGTGATCCTTAACTCACTAACATCTAAGTAAAGCCAGACAAATAGACATTGGGAGATGAGACCAGGAGAATGCCTAAGCTCTCGCGTCTGCCTTCACAGTGACAAAAACAAGGGACACCCTGTCTCAAATATGGTGGAAAGCAAAGACTCAAGGTTGTACACACACAACCAAGCATGGTGGTTCATTACTGTCATGCCAGCAATCTTGAGGTAAAGGAAACAGTTCAAGGTCATCTTTGGACTACATAGCAAGTGTGAGGCCAGCCTGAGCTATATGAGACTCTGTCTTGGAAAAAAAAAACAAACAAACCACATGTTGCTGTGGTGGTGCACGCTGTTAATCTCAGCACAGCAAAGGATGAGGTAGGCATGAGATCACCATGATTTCTGGTTCAGCCTGGGCTAGAGTGACAGAGCCTACCTCAAGAGAAAAAAAAAAAAAAAGGCAAAGAGGGGAAAGAATGGATGGCATTGGAAGGAATGTAGCTTAAAATGGCTTTGTGTTCTCTCCCTAGATACACCAAGAAGTTGGAATTTCTTGCATACTTTATCCTGGGTTCTCAACCTCTTTGGGATCTTCTTCATCTTGGCTGCCCATGAACACTATTCTATTGATGTGTTTATTGCCTTTTATATCACAACAAGACTCTTTTTATACTACCACACACTGGCCAATACAAGAGCTTATCAGCAGAGTAGGAGAGCAAGAATTTGGTTTCCCATGTTTTCATTTTTTGAATGCAATGTAAATGGCACAGTACCTAATGAATATTGTTGGCCGTTTTCAAAACCAGCAATAATGAAAAGACTAATTGGATGAAGACTATATCTCTGTAATGAGTTTGCGATTAATTATACAGTAGTTATGAATGAAGTGAGTAACTTTGCTTTCTCTCCCAGGTTGTTCCTGGCTGGGTTGCATTTTGGCTTTTATGTTGACAGATTTCCCAATTCTGAGTAAGGCTGTGATTATAAAATGTGAGAAAGAACAATCAAGAGTCCTCCTAGCTGCATGAGCAGAAAGCTCAGAGGTTTTCTGCCCCTTTGCCTTAAGAAGACACGGTTGGTTGATGCCAGGCTGCTGTTCCTAGCTGTTGAGTATTTGCTTAGTGATCTTAAGCAAATCTCTTAAGCTGGTTGAAGGATTTTTATTGATATTCGGTAGGACTCTAGTCAAGAAATGTTGTTGGAAGCCCTACCAAGTGAACAGTACTTGTTCTTTGAACTAATTTCTATGTCTGTCTGGAAAGTGATTTTTTTTTTTTCCTTCTGAACCATTTTCAAGAAAAGTGTATTGAGCACACCAGCATGCCTGGAAAAAGAAGAGAACGCAAGGAGCCATAGATGAAGGGTATTGATGGTCACTGGCCTTCTCGCTAATGCAGACATAGGGCAAGCATTTGTCACCGAAGATGCAACAAGATGCAGTTTCTGTTTTGTTCTGGAGATTCGGCATGAACATCAGTCAGTGTACATGCAGGAAAAACAACTGCATTCATAACAGTAAATTTGTGTGATTTTAGTGGTATAGGTATATGGAATAACTTTCTGCTATAATTGTTAGACAGATGCCAGCCCAGTTTAATGCTTTTTTAAATGATGTAATTTAATGAGCCACGTAAGTGTTATACCAGATGTTAAAGTTCTTGTGTCAGTAAGTAAGGAACTTCATACGCATGCAAAGATTTTTTTTCTTCTGAAAAGAAATTTATAACAGGTTGTAAACACAGTGTTAAGGCTTTTTTTTTTTTTCAAAGTCTGATTCTCAGCCATTAAAAGTAAATAGTCTGAGACATACTTGGATGCAAAAAGGCTTTGTTACTTTTTCTTTTTTGAAATAATTGTGTACATACATTCTTTCTGTATAGTCTTAATTTGGCAGTCAGGAAATTTTTTAACTTAGCTGCTGTTTACAATACTAGAAGCTTAGTACCTGAAGTGATTTCAGTTCTCTGATGAAGTTTGTCACTTTATTTTTGATGATTTTACATAATAGCTTTGACAGCATGGTTGTAGAATTGGAACTGACCCTCAGTTGATGAACTTAAGCATATGGAGTATTAATGGCACAGTTTTTACATTCCAGTTTAGAACAGAGCGTCACAAAAGGCACTGACACCGAGGCCTGAAGTGAGGAGCTTGTTCCCTTCTTGTCTTGGAAAACGGTGTGTTTTGCACTTTGAGTCGTAGTCCCACCCTTGGCTCAGCCGCGGAGGAGCCTGGATGACTTGTGTCAGAAAGGAGTGCTAGGCAGGCAAGCTTCAGCCAGTGCTGCATGGCCCTACATTGAGTCTGTTCTGAACATTATTTATTTCTCAGTTGAGAAGTAATACAAGGCAACTCAAGTGTTACTGTATTTTTAAATCTTTATACTAAAGAATCTTTCTTTATTTGGTTTTTGAGGCAGGGGCTCACTCTAGCCCAGGCTGTCCTTGATTGAATTCATAGTGATCCTCCTATCTCAGCCTCCTGAATATTGGGATTATAGGTGTGAGCCACCAACACCTGGATTAGAATCCCAAAATAACTTTTTTTTTGTTTATTTATTTATTTATTTATTTGAGAATGACAGGCAGAGAAAGAGGGAGAGAGAGAGAGAGAGAGAATGGGTGAGCCAGGGCTTCCAGCCACTGCAAACGAACTCCAGATGCGTGCGCTCCCTTGTGCATCTGGCTAACGTGGGTCCTGGGGAATCAAGCCTCAAGCTGGGATCCTCAGGCTTTCACAGGCAAGCGCTTAACCATTAAGCCATCTCTCCAGCCCCAAAATAACTTTTTTAAAAAACATTACTTTTATTTGATAGGAGAGAGAATGAGCATTCCAGGGCCTCTAGCCCCTACAAATGAACTCCAGACACATGTGCTACCATGTGCATCTGGCTTACATGGGACCTGGAGAATTGAACCTGAGTCCTTAGACTTTGTAGGCAAGCGCTTTAACTGCCAAGCCATCTCTCCAGCCCTCCTAAAATATCTTAAACTTTTAGTTCTACTACATGCCAGGGACAAAAATGCCAACATCTCGTGTAAAGAAATTGCTTAATCATGAAGAGTGAAAGCTGCTTTCTGGTGCATATTGGATGGTCTGACTCTTCAGGTCAAAGGACATGCTTCTGCCATTTGTTTATCCCCAAATGATGATAGACCTAGTTAGCTAGAGGGACCTATGTTGGCTTTTGGAAGAGTGTTCCTAGAACATCCATGTCAGAGATTAATTGTAGAGTGAGACCCTACCTCGAAAAAAGTACAAAAAGAAAAGATTAATTTTAGGATGTTACATAGTCATTAATGGGAAATTTTCCTAATATTAGTCTCTACCTAATATGAATTCTGTTGTAGAATGAAATAGGAAAATCGATGCAACTATTTGCAGAGCTCTTGTTAGCATGCACACCTAACAGCAGCCTGCAGCGAGGGCTGGGAAGGAGCTTCCAGCCTTGCATGTGCTCCTAGCTGTTCTGCGAGTGAAGTAAGCTGAACTTATAAGTTACTATTCTGACTGTTATAAGGCAGTGTTTACATAAATTCTGTAAGTTAATCATCTTCAAGTCTCTCCTGGCAATCTTGAAGACAGAATTACTTTTTTTTAATTTTGTTATTTTTTCAAGTAGGGTCTCCTCACTCCAGCCCAGGCTGACCTGGAACTCACTCTGTTAGTCCCAGGCCGGCCTCAAACTCACAGTGACCCTCCTACCTCTGCCCCTCCCCCACGGAGTTCTTGCTAGATGTTTTAGCTGTAATGAAGACAGAATTCGCGTTTGCGTTCGAGCGGGTGTGGCTGGTAGAGAAGCTGTAGGCTTCAGAGAGGTGCATATCCCCCAGGAGCTTAGTACAGAAGGAGCTGGAAGGTTTTGAGTGTGGGGATGCAAACTCCTCCTCTCTGCCCCTTGCTCCTCTCTGACCAGAATTGCTATGGCAAAAATACAGATTCTCTCTGGTGGCCCTGCTAATGTATTAATGTCTTTCCAAATCAGAAAGCAGTGAGCTTAGCTGTAGAACCAGCTAGTTAAATAAATGTAGGCTGTTCTGACAAAAACCTACTGGCCTAGAGACCTACTGAGGTCACCATGACCTTGAGAGTGGTGGTCTGCCCCGCTCTGTACCTGCCTGAGTCCTATGATTGTGAAGTCCCCATGAATGGGGTACAGAGGAGCCAAATAATTCCATTATGGCTAAGAAACAGTCTGTTTTAGGAATATTCATTTAAAAAGTGTTACTTCTGCACTCACAAAGTCAGGTTTATAACATAAAACTGCTCTCTTCATTCAGCAAAAGGCAGCTTCATCAATAAAGGATTCTATATCCAAAATGCTTAAGAATGTTTGCCATATTCTTGACTTAAGCTCTGGTGTAATGGTACATTTAATTATCTGCAGTCTTGTAGACTGACATTTTCACATACTCAACGTAAGGATAATGTAGTCATCCAGCCATTCTTTGAGGTATTGAGGTACAAAGCAGTATTGGTGTCATGTAGACGGTTTCAGAGACAACAAAGCTTGGCTGCTGTAATGCCAGCTTTAACTGACAGTTCAGACAGTTGGTACTGGCTTTTTGTTTTAAAGTTTCACCTACATTAACCTTAAACCTCTACAGCTGGAAATCATTAATTAACATCAAAAATCAGTGTGCTTCAGGTGACCAGTGAGAAGAAAACGAGGTTTTTGTTGTTAATTGTTGCCTTTCTTGGTGGGTGGCGTTGAATGACTAAAGTTACTGTGGAAGTAGGTGTTGGTCCACCCCTCACTTCACCTCAATCCAACACCAGTAATCTCAAATAACTAATATGACTAATTACTTTGTACACATGTTTATGAGATTTGTAAGCTATTTTGTCAGCTACCAATAAGTTGTTTTTTTAGGATACATCCTACTGCAAATTAACCCAAGGGGAGCCAGGTGTGGTGGCATACTCTAATCCCAGCACTTGGGAGGCAGAGGTAGGAGGATAACTGTGAGTTCGAGGCCACCCTGAGAATACAGAGTGAATTCTAAGTCAGCCTGGGCTAGAGTAAGACTCTACCTCAAACCCCCCTTCCCCCCCCAGAAAAAAGTTAACCCAAGGACTCTATTCATTGTATTTCATGTCCTTGCATAAGGAAACATTACTTTGGCAAAAGGAAGATTGTCAGTTTCATTGTTCTTTCAAGTGTGTTTCAATCTAAGCTACTGAATTGTCTGAAGGACTAAACAGTCTATTGGCATTATGATTTAGTAATACTACCTTAATTTTTTTTTAGTAATTTTTGTTCAGAGAATCCATGAAATGCTAAGGAAATGAAATATTTCTGATACGGAACCAAGAAAGTGAAAAGTGGTACTCAGTGGGGAAAGCAAGGTCAGCGTAAGTGGGCAAGTTAAGTTTGGAGAATTTGACCTTCAAGTCTCCCAGTCCACAGAGAAACTAGTATTACTTGAAGCTGTGAGAGTTCCTGTGGTAGCCATACCTTGAAGCACAGTGTTGTAAATAAGCAAATACCTTGATCCTAAATTAAATCCAGATGTAACTAATATATATTATTTTATATCTTTGTTGTATTAAAATGTTTAAAAACACTAAAAATAAAACATTCGAAAGTTGACTTGCAGTTTCTGACTTGAAGGCCTTTGCACTGTTATTACTATAGCATCTTATTTATTTGTTGAGCGAGAAAGAGGCAGAGAGAGGGAGAATTGGCACGCCAGAGTCTCCAGCGCCTGCAGACGAACTCCAGACACATGTGCCACCTTGTGCATCTAGCTTATGTGGGTCCTGGGGAATCAAACCTGGGTCCTTTGGGTCAGTAGTAAAAACACTTTTTTTTTTAGCCGGGCATGGTGGCACACGCCTTTCATCCCAGCACTCGGGAGGCAGAAGTAGGAGGACCGCCATGAGACTACAGAGTGAATTACAGGAGAGCCTGGGCCTACAGCGAGACCCTACCTCAAAAAGCCAAAAAGAAAAAGCAAACACTTTTATAAGGAATCCGTTCTGTAAGGTGACGATTTATTTGTTTTGTTCCTGAATCTGATACTGGTTTCTGAAGCATGAGAAATGCGTGGAGTGGGCCATGAAGTGCTCGTGGCTCCAGGAGCTGCTGCTGAGGGGCAGCATGAGGCAGGTGTGACCCTGAGGAAGAGGCCGGTGACGCTATGGGAAAATGGACTGTGCCAAGGCTACCATGAAACTCTGTGGCCTGGGATGAAAGTTTCCCTTGCCTATTCAAACCAGTTGGGAGAGGCAGAAATGGAAAATGATATTTGATGTTTGGTTGATGGTTATTGAGTCTGCATTGGTCCAGTCTCTCCTTGCTGTGCCTTATAGCAATTGAAAATATTTACTCTGTGCCTTTCTATATTGAAAGTATATAACCTGTTTTGATTTTACATGAGGGCTGGAGGGATGGCTTAGCAGTTAAGGGGTTTGTCTGCAAAGCCAAAGGACTCACAGCTGAGAGACAATCTGAAATCTCAGATGAGACTTGGCACTTTAGAAACTTATCTTTAAACTGGGCGTGGTGGTGGCGCACGCCTTTAATCCCAGCACTTGGGAGGCAAGGGTAGGAGGATCGCCATGAATTCGAGGTCACCCTGAGACTACATAGTGAATTCCAGGTCAGCCTGAAGGACTAGAGCAAGACCTTACCTTGAAACCACCTCCCTCAGAAGAAGAAGAAAAAAAAAACACTTTTAAGTTGTTAAAGACTATGGGACCATTGAAGTTGGACTGAATACAATTTACAATGTGAGATTGAGAGAGCAGTTACAGTTAGAGTGACTGGATCCGGGAAGGTAAAAAAAAAGCAGGAAAGATGATCTGACTTCTTATCTCTTGCCTAGTTCCCTAGACCTGTTTCTCCACAGTCAGGACCCCTCCTGGAAGGGAGGTCTTGCATAGGATTTAAACATTATAATTGGTCAAGTCCAGCCCCTGGAACTTGGTGCCAGACCTAGCCTGTTTGTGAGACAGCCCCTAGCCCTAACCAACCAGTTGTCCCTCTGGTTCACCTGAGCCAGAAGATAGCCCACTGCTATTAAGGTAACAAGGAGGAGCAGGCTCTCTGACCAGTTGGGAACTCCCAGCTATGAGTGAGTTTTTGCCTCAGCTGGGTCTGGGTCTCCGCCCAGGCCCAGCCTGGAGAGCCCCCTGGCCCTTAACTCTCCCCTTCAGATCCCCACATGGCAGGAGCTTTCTTGTCTATCTCTTTTTTCTTCTCTTTTCTTTCCGCGGTTTTTCCAGACCCTCCACATGGGATTTCTAGCCACTTGGGTGCCTTTTCTTGGCTCTGTACTTCCTTCAATAAGCATAATAATTTAATAATGTTATCCTTCTAAGCCAGGCCTGGTGGCACACACCTGTAATCCCAGCCTGGGCTAGAGTGAGACTGTACCTCGAAAAAACAAAAAATAAAAATAATAAGGGCAGGAGAGATGGCTTAGTGGTTAAGGCACTTGCCTGTGAAGCCTAAGGACCCAGGTTTGATTTCCCAGTTCCCACGTAAGCCAGATGCACAAAATGAAGCATGCATCTGGAATTTAAGTGGCTAGAGGTCCTGACATACCCATTCTTTCTCTAACTGCTTCTTTCTCTCTCTCTTAAATAAAAATAATTTTAAAAATTACCCTGAGTCTTCTTTATTTTCTTGTTTTTTCTTTCTTTGATTAAAATTAGAAACAAATCTAGGGTTTGGAGTTCAAGGACTTTCCTGGACCCCCAACACATTACAAAATGGTCCTAAATCTGTTAGGGCCAGGGGAAAAATGTGGTAGTTTGAATGGATGTCCCCCAACTGATTCAGGAGGGTGTGTGGGTATGTTTTGGTTTTTCAAGTCAGGGTTTTTGCTGTGCCCCAGGCTGACCTGGAATTCACTCTGTGGTCTCAGGGTGGCCTTGAACTCATGGAGATCCTCCTACCTCTGCCTCGAAATGCTGGCTGGATGGCAAGAAGGCAAATTTTAACGTTCCTTTATGCTTCTCACAGGCAGGGGTTTTATTCAAGCTTGTAACTTGGGGTCACTGTAGGCGGATCCCAGGATCCAGCCCTAAAGTGTGGGGACGGACCCAGAATACCAGTGTCTGCGCACCTTTAGATTGGAAGTTCATTCCGGCAATTGAGGCTGTCTGCGAGAGAAGTAGAGGGAGATGATGAGCTAGAGGCCAGCTCGGACTATGTAGTGGGTTCTAGGCTAGGCTGAGTACATAAGAAGACCCTTTCTCAAAAATTCAGAAAGTTGCTGGGCTTGGTGGCGCACGCCTTTAATCCTAGCACTTGGAAGGCAGAGGTCAGAGGATTGCTGTGAGTTCGAGGCCACCCTGAGACTATAGTGAATTCCAGGTCAGTCTGGGATAGAATGAGACCCACCTTGAACCCCTCCCTCCCCCCAAAAAAGAGAAAAGAAAAGAAATATGAGGGCTGGAGTGGTAGCTTAGTGGTTAAGGCTGTTGTCTGCAAAGCCAAATAACCCAGGTTTGATGGCACATGCATCTTGAGTTTGTCTGCAGCAGCTGAAATGCTCTAAAGGTTCTGGTGCACCCATTCTCTGTCTCTCTCCCACTTTCTTACTCTCAGATAAAATACATAACGAAAAGAAAGAAAGATAAACTCAGAAATGCTGCAGGCAGCTGAGCCTGGTGGCATGTGCCAGTAATCTCATTACTCGGAGGGCTGAAGCAGGGGGTATCACCACAAGTCAAGAGTCCAGTCTGGGCTACCGCGCGAGGCTGGAAAAAAAGATAAATGAGACGATAGTGGGTATAAGAAACAGCTATTTTTTTCTTAGCACAAAAATTTTAAAGCCTAGAGCCTTTGCAGGTGATCACCAGCAGAGGGTGCTCTAAGCCTCTAGCAGCCTGTACTCCTTTGTCACTCCGACACACAACCAGCTACTGAAGTGGCAATTTGGAATGAAGGCAAGGCACCAAAGCTGTGTCTCTATTGGCTGTAGCGGGGTAGTAGTTGGAAACACCATGGTTTACGGACATGGACTCTGAAGCTGAGTCTTGCATTCAAATCTTGGCTCCTTTGCTTATTAGCTGTGCAACCTTGGGAAATTACTGTCTTTCCATTTTGAGGTGACAATAGTTCTCTCTCTCTCTCTCTCTCTCTCTCTTGTTTTTGTTTTTCGAGGTAGGGTCTTACTCTAGCCCAGGCTGACCTGGAATTCACTATGGAGTCTCAGGGCGGCCTCGAACTCACGGTGATCCTTCTACCTCTGCCTCCTGAGTGCTGGGACTAAAGGCGTGTGCCACCACGCCCCGCCCAGTACTCATCTTCTTAGGGTTCTTATGAGTGTTGAGTGAAAATATTGATGACTTAATATACTCAACCTGTATTAATTCTTTTCCAAAATGCTAAAAACAAGCATTTCCATTTTCAACACTTTTTTTTTTTTGGTTTTTCAAGGTAGGGTCTCACTCTAGTCCAGGCTGACCTGGAATTCACTATGTAGTACTCTCAGTTGTACATAGCTAAGGCTTTCACTTGTGGTATTCTTTATTTGGTATGAGTTGGAGGCCACCCTGAGACTACATAGTGAATTCCAGGTCAGCCTGGGCCAGGGTGAGACCCCACCTCAAAAAAAAAAAAACCAAACCAAAAAAAAAAGTTCTCAGCTGGGAAGATGGCTCAATGGTTAAAGGCACTTTGTTGTAAAACCTGATGGCCTGGATTCAATTCCTCAGTATCCACGTAAAGCCAGATGCACAAAATGTTTGGACACACCATGTCACTAGGCCCTTGTATACCCATTCTCCTTGTTTCTCTCCTTGCAAATAAATAATTTTTTAAAATTATTTATTTATTTATTTGAGAGAGACAGACAGAGAGGAAGACAGATAGAGGGAGAGAGAGAGAATGTGCGCGCCAGGGCTTCCAGCCTCTGCAAACGAACTCCAGACGCGTGCGCACCGTTGTGCATCTGGCTAACATGGGACCTGGGGAACTGAGCCTCGAACTGGGGTCCTTAGGCTTCACAGGCAAGCGCTTAACCGCTAAGCCATCTCTCCAGCCCTAAATTATTTTATTTTATTTGAGGAAGGTCCAAATGCTGAGTCCCCAGCTGATGGCATTTTGGGACGTGGAGCCTTGCTGGAGGAGGTGTGTTGCTGGGGGTGGATCTTGGTATGTTATAGCCAATTCCTTTTTGCTAGAGCTCAGCTTACTCTCCTGCTGCTGTTTTTCACCTGCTGCGGCAGAGGTGATGTCCAGTCTGTCCTCATGCCATGATTTCCCCTGCCGCCATGGAGCTTCCCCTTTCCTCTCGTCAGCTGCTTTTGATGGGGTGTTTTGTGCCAGAAATGTGAAGGTAAGGACAACACTACATATTTGTCCAATGGCCCTTGACAATACTTCTTCATATCTGTCCCTTTCTAAATTTTTCTTTATTTTGGTTTTTGAGGTAGGATCTCACTCTAGCCCGTGCTGACCTGGAATTCACCATGTAGTCTCAGGCTGGCCTTGAACTCATGGTGATCTTCCTACCTCTGCCTCCTGAGTGCTGGGATTAAAGGTGTGCGCCACCAAGCCTGGACCTTTTCTACCCCCCCAGCCCCCCAGGTAGGGTTTTGCTCTAGCCCACTAAATCAGGATTCACCATGGAGTCTCAGGCTGGCCTGGAGCTCACAGCAATCCTCCTACCTCTGCCTCCCAAGTGCTGGGATTACAGGTGTGCCCCACCACACCCAGATAATTAAGTCTCTTTAGAGGCTGAGCCACAGATGAGCACATAAGTAGAAATAGGATTTCTAGTAGCTTCTTCCTACAAAATCCCACAATAGGTCATTTTAGAAGCCATCATGGCTTCTCCTGTCAAGTCAGAGTGCTTGGGGAAATACAAAAGGAAGATGGCCTGATTCCCTAAAGAGATGGGAAAGCACTACTCTGAACTCGACACAAGAGCCGACATCTTGATGTCCTAAGCACGCCCCTTTGTGGACATGTTGTATCACCAGCCTTTGCAATTTCCTGCCTTTGATTTCCGGCTGCATTTTCCCTAGTTGTACATAGCTAAGGCTTTCACTTGTGGTATTCTTTATTTGGTATTTTGAGGTAGGGTCTCATTCTACCTCAGGCTGACCTGGAATTCACTATGTAGTCTCATGGTGGCCTCGAACTAATAGTGATCTTCCTACCTCTGCTTTCCAAGTGGTGGGATTAAAGGTGTGTGCCACCATGCCTCGCTTTCTTTTTTCATTTTCTTTTCTTTTTTTTTTTTTTTTGAGGTAGGACCTCACTCTGGTCCAGGCTGACCTGGAATTAACTATGTGGTCTCAAGGTGGACTCGAACTCATGGGGATCCTCCTACCTCTGCCTCCCGAGTGCTGGGATTAAAGGTGTGCGCCACCACACCCGGCTGGGCTTTCTTTATATATTTTGTATATAGCTGTCTCTTTGTATGCACAGGGAATTGGTTCCAGGACAACACCCCTATACCAAAATCTGCAGATACTGAAGTCCTCTGTGTAAATGACTTGCATATAATCTGTGCAAGTCCTCTCGTGCTTTAAATTTTATTTATTTGAGAGAGGCAGATAGAGAATGGGTGCACCAGGGCTTCTAGCCACTGCACACGAACTCCAGATGCATGCACCACCTTCTGCATCTGGCTTTCCATGGGTCCTGGGGAATTGAACCTAGGTCCTTTCAATTTATTTACAAGCACAGAGAGATATAAGACAGAATAGGTACATTATGGGCTCCAGCCACTGCAAACAAACTCCAAATGCATATGTCCCTTTGTGTATGTGGCTTTATGTGGGTACTGAGGAGTTGAACCTGGGTTGTTAGGCTTTGCAGGCAAACAACTTCCAAGCTTCCAACTTTTAGAATTTTTTTTTCAGTTTTTTGAGGTTGGAACTTACTCTAGCCCAAGCTGACCTGGAATTCACTATGTAGTTTCAGGATGGCCTCAAACTTACAGTGATCCTCCTACCTCTGCCTCCTGAATGCTGGGATTAAAGGTGTGCACTACCATGCCCAGCTTCAGATTTTTTTTTTTTTTTAATTTTATTTGAGGTAGGGTCTTACTGTAGCCCAAGCTGACCTGGAATTCACTCTGTCGTCTCAGGGTGGCCTCGAACTCAACGGCAATCCTACCTCTGCCTCCTGAGTGCTGGGATTAAAGGCGTGCGCCACCACGCCTGGCTGGTCCCTGGATATTTTTTGAGCAATGATGAATAATACATGGATATAAAGTTAATGGATATGAAGGGCCAACTGGGTTTCCATCTCCCTGAACCAGTGGAGGACTCGGCTTTCTTCTCCTAATCAGCTCTTCTGCCTCTCTCTCTGAGGTGCCTCTTTGCTTACGTAAGTGGCCACTTTGCCCTTTCCCACACACAATTTAATTACTTGTTGGCCCACTGTGAATAAAGCCTTTGTCACAGGCACTTCGTGGGAGTTATAGATGAAGATCACACTCATCACCATCAAAGGGTTCATAACATACAAGATGAAAGTGGAAAATACAAATATCTGCAAATGATCGTGGCGATTCTGCTAAGTACCCAATCTTCACTTGGTGCCCTCACATTTCATTTAATCCCCCGTAGACCCTCCTTCTGGGCTCACTGAGGAACTTCCTCCAGCGTTGGGATTGAACCTGTACCACTGTCTTTCAGAGACTGTGAGTGTCTCCACTGCACTGGGAGGCCTCCAGGCACAGACCAGAAGAAGGCACAGTGATGAACCAGTGATGGGAGACTCAAGGAGGAGCTGAATCTGGAAACACTTTGTTTTTAAAATTTTTAGGCAGTTGGGGGGGGGGGAGCTGGAGAGATGGGTTAGTGGTTAAGGTGTTTGGCTGCAAAACCGAAGGACCCAGGTTTTATTACTCAGGACCCACATAAGGCAGATGCACAAGGTGGCACATGCATCTGAAGTTCATCTGCAGTGGCTGGAGGCCTTTGTATGCCCATTTTTTCTCTCTCAAAATAATTAAAATATTTTTTAAAAATTTAGGGGCTCCTGGGCTTTAATCCCATCCCTCAGAAGCACTGGTGTGTGGATTGCTTCCTGGTCAGGTTCAGAAGCAGGATGTCATGTGCTGAGCTGTGTTCATGGCAACCCTGTGTAGTGAAGATGGGAGAAGAAGAAGGCTGTCCATGTCATCACTGATCATCAGTCTTTACAGCCAGAACCAGCCTGGGGTTTGTTCCATTCTCCACACATAGGCTAACAAATCATTTGACATCCAATTGTTGCCCGGAGTGGAGGAGCATACCTTTGATCCCTGCACTCTGGAGGGCAGAGGAAGGAGGACTGCTGTGAGTTTGAGGCCAGACTGGGACTACATAGTGAATTCCAGGTCAGCCTGGGCTAGAGTGAGACCCTACCTTGGAAAAACTAAGCAAAGAAAAAAGAAATTGATCGCTTTGTGTTCAACCCAAGAAAGCTGAGAACGCAGCAGACTGGTGGGGAGATGGTGGGTCATCTGGAATCAAACTGACCAGCCTCCCATGGCTAGAAATAGTGGCTCATTGTCCCTCCAGCTTCCTGTTCGGCTTTCCTCCTTATGGAGCGTCCAGGCATTTGGCCAAATTGCCCTGTGACTTCCCAGCTCTTCGTGGCCCTCCTTCCACTGCCTCCCACACCAACTCCAGAGAGACAGGGCAGCTGCACAGTAGATGCAGGCAGGCGTGGGATGGGAGTCACGAGACAGTCTCAGCAGTGACCTGGTGACAGGTCTGTGAAACCAGCTCCCCTCTCTTGCTTTGAGACTCAGGCCCGCACCACAGATTTAAAAGGGGAAAGTTATGAAGGGGAGGCACATGCCTTTAATCCCAGCACTCGGGAGGTTGAGGCAGGAGGATCACTGTAAATTCCAGGCCAGCCTGAGACTACATAGTGAACTCCAGGTCAGCCTGGGCTGGAGTGATATCCTACCTCAAAAGAAAGAAAACAGAAAAAGGGTTGGAGAGATAATTTATCTGTTAAGGCACTTTCCTGAGAAGCCAAAGAATCCAGGTTTGATTTCCCATGACCCATGTAAGGCAGATGCACATGGTGGCGCATACCTCTGGAGTTCCTTTGCAGCAGCTGGAGGCCCTACACATCCATTTTCTCTCTCTCCCTCTTTCTCTCAGATAAATAAATAAAAATAAAATATTAAAAAAGAAAAAGAGCCAGGCCTGGTGGCGCACCCCTTTAATCCCAGAACTTGGAGGCAGATTTAGGAGGATGGCCAGGAGTTCAAGGCCACCCTGAGACTACATAGTGAATTCTAGATCAGGCAGAGCTAGAGTGAGACCCTACCTCACAAAAACAAAACAAAAAAATTTATGGGCTGGAAAAATGGTTTAGCAGTTAATGTGCTTGCCTGCAAAACCTAAGGAGCCAGGTTCATTTCCCTAGCACCCATGAAAGCCAGACACACAAGGTGGCACATGCATCTGGAGTTCACTTGCAGTGGCTGGGGGCCCAGGCACACCCAGTCTATCTGCCTCTCTCTCTCTCTCTCTCTCTTTTTTTAAATTTATTTGAGAATGATAGACAGAGAAAGTGGGGGAGAGAGAGAGAATGGGCGCGCCAGGGCTTCCAGCCACTGCAAACGAACTCCAGACGCACGCGCCCCCTTGTGCATCTGGCTAACGTGGGTCCTGGGGAATGGAGCCTCGAACCAACTGGGGTCCTTAGGTTTCACAGGCAAGGGCTTAGCCACTAAGCCATTTCTCCAGCCCTCTCTCTCTCTCTCTCTCTCTTTTTTTTTTGTTTAAATATATTTTATTTATTTATTTGAGAAAGAGAAAGAGGCAGATATAGAGAGTGGGCATGCCAGAGCCTCCAGCCACTGCAAACAAATTCCATATGTGTGAGCCACCTTGTGCATCTGGCTTATATGGGTCCTGGAGAACTGAACCGGAATCTTTTGGCTTTGCAGGCAAATGCCTTAACTGTTAAACCATCTCTCCAGCCCTGCCTCTCTTTCTTAAATAATAAAATTAAATTTAAAAATTTAATGTAGGGCTGGAGAGATGGCTTAGTGGTTAAGGTGCTTGCCTGTGAGGCCTAAGGACACAGGTTCGATTCCCCAGTACCTACATAAAGTCAGATGCACAAGGTGGCATATGTGTCTGGAGTTCATTTGCAGTAGCTGGAGGCCCCTGGTGTGCCAATTTTGTATTTGCCTCTTTCTCTCTCTAATAAATAAAATTAAATAAGAGCATTATTGAACCATACATATAAAAAAACATTTAAAAAATAATGTAAGCCACGTGTGGTGGTGCATGCCTTTGATTCCAGCACTTGGAAGGCAGAGGTACTTGGTTTTTATGTTTGTTTTATTTTTGAGGTAGGGTCTCACTCTAGTTCAGGCTGACCTGGAATTCACTATGTAGTTTCAGGGTGGCCTCGAACTCATGGCAATCCAAGTATCTCTGCCATATCGTGAAAGATGGTGCATGCCTTTAATCTCGGCACTAATTGAGACACTAAGGGCACACCAGGGCCTTTAGCCATTACAAACAAACTCCAGATACATGTGCCATGCATTACGCTTTATGTGGGTACTGGGGAATCAAACCCTGGCCATCTGGCTCTGCAAGAAAGTGTCTTTAACCATTCAGGCAACTCGCCAGCCCAGCCTGTGATTTCTGAAGCTAAATCAGTTAAGATAGTGCAGAGGTGGTGAGGAAGCGGTACAGGCCACGCTGTACGTCAGGCAGCTGGTGGACAAGTCGAGCGCCCCGAGCGTGAAGCACTGTCTGCATGGTGTTGTGCCACACGGAGAACTTGATTGGAGTGCCACTCCAGGCTCCAGGAGTAGGGGTTGCAACCCAACAGGTAGATCACACCTTGGCCTCCCAGTAGTGATGACCTTGAGACAGGCCCCTGCTGCACAGCACCTGAGGCCACTGATTGACACTTGGTGAAGGAAGGGCTGCTGGTCGGGAGGGATCCAGGAGGATGCCCAGGTTCAGCACCGAGTGGCTGGCGGGAGAGGCGTCGAAGCTCAGGGTGCAGTAATCTAGGAGGGCCACAGGGGCAAGGAGTGGGGGTCAAAGTCATCATTCCCAAGGCCCAGGGCTGGGCCCTCTGCAGGAAGAGGTGTGCTGAGGTGCATAGCATGTGTATAGTAATTATTATTTTGGGAGGGGGTTGTTTTTGAGGTAGAGTGTCACTGTAGCCCTGGCTGACCTCAAAAAAAAAAGATATTGCAGCTTCATCCTTTCTTAGAGCACCTCTGGGAAAAGTCAGCCATCATGTTGATACAGGATTTGGGGCTTCAGGAGGAGTTCCCCAGTTTTTATGAACCCCAAGTTTTGGGTTCTGCACTACTTATTGAGTTTTGAGTAGGATCTCACTCTAGCCCAGGCTGACCTGGAATTCACTGTGTCGTCTCAGGATGGCCTCGAACTCATTGGATCCTCCTACCTCTGCTTCCCCAATGCTGGGATTAAAGGTGTGCGCCACCACACCCAGCTTCTGTACTACTTTTTAACAAATATTTTTATTTATTTATTTGAGAGAGATAAGCAGACAGAGAAAATGGGTGTGCCAGGGCTGCCAGCCGCTGCAAACAAACTCCAGACACATGTGTTGCCTTGTACATCTGGCTTATGTGGATCCTAGGAAATAGAACCTGGGTCCTTTGGCTTCACAGGCAAGCACCTTTACCATTGTGCCATCTCTACAGCCCTGTCCTGCCTTTAATAAAGCCCAGTGTGGTGGTACATGCCTTTAATCCAAGCACTCGAGAAGCAGAGGTAGGAGGATTGCCGTGAGTTCAAGGCCAGCCTGAGACTACACAGTGAATTCCAGGTCAGCGTGGACTAGATTGAGACCTCACCTGGAAAAACTAATAAAAGAAAATTGCTACAGAAAATTCACAATGTAAGGCTGGAGAAGTGGCCCAGTGATTATTTAAAGGAGCATGCAGGCAAAGCCTGTCAGCTTGGGTTCCATTTCCCAGTACCCACGCAAGAGACCCTGGTGTGCCCCCACCACAAATGTAAATAAGTAAACAGAAACCAAAAATAAAATAAAGAAGCCCTGCTTCAGGAAGTAAAAAGGCCTTATTTAGCAGACTGACTCTTCCTGGCATATGGTTGTATAGGCCAACTGGAATGGGGCTGCTTGTCTCAAACAGGCCAAAACTGGTCAACTCTCGCCCCAGCCAGGTTGATTGCACACTGACCTGTCCGAATCTGAATAAAGAAACGAATCAAGCTGAGCATGGTGGTGCACGCCTTTAATTCCAGCACTGGGGAAGCAGAGGTAGGAGATCGCTGTGAGTTCGAGGCCACCCTGAGACTACATAGTGAGTTCCAGGTCAGTCTGAGCTAGACTAAGACCCTACCTCGAAACAACCACCACCAAACACACACACACACACACACACACAAACACACACACACACAAAAGAAAGAAAGAAATGAGCAGGGCATGGTGGCACACACCTTTAATTCCAGCACTTGGAAGGCAGAGGTAGGAGGATCACTGTGAGTTCCAGGCCACCCTGAGACTACATAGTGAATTACAGGTGAGTCTGAGCTAGAGAGACACTACTTCAGAAAACCAATAAATAAATAAATAAATAAAAATAAATAAAAAAATAAAGTTAAAAAAAATAATGTGGGGCTGGAGAGATGGCTTAGCGGTTAAGCACTTGCCTGTGAAGCCTAAGGACCCCGGTTCGAGGCTCGATTCCCCAGGACCCACGTTAGCCAGATGCGCAAGGGGGCACATGCATCTGGAGTTCGTTTGCAGTGGCTGGAGGCCCTGGCGTGCCCATTCTCTCTCTATCTGTCTCTCTCTCTGCCTGTCTCTCTCAAATAAATAAATAAAAATAAACAAAAAAATTTAAAAAAATAATGTGGAGCCTGGCATCTTAGAAGCAGACTCTTTTCTGACTTTTCACAACACACACAATCTCAGTCAAGGCTGCTGGCTGGGCTTGATCATGAGAAGAGAAATTCACTAGGCTGCCCCTTGAATTTGGGTTTCGGGTTAGAAAAGCATAGCTAGCTATCCAATTTCCTGCATTTTTTTCTTTTTAAAGTTTTTTGAGATAGGGTCTCATTCTAGCTCAGGCTCACCTGGAGCTCACTATATAGTCTCAGGGTGGTCTCGAACTCAGGACTATCCTCCTACCTGTGCCTCCAGAGCGCTGGGATTAAAGGCGTGCACCACCACGGGTTTAGGACAGCCTATTTTGTGTGTATGTGTGTGGGGGGGAGGTTGCTCTGCTTCCAATATTCAACTGGGAATGGCTAACAAACCCTGTCACTTTATAGAGGTGATCGAGTGAAGTCCCAATTGTCCACATTTCTTTTCTTTAGCCCAGGCTGGCCTTGAACTCACAGCTATCCTACCATCCGCCTCCAGAGTGCTGGGATTATAGGCGTGTTGCCCACCACATTGACAAACTGTCCACATTTCTATCTCACTTCTATTTCTTGACTATGTAGCGCAGGCTGGGCCTCAGCCTCCTGGGATTGAGGGTATAGGCGACCGGCTGCCTTCCTCCTCTGGTCGCACACCATCACGCTTCCTACAAGGGTGTTTCCGGGCCGGCCACCCAGGGGAGCTTGCGCTCCGGGCACGCTGCCACGTCTCTGCCAGGGGAAAGCAGTTCCCGCGCCGGAATGGGCAGGAGGCCGCACAAGAGCCGCCCCGAGGCCAGATCGGAGGAGGAGAAAACCGAGACAGACGCACTTGGTTCCGGGATTGTTCCCTTCCCCCCGCCACCCCGGGGGTGCTCAGTCCAGCCGGGAGTGGCCACGACACCGCGGAGGGCGGCGCAGGCCAGCCGGAAGGGCGCTAAACCCAGGGTAGACCCGGACGCGGGCGTGATCACTGACTCCTTCTTGGGAGCCCCCCCGCGGCGGGTTGATACCCCGACGCCCCGGACAGGAGCGGGAAAAAGACTCAGGTGCCCACGCCGGCGCGCAAGGCGTTGGGAGAACGTACGTGACCGCGCGGGACAACACCCAACGCCCCGCCCCGTCCGTGACGCGTGTGCGCGTGCGCGCGGCCTCGCCGTTCCCCGCTCCGCCCTCCCCTCCACCCCCCCCACCCGGCCGCGGGGCTGCCCTGGCCAGTGCCTGTCTCGAAGTCCGGAGGCTTGCTGCTGCGTTGACCACCTCCCCCACCCCTCCGCCGCCGACGGAACGGAACGGTCCACCCGCGGGGACGGACGTGTCGTCGATCGACGCGCCCGCTCCGGATCGGGTGGGGGCGGGTGGCCGGCGGAGACAGGCGCGCGGCGGGCAGCCCCCCTCTGCGGGGAGGACAGCGGCGGGGTCCTGGCTGGGGGAGGACGGGCTGGCTGCGGGCGGGCGGGCGGGCGGGCGGAACGGAGTCTCCTTCACTTCGCCCTCCAGCCGCGGCAGTTGCAGCCCGACGCGGCCGACTGTAAGAACGCGCGGCCTGAGCTGCGAGGCTAGCGAGCGGCGGCGGCGGCCCTCCGGAGAGAGCACCAGGTACCCCCTCGTGTCTGTCTCACGTCAGCCGCACGGAGAGAGGCCTTAGGGCCGCGGCGGCCAAAAGGCCTCGAAGCTGGGAGTCGGGAGCCCGGGCTAATCGGGGTCGGCCTTAAGATGGCCGCGGCCTTACCCCCACTCCTCCTCGCCCCTTCTGCGTCCTTTTTTTTTTTGACTGTCCTCTGTCCCATTTGTACAGATCACCTCTTCCCGCGGCCTCGCCATGGCGACCTCTAGACAGAACTGCTGCCCGCGGCGTAAGTCCAGCTGGAGGGGTCGGGGTGGTGGTGGTGGGGACCTCGGCGGGATGTGGCACCTCGTCCTCCCGAAAGACGCAGCTCGTCCCTTCGCTCCACCTCCACATCCTTTTCCCAGGACCGGGAAACTGTTCCCCCTTCCTCCCCCCACCACCCAGGCCACTGGGACTGACCGTCACCTGTGCTGCGGACGTAGGGCTGTTGGGGGACCCGGGGTGCGGGGCTCGAGCCTGGGGCGTTGGCCTGTGGCCGCATTCATCTTCAGCTTTTGGATGTGACAAATTCGAAAGCAAAAATAAAAATAAAAAAAGTAGTTAGCTTCGATTCCACCTTGGATGGGGGGTAGTTACTGCCTCGTGCAAGGTCACCCCATGTGCTCTTAAGGGCGTGGACGTGCTCCGTAGTATGAATGGGCTGGTGTGAGAGAGCTCAGACTCCTTGCCCTTAAGCCTCTCTGCATTGGAGGAGGACTTGGGGGGTGTGTTCATATGTTTAAAGTGCCACTTGATAGGTCATTGATGTAGGCACTTAAGTGAAATCTACATGGCTGTATTTTTTTTTTTTTCCCTCCTGTGTCCCAATATCTAAGTTCCCACAGTGTTAAGTTTGGCTTTGCTTCTTAATGGCTGATTTTGATCTCTGGTATTCTGGTATTTCAAAGGCTATTTTGCAGGAGAAAGGGTCTAATGCTTTTAAGTTTTGGTGTTGTCATTTTGGTAAATCAGCCCATCCCAGTGAGTTTTGACACATGAGAATTGTAGATTCCTTTCTTTTTTTTTTTTTTCCTTTCTTTTGGTTTTCCGAGTTAGGGTCTCACTCTAGCCCAGGCTGACCTGGAATTCACTATGTAGTCTCAGGGTGGCCTTGAACTCAAACAGCGATCCTCCTACCTCTGCCTCCCAAGTGCTGGGATTAAAGGTGTGAGCTACCAAGCTTGGCTGACTTCTGAATTCTTTGTACAAGAGTCTGTTCTTTTACAGGGATAATGTAGGCGCCGAATGTCAAATAGAAAGTTTGGTTTTCTAAATTTGGAAGACCTTTATCAAGTTTGTATAATCACATGGTCGTCTGTTTAGAAAGAAAGTGACTGGAGATATCTCTTTCCCTCATGCATTATTGTTTGTTGTGGTCCGTGTTGGCATCTAAGCATACCTCTATCTGCAAGCTGGCCTGCTTGAATTTAAAAGATTAGTAGTGGGTGATAGACTGGTTCTGGGACTGAAGGTAGGAGAACAGGAGCATTAACCCCAAATGTTTCTTTTTATTAGCAATGTGTATTCCTCCATCATACGCTGACCTTGGCAAAGCTGCTAGAGATATTTTCAACAAAGGATTTGGTAAGGACTTTATTCTTTTTTTTCCCCCAAAATATTATTTATTTACTTATTTGAGAGAGAGGAAGAGGCAGAAAGAGAGAATGGGTGTGCCAGAGCCTCCAGCCACTGCAAACAAACTCCAAATACATGCGTCCCCTTGTGCATCTGCCTTATGTGGGTTCTGGGGAATCGAACTGGGGTCTTAGGGCTTCGCAAATGTCTTAACCACTTAAGCCATTTCCCCAGCCCAGGACTTTATTCTTTTTGTTTTAGCTCAAAAGTGAAAACGTGTTGGATCTGTTAGGGAAATCAAACCTTTAATTTTTTGAAACTTTTGCTTAATTCTCCTTTTGGGTAAAATGTCACTTGAAACCTCTGTCAAAATAGATGCTACAGCAGTCCACTCCAATTTCTCCCTTTTTTCATCTTTTTTTCCCCACTTTTTAAAAAACAAATATTTATTTGAGGCACGTGGGGGGGGTGGATGGGTGTTGCGTGCCAGGACCTATTGCCACTACAAACAAGCTCCAGATGCATGCACCACTTTGTGAGTCTGGTTTTAGATGGGGACTGAGGAATCAAACCCCAGTTTCCAAGCCTTGCAAGCCAGAGCCTTTAACCACTGAGCAATTTCCCTAGCCCTCAAACTATACTTTATGGTCTTATCTTTAAGAATAAGCAGGCTGTGCTTTTTATTTCCTTAAGTTATAGCTTAGACCTTGGTTTCAATAACTGAAAGTTGGGTTTTGACTCTTAGAACCCATAAGGAATCTTTTCTTTCTTTTTGTAAGAGAGAATTTGAGTTTCCTGGAAGATTTTGTGTTACATATGCCCTTTAGATTATTGGTCATACCCATTTGACATGAGTGTTCCAAGTCTCAGTGCTACATAAACCATGGGCTCTTCTGAGATTTGATACAAGTTGATTTTCTAGTCTGGTGTTATGTTTAAAAGCAAATATAGGGTGTGGGGACAAACTCTACACCAATACACGAGGCAGAGCATCACAGAGAAGCTCTCCTTTACTGAGTCACCCTAAGGAGAACTCCTGTTAAATTTTTCGTTCAGATACTATGTATCAGTACATTTTTATCCCTCTGTGGATATGTGGAATGTCTTTAACATGTGTTGTAGTAAGAATGTATTGTTCATACAGAAAAATCATTCTCTTTTGCTCTTTACTTTTTGAAGGCTTTGGGTTGGTGAAGTTGGATGTGAAAACAAAGTCATGTAGTGGTGTGGTAAGTGTTGACTAATAAGTTCTGGTGAACCTGTATAATTTCTCATCCCATAAAATAATTGAAAGCTGTCTACATATGTTTTACGTGGTTTTCATGTGGTCTTGTCATATTACTCTGTATAAAATGCATCATCACTATATTGTAAAATAACAATGACTGGTCATTTGGGACTAGTTACTCAGCTTGAAGGCAGGAAGCCTTTTGAAAAGTATATAGTACTTTATTCATTTGAGTACACTAATGATTTATATAATGGCTATATTGCTGATAGTCCTCCATAGGTAGTTCTACATATGCCTTGTCAGTATGGAGTTCTGATTTTAATACCTCTTTTTTTTTTTTTTTTTTTTTTTGAGGTAGGGTCTTGCTTTAGTACATGCTGACCTGCAAGTCACTGTGTAGTCTCAGGCTGTCCTTGAACTCACAGTGATCCTCCTACCCCTGCCTCCCAAGTGCTGAGATAAAAGGCGTGTGTCACTGTGCCCAGCCTGATTTTAATATCTTCTTAAGGAGTATAATATTTTGATATGTGAGTGCTGATCCTTCATAACTCATAAAAGGAATGAAGTAAAATTTAATTTTGCTTAAATTTTTTTGTTACAGCAGTTTTTATTTTATGATTGCTTTTAGAGGTAGGAGCATAATGGACTTGTTAGTGTTACTGGTTGCTTTGATAAAGTTAATCCTGTTGTAGTTTTTTTAAAATATTTGAGAGAGACAGAGAGAATGGGCATGCCAGGTCCACTAGCCAATGCCAAATGCATCTGGCCTGTATCTGGCTTATTAGGTACTGGGGAATTGAACCTGGGTTCATTGGTTTTGCCAGCAAGTGCTTTAACTGCTAAGCTGTCTCTCCAGCCCTGGTGTCATTAAAAAAATTATATATTTAAAAAATTAAACATATTTATATTTCTACACTCAGAAGACAGAGGTAGACAGGTTGCCGTGAGTTCGAGGCCACCCTGAGACTACATAGTGAATTCCAGGTCAGCGTGGCTACAGTAAGACCCTACCTCGAAAAACCAAAAATATACGCGTGTGTATATTTCTATTTATTTATTTAAATTACTTTTTTTTTTTTTAAACTTGATATGTAAGTTTTATTTATAATAGCAAAAGTGGAATAAACTAAAAGAACAAAATAGGATTAAATTACTTTTTTAAAAAATATTTTTATTTCTTTGAGAGCGACAGACAGAGAAAGAGGCAGATAGAGAGAAGGAGAGAGAATGGGCGTGCCAGGGCCTCCAGCCACTGCAAACGAATTCCAGATGCGTGCGCTCCCTTGTGCATCTGGCTAATGTGGGTCCTGGGGAGTTGAGCCTCAAACCAGGGTCCTTAGGCTTCACAGGCAAGCGCTTAACCGCTAAGCCATCTCTCTAGCCCTGAATTACTTTTTAAAAATATTTTTCTGTTATTTATTTGAGAGTGACAGACACAGAGAGAAACAGGCAGAAAGAAAGAGAACGGACGCATCAGGGCTTCCAGCCACTGCAAATGAACTCCAGATGCGTGCACCCCCTTGTGCATTTGGCTAATGTGGGTCCTGGGGAATTGAGCCACAAACGGGGTCCTTAGGCTTCACAGGCAAGCGCTTAACCGCTAAGCCATCTCTCCAGCCCTAAATTATTTTTTTATTAACAACTTCCATGATTATAACAATATCCCATGGTAATGTCCTCCCTCCCCCCACTTTCCCCTTAGAAATTCCATTTTCCATCATATCCCCTCCTCCTCTCAGTCTCTTTTATTTTGATGTCATCATTTTTCTCCGTGTAGTCTCAGTTAGACTGGGCTAGAGCAAAACCCTACCTGGGGGGATGGGGGGGTAGAAAAGGTCCAGGCTTGGTGGCGCACACCATGATGGTCTTGTGAGGTAGTGTCAGGCACTGTGAGGTCATGGATATCCAGGCCCTTTTGTGTTTGGAGGAGCACGTTGTAAGGAGTCCTACCCTTCCTTTGGCTCTTACATTCTTTCTGCCACCTCTTATGCAATGGACCCTGAGCCTTGGAAAGTGTGATAGAGATATTGCAGTGCTGAACATTCCTGTCACTTCTTCCCAGCACCATTTATTTTATTTAATTTTTGAGGTAGGGTCTCACTCTAGTCCAGGCTAACCTAGAATTCACTATGTAGTCTCAGAGTGGCCTCATACTCAGGGCAATCCTACCTCTGCCTCCCAAGTGCTGGGATCAAAGGTGGGTACCACCATGCCCAGCCCTTATTTATTTATTTGAGCAAGAGAGAAATAGGCAGGTAGAGAAAGGCTGTGCCAGGATCTTCAGCTTCTGCAAACAAACTTAAAAGACTCATGTGCCACCTTGTACATCTGGCTTACATGGGTCTTGGGGAATTGAACCTAGGTCTTATGGCCTTGCAGGCAACCGCCTTAACTGCTAAGCCATCTCTATCACTGTTGTAGTTTTTAAAGACCAAAGTTGTTAGGTTCTAAGGTTTTATTTTTTTGTCCTGTCCTTTGTTTTCTTTGGTCTTCAGGGAAGCCTATGGTTTTGGTTGAGTGACTTTTTTTTTCCCCTCAAGATAGGGTCTCACTCGAGCCTAGGCTGACCTGGAATTCACTATGTAGTCTCAGAGTGGCCTTGAACTCATGGTGATCCTTCCACTTCTGCCCTCTGAGTGCTGGGATTAAAGGCGTGTGCCACCACGCCCGGCCTGAGTGGACTTTTAACAGGTTCTAGAGTGGTGGTAAGTGTGGTAAGGGTTAGGGACAGATATGGGGGCAAGTTGAGGATGAACTGATCAGAGAGGATGTTTAGTTTTAGACCTTCTGTATATAATTTAATAGTTATAGTCCTGATGCCGTAGTTTGCACTTACCTCAATTAAATCCTACTGAGGCTTGTCTTCTTTCTTGTATAGCAGAGATGTTCAGGCTGCTCAACGTTGTTGAAGTCACAGTATGCAGTGGTAGAGTGAATTGCTCCACTGTTGGTGTCATCTGGCCCTGTCTGGTCCCAGGCTGGATGTTGGTTTTGTATCCTGAGGATTCAATGGCATATATTTAGGCTAGTTGTTGATCTCTGGGCTGATGGATGACAATAGGTGGAGCCTTGAGTCATTTATCACTGTCACTTGGGATTTAAAAATTAATTACCACCCATACATATTTAGCATTTTAACTTTTTTTTTTTTTTTTTTTGCGAGGTAGGGTCTCAGTGTAGCCCAGGCCGACCTGGAATTCACTATGTAGTCTCAGGGTGGCCTTAAACTCATGGTGTTCTCCTACCTCTGCCTCCCAAGTGCTGGGATTAAAGTCATGTACCACCATGCCCAGCCCATTTTAACTATCTATTGGAACAATATGCCTCATATATATTGCTTGAATAATGATGCTTCCCTTGCTTTAAATTTTTTTTAAACTTTTATTTATTTAATAGAGAGGGAAAGAGAATGGATGTGCCAGGGTCTCTAGCCAGTGCAAACGAACTCCAGATGCATGCACCACCTTGTGCATCTGGCTTACTTTGGACCTGGAGAGTTGAACCTGGGTACATAGATTTCACAGGCAAGCACCTTAACTGCAAAATCATTTCTCCAGCCCTTTCCCTCACTTTTAAGGCAAGGTCTTTAGCCAAGTTTGAGCTGATACTTAACTCTGTAGCCCAGGCTACCTCAGCCTCCTGAGTGCTGGGATTAAAGATGTGAGCCAATAGCTGGAGAGATGGCTTAGCAGTTAAGGTGCTTGCTGGTATAGCTAAAGGACCCAGGTTTAATTTCCCATTACCAACATGAAAGTTAAAATCAGATGCTCCAGGTGGCACATACATCTGGGGTTCATTGGCAATGGCTAGAGGCCTGGGTGTGTCCATTCTGTCTATGTGCCTCTTTCTATCTGTAATATCTATCTATAAATAAAATATTTAAACAATATGTGAGCCAACACGCCTGGCTTCATGATCTGATTTGGAGTATGTGAAAACATGATAAACTTTCACAGTGTCAGCTCACTCTAGTACTCCAGAGGTAGGCTTTGTTACAGTTGAAGTAGACCCCCAAAAGTTACAGGTGTTCTCAATCTTACTCCTTTGGTAAATGACACCCAGGACTGTATATGTAGACTCTCAGGTTTATATCACATGTTACTTCCCAATATAACCCAGGGCATATTTAGAATGGCACTGAGTGCCAACCTTTGACTTGAAATTCTTTCTAATGAGAACATCTTATTTTTGGAGTGTGTATATGATACCTAAGGATTTGAATACGTCTAACTACACAGAAATAGTTAAACTTTTTTTTTTTTTTTTTTTGGTGGTTTGTTTTTAAAGTAGGGTCTGTAGCCCAGGCTAACCTGGAACTCACAGAGATCCTCCTATCTCTGCCTCCTGAGTGCTGGGATTAAAGGTGTGCAACATAACGCCTGGCTTGCATTAGATTTTTTTTTTTTGGTGCTGATGTCTAATTTATATAGTGTAGCTTATATTAGGAAAGAAGCACATATGATGTTTTTAAGTTCTTCCTTGTGCTTTTTATTTTTTATTTGATTTTTAAAAAATTTTGTTTTCATTTATTTATTTGACACAGGGAGAGAGAGAGAGGGAGAATGGGCATGCCAGGGCCTCTAGCCATGGCAAACGAACTCCAGATGCGTGTGTGACCATGTGCCTCTGATGTAATGTGGGACCTGGAGAATTGGACCTGGGTGCTTAGGGCTCCATAGGCATGCATCTTAACTGCTAAGCCATCTCTCCAGCCCTGTTTTTTATTTTGTTTTTTCAAGGTAGGGTCTCTCTCTAGCCCAGGCTATCTGGAATTCACTACGTAGTTTCAGGGTGGCCTTGATGAACTCATGGCGATCCTCTACCTATGCCTCCTGAGTGCTGCATGAGGCATGCGCCACCATGCCCAGCAGTTAATAAGAATATGTATAATGGTTTGAATGGATTAAAACTGGCTGAAGATTCCATCTCTGAAAAACAGAATATTGGGATTAATAAAAAATATTTTGGGGGCTTAGTGGTTAAGGCTAAGGACTTGTGTTCTACTCTCCAGATCCCGTGTTAGCCAGATGCATTAAAGTGAGGCAAATGCAAGGTCGCAGATGCCCACTAGGTGGTGCAAATGTCTGGAGTTCAGTTGTAGTGGCTGAGTGCTGGCATGCCAATTCTCTTTTTCTCAAAAGAAAAGAATTTTGATAGTGGTCGGTCATTCTTATTTTGTAGACCAGGCTGGTTTTGCACTCATAGCAAATATGCCTCCCCTCAAGTGTTTTGAACTCATGACAGAAACTGCTGCCACAAAACAATTTCCACAAGTTTTCAGGGAAGCTGAGTGTGCTGGTCCTCACCTGGAACCCCAGCACTTGGGCAGCTGAGGCAAGAAGAGTGCTGAGAGTCTGAGGGCAGCTTGGGCTATGGTGTCACAAACAAAAAAGAAAAAAATAATTTGCAGGATAAGAGAAAATTGGGAAACATTCCTTAAAAATAACCTTGGTTGTTCTAAATTCTGACTTCAGGGATGGGGATCTGTGGTGAACCATACTGGCAATGTTTCAGTATCAGGTAAATTGGAGACAAACTCCTTCCTCCTCCTTGTGGTGCTGGAGACTAAACTCAGGACTGAACTTTCAGCCCCTTTTTCCTTTTTTTACATTTTATTTTCATTGATTTATTTGAGAGGAAAAGATAATGGGTGCCCCAGGGCCTCTAGCCACCTCTCCAGCCCCCTCTATTTCTTTTTAAATATTTTTTATTTTATTTATCTTTATTTATTTGAGAGAGATACAGAAATAGGCAGGTAGAGAAAAGGCGTGCCAGGGCCTCCAGCCACTGCAAATGAACTCCAGATGCACATGCCACTTTGTGCACCTTGCTTACATGAGTCCTGGGGAGTTGAACATGGGTCTTTTGGCTTTGTAGTCAAACGCCTTAACCGCTAAGCCATCACTCCAGCCCTCTAGTATTTTATTTTTATTTATTTATTTGACAGAAAGAGGGAGGGAAAGAGTGAGAGAATGTGAGTGCCAGGGCCACTGCAAACGAATGCCAAATGTGTGCGCCTCCTTGTGCATCTGGCTAATGTGGGTCCTGGGGAATCGAACCTGAGTCCTATGGCTTTACAGGCAAATGCCTTAACTGCTAAGCCACCTCTCCAACCCCCCCCCCCCCCCCCCCGGTCTTTCTTTTTGACTGGGTCTTTTCAAGTTACTCAGGCTGATCTTGAACTGCCTCAAGTCCTGCCTTAGCCTCCTGAGTAGTTGGGTTTATAGGTCTGCAGCACCAGACTCAGCAGAAGTTTTTTTAAGATGAGCATAGTTTATTGATCATTTGAGATTTTTTTTTTTAGGGGAGAAAGAATTGCACACCAGGGCCTCAGTCACTGTAGTCAAACTCCGGATGCTTGTGCCACCTAGTGGGCATGTACAACCTTG